>NC_058130.1:583651418-583746984 GCF_016433145.1 Gracilinanus agilis
TCTCTCTCCTTCTCTCTCTCCTTCTCTCTCTCTCTCTCTCTCTCTCTCTCTCTCTCTCTCTCTCTCTCTCTCTCTCTCTCCTTCTCTCCTTCTCTCTCTCTCAGATCCTAAATGTAATTTCTTAAAATATGGTTCATTCAAGTAAGAAGGACATGAACTGGAAAGAACTAGCATCAAAATTTATAGCAATATCCTGTGTGGTGAGTTGTTGTAGGATAGTTATAAACAAAGGGCACAGAAGAAACATTGCAAAGCACAATTTCAACTTAGCACGCAATAATGGGAGCTAGATCAATCAGTTGGAAAGTATTTATTAAATGAGGCACTGAGCTAGATTCTGGAGTTTCAAGAATGATATGGCATGGATTTTTTTCTCCAGAAATATTTCAACATGAAGCAAAGGTACAAACCTATAAATATTGACATTCTGTATAAACATATTCTATAACCACAGGCCAAAGGGAGCTTTTCCACAAGGAAGCAGCATATTACAAAGAAAGAAGTGTTGAATAGAAGACTTGGGTTCAACTTCTGAGTTTGATATTACTTTACTGTGTGATCCTGGGCAAACCATTTAAGCTTTTTGATTTTAATTTCATTTTCTGTAAAGTGAAAAAGGATAATGGAACCTTCTTACCATGAAGGTATGAGGAGCCAGTGAAATGATATGCATGAACATTATGAAGTGGTAAATAAATAGCAAGGATTATATATGAGCATTAATTTTTTCAAACATGTTTTTACATATATAATGGCAATATTATCTTTTGAAAAACAATGGTATATATATATCCAGGAATCATTCCAATGCCTAAGCATTATAACAACCAAAAATATTTTTGTTCATCTGTAATAAGCCTTTAAAATTAATGTGAATTTAAAACTAATAAAACTGCCACTTCAAAATTTAATGATCATTTTTGATATCAATGAAATATGAGATATAAAAAATTCATTCAAGAATTAAAATACTATCTTGTGCTTTTTTTCCAGGTTCTTAACCATTTACATAAAAAACTGAAAAATATGTCAAAGAAGTCAGAAGCATCAAAGAAAAAGGTGAAGTTTCACAAGTTTATGATTTGTTATCCTTAAACATTCTTTTTATTTTTGCCTCAGATCTGAGTATTCTTTTATTCTCAATTAACATTCCAAGCATTTGATATTCTAACACAAGCTTTTAACTTAAATAGCTCCATGATTCACTGGGGCAGTGAGCTTATATGAAGGGAAGGGAAACACAGTTCAATATATATAGAGTCAATCCTGGGTGTAGTGGACGTAATGCATTTTCATGTGGATGTCGGCCTTTAAAAGAAGTGGAAAGGGGTGATTAGAGGGAGGATATAGAGGAATTCTTCCCCTTCTAAAGTACACTGACTCTACTCTTACAAACTCTTCCAGAAAGGCTTTGCTGTATTCCTTTGGATAATAGTATTGTAAGCACAATGATTTTCTCACTCTTGTGGAAAAAAAAAAAACAAAACAGACTGTCTTTTGATCTTTTTATTCGTATGCTTATGTATGGTTAGAGAAGAAAATATGGAAGAGCTTAGCAAGAGTTACAGAGGAAATTATCTCTTTGCTATTGTCTTTCCTGATAAATGAATTCTAGTCTAAACAAGTCTCTTTTGATGAATGTTAAAACTTGCAGCTGTTCAATTTTTATTTATTTCACAAGTTTTTATATTTTTAAGAAACACTGAATTCTTTGGAACTAAATCAACTTGACTCTTGTTTTGACAGTATTTATCTGATTTCTGTTTGGCACAGTATAACCAAGATTTCAGACTGTATAACCATGGTGATGGAAGGAGACATATGATTAATTTCTTTACCAGTAAGGGTAGCCATATTTCCTTAATGATTTTTTTATCCTATTTTTTCAAATTTAATATTTTATATAAAAGATTAAATTAATAGGGGAGAAAGGATTATCCTACACTAAATTATCTTTCTAAACAAAGTAGTATAAAAGAAAAATTCATAGAATCTTAGAGTTGTCAGAGACCCCAGAAATTATAAATGTTTCAACTTGACAAAGAATGCAGAAAATTCTGATACAATACAGTATCTCAGATAGACCAAAGGTCTGCTGTAATGTTCTTAGTGATGGTGAGTTCATTACATCAATTATACCCCATTACATTTAAAACATTTTATCTGATACCTTTTATATTTCATTCTATTTATTTCTCTCTATATAATTGAAATTCCTGCCATCTAGAAGACTGCCCCTTATAATAAGGAATAAAAAAAAGAAAAAGTCAATTCGGCAAGACTAATCAACAAATTAATCAGGAAATATAATATATATGATGTTCCTCAGTCATATTTCCAACCTCTTCACAAAAGAGAGGGAATGTATTCTCATATTTCTTTTTCAAGATCAAGCTAGGTTATTATATTAACACGTATATCGGCTTCTATTTTTTGTTGTTCTTTCCATTTATATTAGTCTAGTCAATATGAGTATTGTTTTTCTTGTTATGCTTACTTCATTTTGTATCAGTTCACATAAATCTTCATAGTCCTTCCAATGTTCCCTATTTTTTTTTTGGCGCACTGACATTTCATAAAATTTATGTGCTATAATTTGTTTAGTCATTCCCAATAGGTCATCTATTAATTTTCTTTCAATTTTAATTATAAAAGATCAGTTACTAATTTTTTGGTGTATATAGGACCTTTTTTGCCCCTTTGTATCTTTGACTTCTTACTATGTGTGCTCAACACTGGGGACTCTGGGTCAAAGAATATATAGTTATATATTTTGCTCACTTTCTTAAGATAATACAAATAGCTTTTCAAAATGATTGGATCAGGGGGCAGCTGGGTAGCTCAGTGGAGTGAGAGTCAGGCCTAGAGACAGGAGGTCCTAGGTTCAAACCCGGCCTCAGCCACTTCCCAGCTGTGTGACCCTGGGCAAGTCACTTGACCCCCATTGCCCACCCTTACCACTCCTCCACCTATGAGACAATACACCGAAGTACAAGGGTTAAAAAAAAATGATTGGATCAAATTGGTCATGCAAGAGTGCATTAATATTTTTGCCTCTCCATCATCCCTTCAATATTCATTATTACTATTTTTGACATTCTTGCCACCCCATTATATTTTTTAAAAACTTTGATTTTTAGTTTTCTTTAAATTAAGTGGACATTTGACTCCAAATGAGTTGATAATTTGCTATGGAGCAACATAAAATAAGTCTACTAATTCTGCATGGCAGACATCCATATAATCAGAAGACAGTAATCTTGTTCCCCTAAGTTTTCACTTCATCAGGCTCTTTGGCTCATCAAGTGTTCTTTCTATAATAATGTCCATGGATATTGATACTTCTGTCACCTGTTTTTTTTTTGTTTGTACTTAAAATATGGTTACTAGAATTGAATACAATATTTTCTGCATAGTTGGGTCAGTTTGCAGTATGGTAGGACTGTTACCTCTTTTATTCTGAACATTGTTTCTATTAATTCAGCTTAAGTTTGCGTTGCTTTTTGATCACCATCTCCTAGTATTGATGCATAAATATTATAAAATCAATAAATAATCTTTTTTTCTAACACTAACTATTTTAAAGTCATTTTGAGTAAATTTTTCAAAGCCTTTTATTCCTTTGTAGTTGACATTTTTAACCCTAAATGGAAGATTTTAACTTTAATCATTTTAAATTCTACTATGTTAATTTGGGTTCATCATTGCTGAAGCTTCTCTAAATTTTTTTTGAATTCTGATTCATGCCATTTAATGCTGGTTTTCACATTTGAAGTTTTCCCATTCAAATGTGTTAGGAAATTCATGGAGCATGCTCCAGGCTCAAGAGGTTAAAGAGATATTGTTTAGATAGCCATTAGTACAACATTACTGGTAGGTGTGTCTACATGGAGATTCAGGCTCACATCTAAAGAATAGTTATAGAAATTTGATATCATTTTGAGGAATGTACCAAATTTTGAAAGAATATACTTTGGGAGAAAGGTATTCTAGTGTCTTAACATTCAAAGCTATTGAGAAATTTGGGTATTGGATCATATGCATTGTCATTTTGAAAGCATACACTTAAAACAGTTTATAAAAACGAATGGGGAGGATTCAACAGATCTAAAATGCTGCAGAGTTGTCATGAGAGAAGGGGAGTATGTAAGAATGAAATACTAACAACATAAATCCAAATTATTCTAATGAGGAGGAATGGGAATAAGATGTCTGAAGCAATTAATGTGAATATAGAAGAAATTTATCAGTCAACTTAAATGTTAGAAAGACTTCTTAGAAAATGAATTCTTCAGGAGCAGTTAGGTTGCTAATGGATTAACAACCACACCTGGGAGGGAGGTCTGTGGTTCAAATGTGGCCTCAGAAACTTCCTCATTACACGACCCTAAGTAAGTCACTTAACCCCCATTGCCTACATCATACTGTTGTTCTGCCTTGGAACCAATACACATTGTTAATTCTAAGATGGAAGGTAAGGGTTTAAAAAAAAAAGAAAACAAATCTCAACATTTTTGGTTTCTTTAAACTTTTTCTGAACCATTTATTAAGAAAATAAGCCAAGCTTTACTATGTGTATATACACATTCAATTTAATGAGATTAATAATTTTCATAATTTTCACAAATTTATTCATTATGTAACCATAATTTTTACTAACTTCTACTTTGGAATGTTTCAATAGAATATAATGTTGATTTTTTCAAATGTTCCTTGTATTTAATAGCCAAAACTTTTATATCCTCTGGGGGGGATACATATACTTCCAGGTGGTAGAACCTTTGGCATCAAGGATAGAATCAAGGACAAGGAAGTGGGGATAAATAAGAAATGAATGGCATGGTCCTATTAACATAATGAAAAATTATGTTAAGAAGTTGAAACTAGTGATGTGTAAAGAACTAGAGAAACAACTTACTGCCCCCCCCCCCACTTACCTTCTGAAGTCTTAGAATCAATACTATGTGTTGGTTCCAAGGCAGAAGAGCTGGAAGGATTAGGCAGTGGAGGGGTTGAATGACTTGTGTAGGGTCACACAGCTACAAAGTGTCTGAGGCCCAATTTCAACCCAGGACCTCCCATATCAAAGCCTGAGTGTCAGTCTATGGATTCATCTAGCTGCCCCTGAGAAATAACTTTTTAAGCTATGTTGGAAGCAGGAGAAATTTAAAGAAAAGGATAGAATTGATGCATCAGGAGAATAGGAGGATGATAACTGATAACATACTTAAAAGAGGGTAGAACTACTAAACTCTGATACAATTTCTGCTTATCTTTAAAGAAGGATTTTTGAAGTGGAAATATATATGAAAATAGCTGATAGTATTTGAAATCCAAACAAGTTTAATAAGCATTTAAGTATCGTCTATATGTTAGACACCATGATAAGTGATGGGAATACAAAGAAATGCAGAAGATAGTTCCTAATTTCAAGAAGCTCACAGTTTAATGGATTAGAAAGCATTCAAACAATTACATACAAATGAATTTAATACAAGATAGAGATATTCAACACAGAGAAGATATTAGCATTAAGAGGAGTCTGGAAAGACTTCTTGTATAAGCATTTTAGTTAGTACTTGAGGAAATGCAAGGAAGGTGAGAGGAAGAAATGAGGAAAGAGATTTCCCTGTACAGGGAACAGCTTGTAAAAATGCATGGAGTTGGAAGAGTATCTTGCTAAGGAACAGCAAGGAGGATAGGGTCACTGGGTCAAAGAGTATTCGGGGTGGGTAAGATACAAGAATATTGGAAATAGAGGAGGGGGCCAAGTTATGAAGGATTTTGAATGCCAGAGGATTTTATATTTCATCTTGTAGATGATAGAGAGGCACTTGAGTTTATTTAATAGGAAGAGGCATAATATGGTCATATCTTCCCTTTTGACAACTGAGTAGGTGACAGTCTGGAATGGAGAGTGCAACAACTTTGTAAACCTGAACAATTGTGACAGTTGTAAGAACTGTGATCAGCACAATGATCATTCATGATTCTAGAAGACTGATAAATGAACATACTATATTGTACATAAATACACATTTGCACATTTATTGCATATGTTTATTTACATGCATGCATGTGTGTTATGAATAATAAAAAAGTACCTTTGACAGCTGTGGCTAAGCAAAGAATTATGAACTAAAATATGTTAGAAATGATCACAAAAAATAAGGTGACCATGATCATGACCCATTTTGGATGGGCTATGGAAGTTAAGGGATATTAGAGGAAGTTTTTGAGATTTGGGGAAAGATGAACATACTTGTAGGCAAGTCTTTTGGTGGAACTTTAAATCAGTCCAACCAATATTGAAGACAATTTGGAATTTTACCCCCAAATGCTACTAAACTATATGGTATTTGATTTGCCAATACCTCTAATAGACATAGTATTCCAAAGGGAACAAAAATAGAGGGAAAGAAATAATATGCACACAAATATTTAGAGTAGAACTTTTTGTGTTAGGAAAAATGGGGGGGGGGGATGTTGGTGCTTATGCAATAAGAAATGCCAGGTCAAATTATTCTGTATAAATGAAATGGATTACTATTGTATCATAAGAACTGATATAAATGAAGGATTCAGAGACTTTGAAAAATTTTTTTGAAATAATTGTAATTTTTCAATGGTTAGGGTAAAGTTGTTGGATAATATTTATCTTTAACTCAATTTGAAAAAAGATAAAAATTTTGAGTCTTTGACTACAAAAAATGACCTTTGTACTGCCAGATTGCATTTTAAAGAATCCTCCAACATTGATGGTCTTCTAGGTTATTTAATTGTAAAAAACTGGATGCAGGCAGTAATAGCAGCACTTCACAGGTTTGTTGTGAGGATTAAATGAGACGATATTGAAGAAGTTATTAGTACAATGCCTAACTTGTATTAGATGCTACATGAATACTTATCTGTTTCCTTTCCTCTTTTTTGCTAGTGCCATTGATTAAGACCCTTTCCCTAGACTAGCATTTGAATGATATAAGAAATAAAGTGGAGTTAAGGAGATAGACAACCCTTGGGACTAGCAAGATCTACAGATAAGACAGAGTGGAGAAGAAGAGGAGTGAAATGTAATAATAATTCCAGTGGCAAATAGACAGAGAAGGAAACTTTGCATATTCTTATTTGTTATAATCCAATTAAATTAAATACACACCTATTAAATATTTACTATATATATATAAGGCACTTTGTTTGGCACCAGAAATTTAAAGAAGAAAGAGTAAACAAAATAAAGAACAAGAAAACAGTACCTACCTCAAAGGATTTATAATATTTATGGGATACAACATATGCATAAATAAGGTAAGTACAAATATATATACAAAGCAATTTCAAGAGAGACAATTCTAGTACCTGGTAAGATTAGGAAAAGTCTTAGGCAGAAAGTAGCAACTGATGTTTACTTTGAAGGAATCTAGGTGTTCTGTTGGCTGAAAAAGAAGATAAATGTGAAACTACTATGAGCATGGAATCAAGTGAGGGACCTACCTTTGATCACACCATCCCCTCATCATTATCTTTATATCTTTATCAGTATCATTATCGGGAGAAGAGAATAACCTGAAGTGTCCATCAGATACTTCAAAGTTTTATTCTATTGAAGGGTAAGGATGATGGGGAAAGACCCTTACCCAAGTCTAACCCAAAATGTCAAGGTATGGCCCTGATGCATATGATTATAACAAGACAAAGAAGGTATAACTGTAACAATGGTAAAGTTTAATGATGACAAGACAGAATCTGTCTGGCTTCAAAGATTCTATTCTTAGGGGTTGTCTAGCATCAAAGAGGGGGACAGTAAGTTTTCTTTTGTGATTGAAAATCTATTTGTAACAGGGTCATGTTGGCTGGGATGTGGTTCTTGCAGATGTTTTCTATTACTCAGAGCTGGCATAGTTGGTTTGAGTTGAACCATGGTTCCAGTTCATGGTTTTGACAGTAACAGATTGACAGCAGCAGAGTTCACCCTAAGTGTACATCCTCAAAGGACTGTTGTTATGTCAAGCTCCCAGCACATCTTTATTGGGTAAAGTATGCTCAGCTGCTAGGTCTGAGTCTGGGGAACATTTTGTAAGGTGTAAATTTTGGGTCTCAACATCTATGATATTGTGATTGTGGACTATACTTGGATCGGTACAATAACTGTTGGGATCTGTGAGATTTTTATATGGAAGTAGAAAAGGCCAGCTTAATCCTTTGGCAAATTCATGAATATAAAGTAAGGAAACACCCTTTATCTTTGGTCTCAGGGGCTTCAGATATGGATGTGTCAGTCTTATCTATTTCTAACTTTATCTTTCCTTCAGAGCCCCCTTCTTTCCCATCTTTTATGAAAGAGCACAGTTAAACTGATTCATTCATGAGCTGACCTTATTTCTAATGTTTTTTCTCATTGCAATCCTTTGAAATTGCCTTGTAGGCTTCATGTAAACATAATGTGCTTGCTCTTTCTTCTGCCCTCCTGCCCAAAATGTATACTTATATGAAAAATACATGAATTTCTCTTTATAATATACTACTATGTCCTCTTTTCCAAGATGGAAAATTGGGCTTATCCTGTGGAAAAGGATGATTGATATTTTTATAACTTTCTGCAGGACAAATTAAAGGAAAAGAACAAGATAGTTAAGCTAGGGATAGGCAAGATGGCCTTTTAAGGCTTCAAATACTAGAGCAGTCATTAGGTCTTTGGGTCTAAGTTACCTGGTAAATCATTTTGTACTATAATTTACAAAATTCCAGAAAATTTTCATTATTCCCAAATATCAGATCTGTTAAGATCTGCTTTTCTTTTGAGCCAAGTTCCAACAGATATTTTTATAGCAGCATTATTTGAAGAAGAATTATATACTTCAGATGACTTGAAAAAAGTTCTTCTCCAAAAAAAGAAAAGTAATAGAATTTAATGTATCAGACATTACAGCATAGAAAAAAGGGGGAGAAAAGACAAGCTTAGAAACAACCCACTACCACGTTTAATAAGAATCCATGTAGAGATTGATTGCACTTTCCATATAAGCCTTTTCCTCCATCAAATGATTTTCTCTAATACCCTGAATGGAAAAAAAGATGATGTAAGTGAGAAGCAAATATATCAGGTGTAACTATGGCTCTAATACAGCCAAAAAACTACAAGAAGTAGAAAAAAATCTTCAAAGAAAACAAACTTCTTCTCTACCAGAGGTGAGCTTTCTAAGTCACATTCTGATATTTCAAAGGACAAAAAAGAACAGGGAGACAGAAGATAGCTTTTCCCGTCAATTTCTATGAAAAACAATTCAGAATTAGAGATTACCATTAGGACTGAATAAAGTATCTTTTGAATAGCTTATGTGTTGAGGCTTTTGTGTGATCCTCTACTTATTTCTTTGGTTTGAGATTATAATTAATCTTTTCTAGGAGTGAAATGTAATAGCTGCTTAGTAAATGTTACACTATGTAGGCATCTATTTGTTGGAGTGTGAAAAATGCAATACCTAGTTGTTTGTCATTCAGCCATGACCATCTCCCTCTACCCCCAAACCATAGCTATCCATGGGGTTTTCTTGGCAAGGATAATTTGAGTGCTTTGCCATTTTCTTTTCTAATGGATTCTTATGTTAGGCAATCGGAGATTGAGTGGCTTGCTCAAGGTCATACAGTTGGAAATGTGTGAGGCTGGATTTGAACACAGGTCTTCCTGGCTCTAGGCTCAGTGTTTTTAACCACTGGACCTCAGCTGTCCCTGTATGAGGATGATCAGGTCCATGTACTTAGTGTGTGATGAACCTTAGTTAAATTGTAAATGCCTTTTTCCTTTCTGAATCTGATAGCCAGGTAGCACTGATAAACTAAAAGAAATCTGCATATCGGCTTCTATTACCTAAACCTTGGCAGAAAATAATCATTTCTGTTCCTGTTCTTTATCGATTAAAATATCTTGCTTTTATCAGTGTCTTTGTAGGCAAGATGTATTTATTTGTAAGTGACAAGCATTCAATTGTATCAGGTGATCTTGCCACTGATTTTCTTTTTCTGACCCTCAACTATGAGGCAATATAATTGCCTTGGCCTGTTGATTTTCCCATATTTGCCATTTTCCTATCATTTTTCCTTTGCATCATCAAGTTATTGGCCCCTGGAAGCAAAGTTTGGCAAGGAATAACAGAAAATATTAATACTTGATGTTTTTCAGTGATGTAAGTCACTATAGCAATTTTATTCATACTGAGTTTGAGATAGCTCAAGTTAATCCTGGGGTCTATTTCACATAGTCCATAGGAATTTTGAAAAATACTAAGTCTGGGGCAGCAAGGTGGTGCAGTGGATTTAGAGCCAGGCCTAGAGCTAGGAGGTCCTGGGTTCAAATATGGCCTCAGACACTTCCTAACTTTGTGACCCTGGGCAAGTCACTTAACCCATATTTCTTAGACCTTAAATCTCTTCTGCTTTGGAACCAATACAATATTGATTCTAAGACAGAGGCAATTTTTTTTAAAGAAAAAAGAAAAGAACAATACTGAGAGGCCTAAGGGCCTGAATATATGCACCTGACACATTCTGGTAAAAAAAATGTTATGTCTGAAAGCTTCAGATGAGTAGAATAGATGACAAATAAATGAATCATTTTCAAAACCCCAGGATATCTCTAGTTATGAGAATTTAACAGAATGTACAAATCCTTAATTATTTTGGTGAGCTGTCACAGATATTGTCCATGGTACTGAGTTCCCTAGTGAAAGTTGTGAAGTTAAAAGGAATTAAAATTATAAAAGATTCCTTTTAATAAATAAATGAGAGAATAAAAAAATTTCTTAAGAACCTAACTTATACTAATCACTGGAGATACAGATAGAAAATTATAGTTTCTACTCTCAAGGAGCTCATGGTGGTTGGGAAAGATAACATATAAAAGAAAAAAAAACAACAAAGAGACTATAAAGGTTCCCAAATTCTAATGATGCAGAATCTCTAGGTAGCTAGCAGAGGCCAAAGGTCCTTAAGGTTATTATTATGCCAGAAAACACTGCCTGGGAGCTGGAGGGTGTAAAGAAAGGGCACATTAGGATATAGCAGCAGGGCAGAGAGTAAGGCATGGTGGTCCACCATCTTACTGGAAAAATTAGAATTGCATACTCTGATCTCATGCAGATAGTATGAATAGTTTTATTGCTTTTCTTCACTGGCATCCCTGGTGGGATGTGAGTAGTCTGCGGGTGGAGGAAGGGGTGTCTCTATGGATTACAGGTCTTGCCACTGCCACGCCACCCTAGAAATGCCTGTTTCTCAAAGTCTTTCTCTGCTGCTTAATACCTATCTAACCTTGATGAAATTACTTAATCTTATTGGGCCTCACTTTCCTTTGCTAAATGATGAGGGTACTCTAGCCTGTAGTTGTTAAATCAATAGTCCTATAAAACTACTGCCTACATTTCTAGCTATCCCAAATGATCACATTCTAGAAACTTCACAGAATTCAATCCCTCAGTTGGTTGGCTGTGTCTTAGATATCAGTGGGTTAGAATGTGGCAGTTGTAATATCCAGCTATATATTAACAATTTTTATACCTTTAGAGTTTTTCTGTTAGTTACAAGCAAATCAAAAGTTTGGAACATCAGCTACCAACTGTTATGGCAGCTAGGTGCTACAGTGGATAGTACAGATTTTCTTCACATTCTCTTGAAATTGTCATCATTGATGACAAGTTTTCGTGATGAAATCTCAATGTGTACTGCGGTAGTAACAAAGCTCATTAGGCTTTTTTTTTTAACCCTTACCTTCCTTTTTAGAGCCAATACTGTGTATTGGCTCCAAGGCAGAAGAGTGGTAAGGGTAGGCAATGGGGGTCAAGTGACTTGCCCAAGGTCACACAGCTAGGAAGTGTCTGAGGCCAGATTTGAACCTAGGACCTCCCATCTCTAGGTCTGGCTCTCAATCCACTGAGCTACCCAGCTTCCCCCCTCATTAGTTTTTAAGTTAGACTCTTGTTCAGTTAGACTCTCATTTTTGTTCAGTTCAATTAGTCAAAGACTTGTTGCACTACTCTGTACAAGGTACTGTGGCAGGTGCTACTGAGAAAACAAAAATAAGATATGATATCTAAAAAGGAGCTTATCATTTAGTAGCAGAAATAAAATACAAATATTAATCACTTGAACTTTTGAAAGAGATATGTGTCCAAAGGCAGGTAAAATTAAAATTCCATCAGAGTTATGGGAAGGAGATAGAGGGGAGCATTTTTCCTGCTTTCCTCCTTTATCCCCATCACCACTTGACTTTCTGTACTCATGAATGAATGAATGAAGATATATCAATAATAAGAGATAGCTTTTATATAATGCTTTAAAATTCTCAAAGAACTTTCCATATGTATTTCACTTGATCCTCACAACAACTCTTTGAAGTAGGTGTATTATTATTCCTATTTTATATTTTAGGAAACTGAGGTGGAGATGATGAATTATTGTTCAGTTACAGAGCTCCTAAGTATCTGTCAAGTTTTTTTTTTAATTCTTACCTTCTGTCATGGAATTACTACTGTGTATTGGTTCCAAGACAGAAGAGTGGTAAGGGCTAGGCAATGGGTATTAAGTAACTTGCCAAAGGTCATACAACTACCAAGTGTCTGAACCAGATTTGAACCCAGGACCTCCAATCTCTAGGTTTAACTCTCAATCCATTTTACCATCTCACTGCCCCATGAGTCAGATTTTGAAGTCAGGTCTTCCTGACTTTTATGTCTAGCACTTTATCTTCTCTACCTGTAATTACCTATATCTAAGGGCTTACCCTTAGCCAACTAATATGATAATCAATGGTGATACAAATATAAAAACGTGAGATAGTTCCTGTTCTCAAGGAAGTCACTTTCTAGTTGATGGCGATAATAAATAAAACAATATTTAACTACAGAGAACATAGAAAGGTCTAGAAGACCTAAAGGTATAGTAGCAGGGGCTGATGACTGGGACTATGGATCCTTAGGTTACATCAGTAGATCAGTAAGACAACATGAGGGGTCTAGACTTATGGGCACAGAAGCAGGACAGAGAAGGTTTGAAGGACTTTAGGTGAAAATGACACATTGTAAGCAGTGAGGTGGTGTAGTGGAGAGAGCACTGGACCTGAAGTCAGAAGACCTAAGTTTAAATCCTGACTCAGCTACTTACTATGTGACACTGAGTAGGTCATTAAATCTCTGATTAAGTTTCTTCATTTATCAAATAACCATAATAATAACACTTACCTCCCACATTTTTATGAAAGTAAAATGAGACATTTGTAAAACATATTTCAAACCATAAAACACAACATAAAGCAGTAGCTGTCATGATCATCATAATCATCATTATATGGTGAGACCTAGTTTTCCTTTGTCTCAAGGACAGGAAAATGGTTGGTGATTTCCCTATTATTCAAATTATGTGAATAGTCAAGCAGTCCCCATAAGCTTTTCGAGGGATGGACTAGAGAAGGGGCCAAGAAGGGAAATCAAAGTGAAAAGGAGGTCCTGAGGGAGGTGGGATCTATCTGGTTCCAGGAGAATGTAAGAGCTTGGAGGAAAGGAACTCAGTCATTTAAAAAATCTTAGTATCTTCAGGGTCTTTCACATTGTAGGTACTTAGTATTTATTAATTGAGGTGGGAATATGCAGGATGCTTGGAAAATGTCAAATATTCAAAGGCACAGGATAAGAAAAATAGCAGCAGAGATATTCAATTCATAGGAGATAAAATCCAAGGATGAGCAAGCAGACTGATGTCATCAGTTATATGAATGAAAAATAAAAAAAAAAACATGAGCAAAAAGCAAGATATAGCAAAGTTTAACACCAAAAGCATGGCTGAAACTTGGTGGGATTGAACTGTTGATCAGAATATGATTCTGGATAGATGTACCTGATTATAAAAGAACCAAATAAATGACAGGGGAGAGGACATTGGAAAATATATGTATATAACAAAATTTAGGCAGTAGATGTATGAATCATGGTAGAGAATATTTGGATAAAGAGGAAGAAATAGAAGGAAAATCAAGATGACTACTGTATTACACTTCAGGCCATGTACTTAGGAAGAGGAAAGAAATATGTAATTATATAAGCAGATCATCAACTTGATATGACATAGTAGTGAGGGAGGAACATTAATTATCTTCTTATGTTATCTGTTGGAGTTCTTTTATAACCAAAACCTGCTTTCGATAAATGATATAACAATAAAAGATGATAGAAAAAATGAAGACCACTCAACTTTGATTTTCTTTCTGCTTTCTCTGCAAGAGAAAATGATCTTTGCATTGCAAATACTAAACAAAATTGATAATACTAAACAAAATTGATACAAGGGATAGCTGATTTCTAAGATCAAATGTGATATAGTAAAAAAAAAATATTTAGCTATCCTTAAGTCACCAAACCTAGGTGAACTATTTCCAAGGGTACCTAAAGAACTGGCACGAGTTCTTGCTCAACTCCTTTTGGTGATCCAAGAAAGATGAAAAAGAATGGAAGTGATCTCACAGGGCAGGCTAGAGTCTAAAAATCATAGGCCAGTCATCTTGATTTCAATAACATGCAAAATTATAGTCAGTCAATAATCATGTATTTAACACTATTATATGCCAAGAAGCATATTAAGTGTCAGAGTTACAAAGAAAGTAACAACAATCTATACCCTCAAGGTTTATACATTCTTCTGTAGTCAACAATATGTCTATGTTCACAAACTCACATAACTAGTTACATTCAAGATATTTGTAGAGTAGATGGAAGGTACTCTGAAAGGGTAATACATTAGTAGCTAGAAGGGGAGGGAGACTTGATTTGAGTCTTGAAGGAAATCAGGTAAAGAACTTTCAAAAGTGTACATTTTAACATCAAGAAATAAAAAGACTTTTTCAAATCACCCTGTATTCATTCAGTCTTTACATATATATGTAAATATACAAATATATATATGTATATATGTATATATATATATGCACAAAGAAAGAGTAAAAGTAAAAAGAAAAGGAAACAACATTTAAAGTTATCCCAAAGTGGAATACTCTATCTTTGGAGGTTGTGAGCTCCTTATTACTGGAGATCAAGCAAAGCTGGATGACCACTTACTAGGAATACTGAAGTAGGGATTCTGATTTTCATACAGGTTGGACTGCATGCCTTCTGAGATCTCACCCAGCTTTGTTATTTGATCATTTTATGTTGTTACAATCTAGGTGTACTCCCTTTTAATATTCCATGTAAGTGATTGTTGGGAAGCACAGTGAATACATCTCAAAATAATAATGAATAAAAACAACTAGAAAGATCATAATCGACACAATGTTTCATGCTTTCTCTATACTACTGGTGGTATAAAATCCCCCAAGCTATTATTTAAATCAGTGATTCCCAAAGTGGGTGCCACTGCCCCCTGGTGGGTGCTGCAGTGATCCAGGGGGGTGGTGATGGCCACAGGTGCATTTATTTTTCCTATTGCTATTAAAATTAAAAAAATAAATTTCCAGGGGGCTAAGTAATATTTTTTCTGGAAAGGGGGTAGTAGGCCAAAAAAGTTTGGGAACCACTGATTTAAATGAACAAATTGTTTATCCATTGATGCAATTGACATGTTTTTTTTTTTTTTCTTTTTTTGCCCTAGACAGCACAGACGGTCCTGGTGGTAGTAGTCGTATTTGGCATATCCTGGTTGCCACATCATGTGATTCACCTCTGGGTTGAATTCGGAGTCTTTCCATTGACTACGGCCTCCTTCTTATTCAGAGTCACAGCACACTGTTTGGCTTATAGCAATTCTTCTGTGAATCCTATCATATATGCATTTCTCTCTGAAAATTTCAGGAAGGCTTACAAGCAAGTTTTTAAGTGTCAGATTGGCAGCCAATCACCTCAGAACGATGCTAAAGAAAATAAAAGTCGGATTGATACTCCACCATCAACCAACTGTACTCATGTGTGAATCAAACAAATGGTGTAATCAGGTATTGTTAGGTTTCATGTAAGTGGACCAGAATTATAGGAAACAAAGCACAATAGTCTACCTGAGAGATTTGCCATTGAATCTTGATCTAAAAATTGGCTCAGATACTGAAATTCTATGTGCATTAATTTGTAAATTCTGTTACCTTAAATGTCTTAGTCCACTTAGGAAGCCTCTTGGAAGATTCAATTCAAGGCAAGACATTTTCTCTTTCTCCTAAAAAGACATCCTGTGGAAATGAGAAAAGAAAGAGTTTTTGTTATATTTCTGCACAAGAAAAGCAATCCTATAAATTGTTTCAATTTTCTATTAGCAAATTTACCAATTCCACCATCATAGCATGAGATTTTTGTGATGCATTTTGAAATCAAAACTATGACATAGAAATAATGTCTAGTTTCTTTGACTTCAAAACAAGACTTCACTTTTAGAAATTATACATCAAAATATTTTGTAGTCGAGGAAAGAACATTGGATTTGGAGAGAGGTGATTTAGAATTGAATTATAATAATTTACTACCTGTGTGATCCTGGGCAAGCCATTTCATCTTTAAGGGCCTCGGTCTCTTCATATGTGTAAAAAGGTGGTGGTGGACAAGAGACTATCTAAGTCCTAAATGCTATGGACCTTTCTTGATCTTGGACATGCCATCACGCTTTGGTTTGAATTGTCTTGTCTTTTAAAAGGAAACTTGGAACTTTCACTCAATTAAGACTAAGGAATTTTAACTTTATCTCCAATGGTCAGATTTACAGAAAATGCAACGTATTTTGTATAATTACTGGAGCATCACTTTTATCCAGGGTGTGAGATTTGTTGCCCTTATTCCACAGTGATGCAGAAAATTAATGTGATTTCCACATGCCAATTAAAATGTTAAGCTTTAACCTGTGAATATCTGAAGGACTTGTCAGCAGTTGGTACTTTAATCAAAGCCTCATAATTTGTGATTTGGATCAATGAAATCAGTGAAGCAGAATAGTCCAAATCTCAGTATAAGATCATAAATCATGTTTACCTTATTGTTAGTAGAAAGAATATGTGATTCTGGAGTGCTAGATTGGAGATTCAGGGCTTTGTCAAGGTACTTTGCTGATACATGTAAATTTTTGACAGTGCTCTGACTTCTCTGTGGTCTGATGAGATTTGTGTGACAATATAAGCTATATGGCAAAGAACAAAGCTATGTAATGAAGATTAATTTTTGGAGTGGATGGCTCTTTGTGCCATCCTGTCAAAATTCAAACAGAAATGCATTAGCATTTAATTATGATGATCCTTGCAATTGTTGTCCCCTTAGTAAATTACGGTTTTGACTTAAAAGCATGGATATATTAATATTTGAAATGTACTTTTCATGACAATTTAAATATTTATTGATATTCACACTGGAAAATAGTATGAAAAGTTAAAAAATATTTCCAGATGGTGAGATTCTAGTATATTCTGGGCATAGGAAACTTATGACCAGATTAATCTTTTTTTGGGGTAGTATTTTTGTGTTATCCAATTTAGTAAAATCACAACTGTCCAGTAAAATAGCAGCATGCAAATAAGAATTAATCTTAAACTTTCTGGCATCTTTGCTTCATTATGTTCTTTGACAATTGATTAGCTTTTTTTCACTGGTGTATTTTCAGTGAATGGGTTGAGCTGGTTTCTTCCATAACTGTTCTGAGAGCATGCAATATTTCTTTGTGAAATGCCATGAATTATGATTTTATGCATTGTACATTGAAATTGTTAGCAAGGTCAATTAAAATGTTTGGACACCTTTGTGGACCCAGGATAGTAGAGTGTGTGTGTGTGTGTGTGTGTGTGTGTGTGTGTGTGTGTTCTAAGGACATAATGAGGCTAATTTTGTGTAGATATGTTATAAAAACTATAGTATCCTGAAAGTCATACTGAGAATACTTTTCCAGTTTTAAAAATGTCCTTCCCAAATGTCAAAGCAGCTATGTATAATGATACCTGAATAGGTGTAAAGACTTTCCTGGTCAGGTGGGACCTTTAATCATTTTCTACTTCTGTCTAGTTGTTGTGGAGCACCCTCAGCCTCCTATAAAGTGGAGGGAGCAAGATGATTGTTATTCTCAGAGCTGTTTGTTAAGAAGTATGTTGAACCTTAGTTTCAGCTCTCTCTCCCCTTTCGACTTCCATGTTCCTACCCAATTGCTTTTGCTATGGGATAAGCTATAACCTAAGTGTAATATTTTAATACAAAAAAGTCAGAATTGACATTTATAAAGCTCTGAGCTTTTGTCTACTGCTTTACGTTCAAACGCCAATTTAAATAATCTCAGTTTATAGCCAGAAAAATTATCTACTTTGTCTTGAGAATTCCTCTTTTCAATTTTTATGTTATATCATACCTATAATGAATTCTTTTTAGAGATAATTGTAATCTTTATACTTAGACCTTAGATTTGTAGTTCAAATGAAAATTTCTAAATACAGATAAATAGCAGAGAGTAAAAGGAGGGTTATGGATTTTAGACATAAAAGAGCATCTTTCTTTATTTTAAATGTGCTTCTTTAGCTTTTCCCTAATAAGATATTTTCTGATTAATGTCTAAACTAAAATTAATCTGATAAATGCTGAAGTTCTTGCGCTGTAGGCATTAAATAATCTCCAAATGTCAAATACATTCCTTTTGTTACAGCGAGTCAGAAAGAGAAATGTAGTATTTGTCTTTAATGTCTGGTTGCCTGAGAAGCTTGTTTACAGCCTGACTTCAAAAAAGATGGATGCTTTCCTCTTCAACTCAGCCTCCTCTGTGCTTTAAGGCAGCTGCTCTTCTTTAGTGATTTTTTTTTTTTTTTTACTTTCACTGAAGGATACAGAATCTGTGGCATTTGAAATTACTCTGAGTTGCTATTTCGTGTGTGGAAGTAAACTCTTACAGCTGTCCACTGATGAATATAATGGCTGGGTAGGAAAGACTTCCCACAACCAGATAGCCAAGAGACCTCATAGAGCTATCCTTTATCCTTGCTCTCAGCTAGGTTTCTAGAACCAAAACAGAGTAGAGAACTCAGGATATTTCCCAGATGACTTAGCTAACACATTTACATTTCCTGCCCTGGATTAGCTGCATTCTAGACATTGTAGCTTACTCACATATATCTTCTTTCTTTTTTGTTTTTTAGAACTCTAATCCATCTCTCTTTGCAGTGCTAATCATTCTTTATTCCAAATACACAGTAACCTTAAATTTTCATCTGGAAACCAGAAGCAAATCTAGCTCTCTCTCATACACATATTTATATATAAGAAAGAGGAAAGTGCTTTTTCAAATTACATGAATCAATGGGTCATGGAATATTCAATTGAAAAATTTCTGACAGCTTTGTTCTATAATATTATAGAAAATCATGTTTGCTGAATTCTTTCAAAAGCAAAGAGAAGGGAGTAATGCTAATTGGGTAGCAAACTCACTGCTACCTGGGGGCAGGTCACTTTTGGTGTAAAGGATAGTCATTTATGTAATCTTCTATTTCCTTTTCCCTAGAATAGCATAAAGTAATCTTTTGCTCATACATATTTTAAACATCAGTTTTAGGGTCATTATACATTAAGAGACATTCTATATATGTATCGATATTATTTATCACAGGAAGTATTTATTGGTTCATACGAGAATTTTCTTAGTACTGTGAAAGAATTAGGTAAAATTCAAATGATTTCTGCCTTTCTGAGAGTTTGTAATCTAAAATCTATATGATTTTACATTTCTACACATACACACATATGTACACATGTATTTTTATATGTACATATATATATTTGAACTTCTTTGATGTCTTGTATTTGTGACCTTTTTCATGAAAGGGGATTACTTTCGTGACCTCTTAAAACATTACAAATGAGTATATTTGGCAATTGCATATGAATTATTATACTTTAAAAGGCAATATTACACTTGGGTTTGCTAAAGGATTAGTAGAGCAATTGCTTGTTCATTTTAAATAGTTGTGAGTAATTTCAATAATTGTTTTAATATTTTTCTTTCAGAATAAAATTATTTAAATATATTACTCGAAAGGAGAGATTAAACTATTTATTTAAATCATTTTAAACTTTGATCTATGCTGTATATCGTATAAGATAAATTGTACCCATAGACATAATGTATTGGGGACCAAATATTTAATTTTGGTATCCTATTATAGTTGTTAATATTATGAAAATACCAAAACAAAGTTTGAATGAGGATATGCTTTTTACAGTGTAGGAGGCCCACTCACCATTCACTGATTCCTCCAGTGTTCATATCCTGGGGCCCATAATATCAACTTGTCTATCTAATTAGCTAGATAGTTCTTTAAAACCAAGACCTTGGTAGACATATTTGTTTACTTGTTCTCCAAGTTACTCTATTGCAGTGATTCCCAAAGTGGGTGCCCCCGCCCCCTGGTGGGTGCTTCAGCGATCCAGGGGGGCAGTGATGGCCACAGGTACATTTATCTTTCCTATTAATTGCTATTAAAATTTAAAAAAAACCTAATTTCCAGGAGGCTAAGTAATATTTTTTTCTGAAAAGGGGGCGGTAGGCCAAAAAAGTTTGGGAACCACTGCTCTATTGTATATCAGTAAGCACTCATGACATCTTTCTTCAGCCTCTGCCTATGTGCTACCACTCACTTTATAGTCATGCTGTTTATTGAAGAAACAAACTTAAGATTACTAATAAAAATGAGTCCTCATGACTGCTCAAGGCTGTGAAGGAATTTAATCAAACTATAACTTTGACAACTCAAGCCAAACCATTTTCTAAAATCTGGTCCACAGTTCACACTTGGAAAAATTTTGCTACAATTAAGATTTTTGGGGACAGTCTTTGGAATGAAAAGACTATATCCTCTCTGCCGGATACTTGATTTCCAAATATCTCAATGCACATTTTATTTTATTCTGAATAATTGATTCCATTTCTACAATGTGAAGTCAAAGAGAAAACAATACTTTCCTAAAAAAGTTGTGATTGATTTCTACCACTTGACTTTTTAGTGTCCTTCTGGCATGTCGTATCACTTAATTAAAAACAATATACCAGATACTAAAGTATCATGAGGTAATTCACCTGACCTTTCTTTTTTCCTTAAGCAATGGTGGGCCTCTTCCACCACCTTTCTGGACAGACAGAGTCATAGGGCATGCCAGGAGGTTTTTATACAACACATCCAGATTTTTCCATTCCTAAGATCAGAATTTGATTAGATCTAAGATCATTTATATGCTTCTATTACAAACATGATAGTAAACCTTAACCTGTAGTTTAACAATAAGTTGTGTGTATTTTGTGGTGTGCCTTTGTGTGTGCTGTTTTGAGAATCCCATTAATGTTCTTTTGCTATGTGAAAACATGCCCTGAAGATATACTTCAGAGCCTTAGATCTAGAGGTCATTTGACTGGTACTGTTGAAAGATGAACTGTACTTATTATAAAAGTAGCCGACGTTCCTCAATAATAATGTTGAAATATATCGCTATCTTTAATTCAATGTAAAGGATAATGGAAGCACATTATCTTAGAGATACTATTTAATACATTACAACTACATGATGTAGTTGTGGCTTACCATCTCTAGCACCTCTTATGTATCAAATAGATTTAGATGATGTATCATGAAAAAATATATCAATGGAGCCTCAATCTTCTGGAAAATGTCTATTATCATTGTCCACTGAATACTATACTCAGATCTTTATGATGATATTTAAAATTTCAGTGTCCTGGACTCTGTGTTTTACTATTGTATAGAATTCAATCTCATTTCAACTAATCTTTATATTTTCACTATTTTTTCTCATATATATTCCTTTTACTTCACATGTTATATCATTTTTTAAAGATTAATCAAACATAAGATAGGCTATTCTACCATTTTTGAATAGGTTTGTAAATGACTAGAAATTGACCCTTTCCCAGAGATTCCAGTAGGGTGCCTTCCAGCCCTTTTCTCATTCCATTATAAAAACAAAAAATAAAAAAAACCAAAAGCATAGAATAGATATTTTAAAAAGGTCCACTTTGTAAGATGAAAAATGCTATGATTTGGATAAGGAGATCTTAGCACATTTTTGTTTTGGCAGTTTGATGCAACTTATACTTCCCTTCTCATAATAACATTTTAGATAATTGAAGGAAATGCTAAATTTCATTTAGAGACTAGTGAAAATAAACATAATTTTTCTTTGTCCAGTTTTCCAGACTTCTTGAAATTGATCTATATGCCCTTTTTTAAAGGAGAAGTTCATGAATTCCAGATTAAGGACAGCTAGTTTAGAGGTAGCATGTTCTAGCAGAAAGACTATCAGACCAGGTGGATTTAGAAAATCATTAAATACTAATTTGAACACTTAGAAGCCAGGAGATCATGGACAAGCCATATCCCTTCTCTGAGCCTCAAGTTCTTCATTTATAAAATGTGAACAAAATATTCATGTTATCTACCTCAAAGATTGTTGTAAGGGAAGCTAATCATGAATTTGAAACTGTTATAAAATTTGCTTTGTTCCTGGGCCTACCAATTAATTAGAAAACATTTATTAACCACTAATTTTATGCCATGTACTGTGTTAGATCTAGTATTTAAATACAGAGAAAGAATCAATTCCTACTTGAAATGATCTTATAAATTCAGATATCAGTTTATTTTTTATTTACCCTATTTGTGTTTTCTCTTTGATCATAACATCCTTCAGGAACAATTTTAGTGAACAAATTAACCTATACATACCATTTTTAATCAATGGGTGGGGAATGAGAAAAGAAGAAAGAGAATAATAGTAAGGAGGTAAGGGCTGATAGGTGATACTAAAAGATGAAGAGGAAAGAAGAATATTTTGGACTAAGAGATTTTTCTTCCCTATTGAGGAGACAAAAGGATGATTAACTAAAGGGAAGTAATGCATAGGACTTCCTACATGATATTAAACATTTCTGAGCAGTAGCCATAAGAAGACCTGGCCATGTTCACTACCTTTTTGATCAGCTAGATTCTCAAAGTCTGGAGCAGAAAAGAACTGTTAATCAATAAGATTATCAGTTTCTTTGTCACCATAATTCCAATTAGAATAGACAATGTTGGCCCTTTGCCAAGGTGAAAAATGGACAAATGAAACTTTCAAAAATGGGGAGAAGTAAACTAGAGAAATACAAGAAACAGTTATTTTCAGATCATTTCTCTTCTACTAACTCTTTCCCCCTTTTCATTTTTTGTCTTCTATTTCATGATTATGACTTCTTTACCATTGTAAAAATTGGTATAGTTTAGTAAAAACTTTTTAGGTCCACTTTGATTCCCATTGCTGGTCTTAATTGTTTTCTGATTTGTTATCTTTAATCTTCTAGATTTGATATTTTTTCAGGTCTTTAGAGATTAGCAGAAACAATGGGAAACATAAAATTCAAAGGACTCTGTCCTTATCCTGTCATTTTTATCCTACAGTCCATTGACTTCCTAATGATATTAATTTTTGACCCCAGTTTTTCAAGGATACTTCACTAACAAGTATCATTCCTAAGGTTAACTTACATAGTCATCATCAAAATGCATTTGCTAAGTATTTGTGCACAGTGTTATTATACTGCAGGGCAGCTGGTGACAGTTTTTCTTATATAATTAAATTTTATTTTCCTATCCTAAAGAACTGGTCACCTTATCTCTTTTCAAACAGGAAGTATTCTATGATTTTCTTTAAGGAAGCAGGGAAACAAAATGATCTGTTCAGTTCACCTTCCTGTCTTCAATATTTCATGTCCCCTCCCCCCCTTTTTGGTGATTCTAGGAAAATGTGAGGAAGTAGACCTAGAAGATGATGATGATAGTTGTGGGAGTGGACTTGGATATAATGGCAAATCCTTTACATTTGGATTACTTTGGTAAACTAGACAACTGAAATTCCTAAGGAGTTTAGAAAGATTTTTTGGTAAAATATTTCACTGTCAAAGATAACAAAAAATGGTCCCGGGAAAAGACTAAGGAGATAGGTGACAGAAAAAAAGACTCTCAGAGGGAGATTTTGATCATCATGGAAGAAACAGGTAATCCTTATATTATTAAGCAAAGTCTTTCCTTGTTTTGGATCTATGAAATTATGGAGGTAATACTAATATACTTGTAAAATAAAAAAATGACGATTTATTTGGTGAATATCTTATTCTGTTTCATTCCCTAACTTTTACCTCTTGGAAGAGGAAGCTTAGAATGAATGAAAATTGCATATTCTCATGTCATCAAGAAACAGAGCTGAAATGGCTTCAAACAATAGAGATCCTGCTTTTTTTGGCATATACTCCTTCAAGGTAAATGGTCATGACTTGATTTGAAGAAATACTGTGATAATTATTCCATGCCTATCTAAAAGGAGATTATATCCTCCTTGATATTGAAAAGAGGCTTGATCACTATCTTGTGGATGCCATTAAAATTTTGTTTACTTGATCTGATTTGACTTTCATGGTAGTATTTGAACTCTCCCTGAGCCACTGTAGCCAGTTATGTTCATCACCTCAAAAAACAGGAAAACCTTTATTGGTCTGAGCCCTTCTCCTAAAACAACTCTGTGAAGATTTCTCCTGACCAAGTGAATTGGATGGGAGAATTAGGTTCCTGACTGAGTTACATTCTAACAAGGAACTGACAGAGAATTCTACCTGCAAAATCAGATGTATTAGCTGACCTATCATTTTAGCTCAAATTCAATAAAAATCTAATCATCAGATACTACTTGCTATGTAAAAATAATGGCAAAACATAAGACTTCTATAAAAAGAGAGGGTGAATCTCTTGGTTAACAAGGCATTTTGTTGTTGATTAACCATAAAAGAATCTTTTCACCTAGAAAATATTTCATCCTTACTACATATGATCAGGTGCATTTTAAAAAAGTTCTGTGGTTGAGATGGTTAACCATAGGAATCTAAATTTGACTTCTTTAAGGAGTGCTAGCAATTCTTGAATGCATATCTCTTCCACCATGTAATGAGATATCATCTTCATTTATGGAAAGTTATAGCTTGGCAAATTTTATTGCCAAAGTCTTAAAATTAAGTGAAATATAACATTTTGGTAAGAAATAGTGTGATATGGTAGCTGGAAAGTTACTCTTCACTGAAGCTGAGTTCAGATCCTATTTCCAGCACATACTGGCTATAAGACCCTGGGCAAGTCACTTAAATTCTTAGTACTCTAAGGAATTTGAGAAGTTCCCTACCTGTTTTCATAAAAAGGGTTTCCAAAATTGAGATTTCCAAATAACATGAAATAATTCATCTAGTCCTCTCCCTAAATCTATTCCTTTCATTAAGACTTAAGAACTCTTTTATTTATTTTGTACCATTCTCCCTAAGACTAGCGCTATAATTTCAAATTAAATGGTTAATCATTTTTTTTAGCTAAGGGATCCATGAAGTTTATAAGATATTATAAAAATAGGATTAGCCCCAAGTTAGGGAGTCTGGTTTTAAATAATAAAAACATACCAGAGTACAATTGGCCCATCAAAAATATTTGAAACATGAAATATATATGTATATATATTGTGTGCATATATATACATATATATGTATATATATAAATTGTACATTCCATTCGTCGACCATTAAATTTCTAACACTCATAAAATGTATACATGTGTACATGTACCATATAGGCAAAATATATCTCTATATATGAGTTCATATATATATATAATATACACTTGTATAAGTACTCATATATAGACATAATTTGTATGCACATCCATCCATATACATGCATTTCATTTGAACACAAATCTCTGAGTACTTTTGCATATGTGAAGTAACAGGTTGTGACAATTACTTAGTTTAGGAGGAAGACCTTATATATTAGACATATATTGGAAAGAGCTCTGGATATCAGCTGAACTTGTTTTGGTGCTGACTTTGGCTCCTAAAGAACTTGATAACAATGGATAATAATTTCCTTACTCTGGACTTTTTTGTTTTTCATTTGTAAAGGGAGAGATTGGTCTGAATGGACCCCTTTGACTCTAAATCATATAAATATGAAACTAAGCAGCTTGAAAGTGGCCTGTCATTCAGATTAGTTGTCTACACTACTCAGATTAGCAGAATATTTGCTTAACATTTTAATAAACTTTTCTTGGTATAACCTCTCTTTGTGGAATCCCCACAACTACTATGGGAAGATCAGTTTTACTTATTTTTCAGAGTGATTTTTGAGCAACTTTTTGTTTCTAAATATCATAAATATATTCCCCAAAAAGGAGTTTTACAATATTATTACTCTAATAATTTTCATATGTTTAGGAAATTGGCAAAGTTCTAAAAAGTGGTGTAATAATTCCATTGCACATTATTAACATAACATTTAACTTAATGTTAAGAAAAGAAAGAAGCTGCCTGCCTATTCACATTGTTTCTATTCTTAAAAGAAGTATTAAGGAAAATATATTTAAAACTGTTACATCTAATTTTTAAAGTTGTATAATTTGAATGTGTGCATGTCTTTTGTGATGTTTGAATTTTCTTTGTCTTGTACATTTTAGCTTTAAAGTGAAACAACTTTATTATCTCTGAGAGATAAGCACTATTTGTATTGTTCTGAATGTTTTACACTGAAGAAATATTTCCAGTACATATAAATTGTGTGAATTATGAAAAAAATAAATTGTGTTTTTATACTGCAAATTGGTTTAGTCTGTACTCAGCATATGATTGCTGAGCCTAGTTATATTTAATCCTGATAACATTTACACTTATTATCTAAAGTCCTGATAATGGATCTTTTCTATATAGATATAACTGTGGTATGCACACAAATTCTTTGAAAAGCAACTAAAATTATGAATCTCTTTAGTCAACTTACGAAGCATGTTGTCATTCTAAATTATTGTACTACTGTGTTCTGCATGGTTCCTGATGGATCTTTATTATGTAATTTTGCATATAATTATAATGCATTAAAAATAAAAATGATTTCTTAATATGTCTTAATGTGATAATTCCCCACCTCCCAAATCAACAAGAATAAACTTCCTACAAAATGTATTGTGTTGGCAGAGAATAGATCAATGGTGGCAAACTTATGGCACACATACCAGAGGGAGCACTCACGAGACCTGTCTGTGGGCACAAGCACCATTGCCCCAGCACAGAGTTCTCCATAGTTCATTACTAGAAAGCTAGAGGGATGGGGAGCCAGGATGTTCCCCTCCCCCTCTCCAACAGTACCTGAGGATATTTCTCATATCACTTACTCCTCTAAAAGGTTCACTGTTACTGGACTAGATGTTAAATTTATGATTGTTGAACTGAATTGTGTCCCTTTATTGTCTTTATTAATGGAGAAACCAAAAGCTAGCAGTAAATAAATTACCATGCACATCAATTTTGATCTTTTACCCTTTAGATTGTGTCATCATGGTGTCAAAATATACAAATTAGAATTGTCACTCTGACTTTTTGGTTTCTTGAAAATAAGGTATGTAGATGAGTTGACCGAAATGTTTATATTTCAACAAATACAATATCAACCTAGTGCCAACTCAATTCAGTCCCAAATTAAATTGATGAAATCATTCAAATCAAGTATGTGTGATGTGCATAAAACTGTCTTTGGTGAACTGATTTTTTTCATGTTTCATTCAGTTGTTTTCAACTCATAAAAACACAACTCTAGATCATCTCTAGTTGATATGGATTTATCTTATTAAGGTCTTTGAACCAGTTTAAGTACAGTCTTCATTAGGTAGAAATGTTTTCATGTTGAAGTACAAACTGGCAGTATCCAAAGGAGGAAGGAAACGTTTTTATCAACACAATGCTATCTTATAAGTGTTATTAAAATTTTAGAGTAATTATTGAAAATGATTAGGAGTGAGAGATTTTTTTATTTTTAAAGATGAGAATGATATATTTCAAAAATGCTAAGAAGTTGGATGATAGTTGATGCAATCAGGCTACAAAGAGCTCTCAGTATAGAAAAATGGGCTGAACTTGGCAAGAATAAATTTAATCAGAATTACAGTTGAGTTGGACATCTATGTTGGTATGGGAAAGATCGGTGAATTGGTTAGTTCTGAGGAACTTCCTCCATCAATGATGACTAACTCATTGTGAAAAATTAATATTGAATTGAGATATTATTGAGAGCTCATTTCCTCCCTTTTCTCCCCCTTGAGGTCATGATTAAACATTTTGATTTAAGAACTACAAATAGTCTCTTCTTTAAAATACAAAGTGGGTTAGATCCTCCCATCTTTTGGCTAGATCTTTTGTCTTTGTTAAGCATACAGCATTAAGGGCATATCACTGAGCTGGCTTTCTTGTAGGGAAGGTAGAGACCCGCTCCTTGTTGATCTGTAAATTAGAACTCTCTTGGATGATGGAATCAGCTAGCTCTAGCTACCATTTTTAGAATAGTGCTCTAGGTAGCTGTTTTGGGCAACTGCATGGCAGGTCTATTGATGTCCTCCTGAAACTGACCACTTTCTGTGATGAAGTGGTGAGAGAGAAGGGGAGGTCTCTGGGTCACTTCCTGCATGTCTCTTTTTTAATCAGATATCAAGGGGAAGTTCTGGATGATGACAAAGGATATATATTGGCTTGTGCCATAGGAAATCTTGTTTTTTTTTTTGCTCAGTCTTACTGCCTAGCTGCTCCCTTTTTTTGTCCCTCTTTCTGGCCCAACTTTCTTCCTAGCTGCTTATGTTCTTTTGGTGTATATTCAGAATATGAGGGGGTCTATTGGTTAGTTAGAAATCTAGAGTGTTCATTAAAATATTAACTTAAACTTAATGTATATACTGCCTCCAAAGAAGTTCATTTGTTACACCATCTATGACTTGATAAGTCCTACAGAGTTTCTGAGATACATAGAGGTTAAATAACTTACCTGAGGTCACTTTTCTTGGAAACAGTACTATACTATGAATCCAGATCTTCTTGAATCCAAGCCTAACATTCGATCTACTAGGTCTTCCTAAATTCTATACCCTCATTTTTTGTACAGGTCAATAATTTAATTGGTTTGAAAATATTCCATGTTGAGACTATACCTGCTAACATATATAACGAATTAGTAACTTATTTTAGGAAGTTGATGGGCCACTGAGAGTTGGATATATTGCCCTTTGTCATGTAATTATTAGGACTATATATAGAGATAAAATATCAACACAGCCTTTTCTGTCTCAGAGGTCAGCTCTCTACCCCCTACTTCAATAGTCAATGAAACCAATTAATTTATTGAAAAAAAATACAATAGTTGTAATTCTTGTTTTAAGAACTCTTTGTGTCTTTGTCTTTCACTTTAATTTCAGAGATGGAAAGGTGTCCAAAATACAAATCCATATGAACCTATGATCTTTCTCATATTATGAGTGTCTAGCATGTAACAGATTCAAGTCTTTTCTATGTGACCTTCTAACCACATTTCCCATGAAGTATTTATATAATTAATGTGGGTAACATAGCTGTAAGACTTAGAGAGACAACTTCCTTAAGTTTGTATTTTAATCCTTTATCAAATAGATAGTCTAAGTAGCGAATGGGATAAGGCAAGATGTACTAAGGATAATCCTTTTTGTCTCTACATTTATGAGTTTTTTTTTTTAAAACCTACAAGTGCTCCCACCCCATGGGGCTACATGGTCCCTTGAGAGGATGTTAGGGGTGGGGTGAGGCAAAATGTGGGAAAACAACATAGCCATCTTCATTCCACTAGGGAGAGAAAACAAAGAAATGCAGGGCTGAGCATTTCTCCTCTCTTTCCTTTGTCTTTTATCTTCATGCCATATACTCTGTGCAGCAGTCCTATCTCTACTTTGATCTTCTTGTCCTTAATATAGCTAAAATTATCTTTTTAGATCTCAGTTTTTAGAGGACCAGGCTACTCTTTGTATTCCTCCTCAGGGACCAGAATTTCCTCTGATGACTTTTACATGTCTTTTTTAAAATTCAAATTTTATTTTATTTCCAGTTCTGAATTTTCTCTCTCGTTCCTCCTTCTCTAGAAGTCAAGGAAAATGAAACCCATTATCTTCACAGTACTATTGTTATTGTATAAATTGTTCTCCTGTCTGTACTCACTTCACCTTTCATCAGTTCATATATATCTTCCCAGTTCATCTGAAATATTTTCCTTCATCATTTCTTGTGGTGTAATATTGTTCCATACATTCATATATCATAATGTGTTCGACAATTTCTGAATTGTTGGGCAACCCCTTGGTTTCTAATTCTTTGCCACCAAAAAATGATGGATCTTTTTTTTTTTTTTTTTTTTTTTTTTTTTTTTTTTTGGTACATACGGGTCCTTTTCCTCTTTAATCTTTCTGGGGAGTAAACCTAGTAGTAGAGTTTCTGGTCCAAAGGGTATGCATAATTTAATAGCCTTTGGATTTCTTCCAAATTACTTTTCAAAATGGTTGGTCTAGTCTTCTTTAAATATAAGTTGGTTGGTAGGTTTTTTTCACTTGCTCTGTGTTCCAGGCAAAAAGGACTGTTGTGTGCCTTTCGATCCCTCAATTTCCCATACTTTGTACACATTCCCTCCTTATAATAGACTCTTAGAATCCACATTTTTCTTCAAAGCTCAATTAACATGTTCCTTCCTATTCAAGATTTTTTGATTCATTTCCCCAACTAGTTTCTATTCTTTCCCCCATGAAATTATTTTGCATTTACTACTTTGACATATCATATTTCTTTATGCAATATACATATATATGTGTGTTTTTATCATTTCTCATGAAAATATTTAAGCTTCTTGGGGATAGGGACTCTTTTGTTTTTTTCTTTGCATCCACAACACTTCACAGAATGCATAGTCCACAGTATATATTTAATAAATGCTTATCAATTTATCTACATTGTTTCTTATTGAGAGTTTCCCATTTCCTTCTCATTGGAATAACTTGTAATATCCTTTTATAACATCAGAATTACCTTCTGGAGAGCACACTCTTGTATTGATTCTCCCCTCTCCAAAGAACCTCCCCCATCTTTCCAGTACAAACAATAGCTATTCCTCCAGTCGATTATGAGGAAATTTTGGGGGGCTATTGAGAGTTTTATAATAGGCTGCTGAGTTGCAATTTAGAAGATCTCCAAAAGAGAGAGCCTTCTGGCATGACTTACCTTGTACTAAATTTGGAACAGCACTTCATGACTGAGGGCAGAAAAAGAAAGGAGCAGAGGTCTTGCCCCTGAGAGTCCCATAAGTAGCATCTCTTTACCAGATGGTTTTCTTCTGCCAATTTTCCTACTATTATTTTATCTCATTGATTCTTTTTCTCATTTCTTTGAAATCCTTCTAGCCAAAATCTAGGAAAAATATCAGTCCACACTGGGATTCCCTTTCTGCCTAGGTAATTGTATTGTTTTATCCATTTGTTTTTCAAAATGTTCATATGTAAAATATTTCATTTAATAAGAATTAACATAATAAGAATAAGAATTACAGAGATATAGTAAATGAAGATAATTCCACAAAGTGTATTTCTTATTTTTACTTACATATACATGGCTATACATACATATACACACAATATTTTTTGAGAAAGAAATGTAACAATACAGAATATATGATAATCTCACTATTGTTGGAAAGGTGTCTAAAGACAAATCAAAAACATTGATCTCATTCATAATATCTATTGCTCTGGTTATTTTTCCAGTTTTCCCCCCAAAGATCATTTAAATGCATGGGCAAGAACTCTGAGCTGAGCAGAACTCTATCTGACTAGATAGAAATCTTGTTGAGCACCAGCTAAGCAGATGCGGAGTTTACTGACACAGTTTGAACAAGCCCTTTGAAATAAACATTTAATGCATGTGCTATCTGAGATGAATTTAATACAGTGGATGAAAAATTGGAATGGATTTATTAGACACTTTTGGTGGGCATCAGGGACCTATTTCATAGCTCAAAGTTTTTCCAGTGAATGAATTAATCTAGAATATAATTGTTTGGCGACTTCAGTGTGCTAAGGTTCAAAACTGAGGCTTTATTTAGAATCTGTTTACAAGAGTGACTTAGGCAGCATTCTATTCTACCTCTTAATCTCATTTTTCCTTTCTATTTTTTTCCTTAATGTGTTCCCCCTTTCATTTTCTCAAAACAAAACAAAACAACAACAAAAAAGCACCTCAATTCACCCTGATAACCTAGAAAGTAGAGAAGCCTTCCATAAGTACTTTCATTTTTTCTAATAGGAAGGACAATTTACATTTTGAAAAGTGTAATTCTTTTTTAAAAAACCCTTACTTTCTCTTAGTAACAACTCTAATATAGAAGGGCGAGAACTAAGCAAATGGGGTCACACAGACATGAAGTGTTTCAGGTCACATTTGAACCAAGGTACTTTCCATTCCAGGCCTGCTATTCTATCTACTGTGTCACCTAGCTTCCCCTGAACAATATAATTCTTTAAAAAATTAATTTGTTACTTATATTAAACATTCTTTTCTTATATAATTTTGAATTCCAAATTCTCTTCCTCTATCCCACTTCTTACCTACCCACTGAAATGGCAAGCAATATGATATCAATTATATATGTGAAATCATACAAGCATATCTTTTAGCCATATTTCAAAAGAGCAAAAAAATGAGAAAATTATATTTCACTTTGCACCCGGAATTTATCATTTATTTCTGGAGATATAGTATTTTTCCATCAGGGTTGCTTTGGAATTTTCTTGGATAATTGTATTGATCACAGTAGCCAAGTTTTTCACAGTTGATCATCATTACAATCTTGAAGTTACTTGAGGCAAAATGATCCATTGATTCTTCTCACTTCTCTTTGCATCAGTTCATAAAGGTCTTGCCATGTTTTTTCTGAAGTCACCCCACTTATCATTTCATATAGCATAATAGTACATTATCACAATCCTGTGTCACAACTTTGAAACTGAACACTTTAATTCTTAAAAGGCACTGGAAAAAAATGGAGTCCTTGGAATAATGGAACTAGAGCCAGAAGGGAACTTGCAAGTCATCTATTCCAATGATTTCATTTTATAGATTAGGAAATTGAATCCCAGTTTTGGCCAAGTAATTTGTTTAAAGTCAATAATGGGTGATAAGCATCAGAAACAAGATTCAAACTCAGTTCCATTGATTCCAAGTTCTGTAGGAGAATGTCACTTTGTTTCATTAAATTTTGAAAATTTATTCCAGAATATGAAGGGTATTGAATACTGACATTGTTTAATGGGATTTAGCCAGGTTTTTACAACTTGAGCATCTCTAAACTTGTGTAACTCTATTTCACCTGTGCCCAGGGAAATTTTTCAAAGGTATAATCTTGTGCTGAATTCTCAGTGAGAGTTGACTGCTGTTCGTGAGACTGCATATTTGCATAAAGGACTTCAGTATTTGCAGAGACTTCAGAGATACATGAGGGAAAAAGAGCTCTAGGGAAGCAGTTTAGAGAGATAGAGACATTTGAATGGTGAACTTTTAAATGAAACCCCTTGTGCCACAGCCATATATGGGAGTCAGATGCTTGTATTTCTCGATCTCTAAGGATTTCAGCATTAGAGATTGCTGAGAGTGGACTTCATCTTTGAGAAATCATTCCCACTCTCTTGCTTTAAGTGTACATTTTACATTCTTTCCATGTAAAAAGCTCATTTATTATTGTGCATTATTTTGTATATTCTAATTAGTAGAACTCTTATTTCTATTTTATTTTTTTCCTCGAATAAATAGGTTTACTTTTTGTTCCCTAGGTGTGGTGATATTATATACTTACCCAGAATTTTTTAGATGAGGCAAAGCTGGTGAATATAAGCTAAGGGCTTATGTGGAGAGTATGGGAATGTACCAATCTCTCTCTCTCTCTCTCTCTCTCTCTCTCTCTCTCTCTCTCTCTCTCTCTCTCTCTCTCTCTTTCTCTGAACATGGTTTCATATCCCTAGAATAGAGGATTTGAAAGATAATAAATATAATTCTGACTTAATACCCTTCTTGGGATTTGTGGGCATAGCTAAATCTCTGGCAATTCTTGACCTTGCCTGCCCCTCTCCTAGCTAGGTAGCTGGGGTTATCTGAAAGAGAATACCACAGAGGAGGTAAGGCATTTCTTTCTTATATGGGTTGGGCCAGATTCATCTTAGATTATTTCTATCCATAGCATCCCTGGGCTTTACATATATTTAGACAACTCCATACTTTATCATTCATATTTATATGTGGAAAGATAAATATCCCTTTTTCTATCATGACTCTTCCGCATAAAACATTGCCAAAATAATCTCAATCTTTCTTCTTAGCATGCCCTATGTATTCTAGTTTCTGTGAATCTTCTGTGATTTTATCTCTGGATTCTACTTTATCCCTAAGCTTATTCAAAACCTACTAAAATTCTTGACACTTTTAAATCTTGTCTTTTTCTGTCCTTTCCCCTTCCTTCTCCACAAAATCTTTCAAAGTCTCTCTGGCTTCTAGTAGCCTCTTTCCCCCCATCAATTCCTATAATGCTTATTGACCACAGAATTCACTGGGTACTTAGTCATGTACTCTAGGCAGCATGGCATAATGTATACTGGATCTAGATTCAGAAAGATAAGATTCTAATTATACTTCTTACATTTAATAACTAGGTAATCATAGGCAAATCCTTCAACTTGTCAACCTTGGTTTCCTTATCTATGAAATGGAAATAAAATGCCAGCAGCATGTAAATCATATGTTCATTGTGAGATCAAGTGTGTTAATGTATATAAAAGTACTCTGCAAAACTAAAATGTTCTACAGATATGTGTAATTATCATTATTTTGCAATGAAAGCTGTATATATTCAAATTTTCGTTTGAGTCTGATTTTGGAGATGAAACTTGGAATCCAATATGATAGAGTAGAAAAAATATAGGCTTTGGCATCACAATGGGCAAATTAATTAACTTTCTTTGGCTTCAATTTCTAGTTCTTTAAGATGAAGGAGAGTTGGACTAGATGGCCTCTGAGATACCTCTTAGTTGGATTTGCTCTTCTATAATCTCTCTTTAAAGGAAAAAATGGGATCTTATTTTTTTTTATTCTTTATAATGCCTAATACTCTGCACAGAGTAGATTTAAAGTATTTATTTGTTTACTGATTAATTGAATATGAGCAATTAGGAGTTTTTTTAAGCAAATGAATGCCTGAAAAATTAATCTTTAATCAGGCTAAACTAGTTTTTGTGGCAATGTGCAGAATGAGTGAGAAGTAAGAAGAGAATAAAGCCTGAACACCTGTTTGGAGGCTTTCATGATATTCTGGAGAGAGGTAATAACGTCCTGAATTGATAAGAAACTTCAATAGGAGTTTAATGGGTCTGAAAGCATGGTGAAAAGCATAAAGTGGCACTAAAAGGTATGGCAGTTTAGAAAAGTGCCAGGGTTTGGGCTTGAGTAATTCTACTGACTGCTTATTTTGCCCTTATTCTTTTTTTTTTTTTTTTTTTTTTTTTTTTTTGGAGGCAGACAGGAGCCCAAATTGTCAACATATCTGCCATAAAAAGGGAATTTCCTATAGCAGAAAGGGCATTAGACCTGATGTAAGGACCTTGGTTTCATTTGCATTCCTCCCATAAACTAGTTTTGTAGTTGTGAACAAGTTATTTGCTCATTTATATAATGTGATAGTTTTTATTTTTAGTTATGTAGAGCTGAAGGTTTACAAAGCCTTTCCTCATAGCAATCTTGTAAGCAAGCAATGCAAGTAACTATTACTTCATTATGTTGATGAGGAAACTAAGACTTAGTGACTTACTCAGGATCACATGGATACTATTCATAAAAGCTGGGATTCCATCCCAGGTCTCCTGTATTCAACACCAGAGTTCTTTCCACTAATCCACATTGCCTCATCTACTCCCTTGGTGGATTGTTAGAGGTGAAATGCTATATAAATGTTAACTACTACAGTTTGTTTTAGCCTTGGAGATTTGATCATAAAAATATTCAAATGCTCCTATTTAAAGCAGTAAAAATGACTAAAACATGGCTTGAGCTTACCCCTGCTTTCAGTTTAAAGTAAACAAACATTTCCAAAACAGAATGCATCAAAGACTTGGCCTTTATCCTCAAATTAATTTGTACACTATGCTCTCCAGTTTAACATGTCCCCAAAGTCCACCCTTTGATTTTTTCCATTAGCATCTTTCCATTTGTAAATGGGTTTCAAAATTTCAGAACTAATTTTGCTATAGTAGAAATTTTTTAAAAGGAAGGATGAAGATTAAAAAAATCTTAAACATAATAGGCTATATTTATCTGTTTCTGAAAATATGATAGTTCAAAAGCCATTTAGCAGATTTATATAACTCATTTCTAATATGTATTTTTAATCTGCTCAATTCACATCTAATGTCCATTTCCTGTTCTTCCTATGGTTTATTGGCAACATAAAAATGTGTTCATATCAAATATTATCCGATGGAGAACAAATATATTTGTTTAAGTCTCTGCCAGTAACTGGAAGGCTGGAAGAGTAAAGGGCAAAGGTAACTTTGGATCAAGTTTCCTTTAGGGAATGTATTGTACACACAAAACAAATCCAATAAATGTTTGATGATGATAATAATGAATAATAAAAAGTACCTTGTAGGTGATTCTAGAAATTATTTACAGAATTCCTTGTTCTTTGATTACTGATCACTAAAAATTATCAGTGGAAATAGAATTCCTAAAAGATAATGCATGAGCATTAGTCCAGTAGACACTGGCACTGACAAAGAGTACTTATACTTAATATGTACATATATAAGTATATGTTATACTTACTAGCAAATAGTCAATAGCATTTATGATTAATTGCCCTTATTTTATGTGTCCTAAGTTATCAATCTTTTGAAAAAATCATAATTTCTTCACATTATCCCCTCTAAATATCCTCCTTCATTTTGAAAAAATATTTATGAATTTCAAATAAATACACATATGTCCATATGTGCAAAATAGCATATTTAAATGCACAGGTAAAAACAAACAAGATGCAAACACATATACCTTCATGAAAACAATGTAAAAAAGTTCTTAATTTTCTTACAATGTATAAAAAATTTCATAGACTCTTCTTTGTTCTCTTTATATTGAAATGTATACTGGTCAATGATGGTTAACAATAAAAAGAAAATTACTATAAAATAATCCTTAACTCAATATATTTATTCAATAAGTACCTCTTAATCCCCTGCCTTGTATAAAGCTTTATTCTAGGGCTAAATGCTAAAAAGGTATACTCTATAAGACAAAGACCCTGCTTACAGCAATTTTAGAATCTACTAGGGATGGAGTAGGAATTTAGTAGTGAGAAGCACAAACATAGAGATAGCAATGATAATGGAGAGTAAGGTAAGTACTAAGGAGAAGTCCAGGTAGAATGGTATAAAAAAAATTGAGGAAGTCACCTTAGACTGTGAAAAGAAAATACTGGGAATGGGGGAATAACTAGATGCTAGACAAACTGGGGACACTCTCACATCTCACAAGGGAAGAACTGACAGGTAAACACAGGAAAATCAAATTGGGATGTGAGGTTTGGGAATGACAGTTGGTCAAATAACTGACAATCTACCAACCAAGGAAAAACCAATGGAGTGGGTTCTTTATAGCTTAGAGGAGACAGGAAGTACTAACAAACTGGGTTTATTGGTATTAAATGAGGGAAGTGGGGAGAGAGGTTTTCTATACTAAGGAATAGCCCTAATGGTTTAACTAAACTAAGTTCTAAACTAAGCTAAACCTCTAACTAGAATAAGGGGCTGGAGAGGAGGGCTTCTCACTGCATTGGTTCAGTGATGCTCCAAGACGATCGTAGATGCCACAGAAACCAGGAAATAAGTCCAACATTCAGCCATTCAATCCAAAACCTGCTCCAGGGAGTAAGTAAATCTGCTCTCCACCAACAGATAATCCGGACCTTTCCCCAACCTAGGACAGGGTAGTTGCTTGAAGTATCTTTTATTCAGTGATATCCCACACTGACAGCTCCTTGGATACTTGGCAAAGCTGGACCACAAAGCCATAAAACCTTCTTCCCTTCAGTTTGCTCAAACTAAACCACTGGCTTCATTCCATTATGGAACTCTCAGGTCTTTAGAGATATCTTGACAGCCTGGGCGCTAATGTCTTAATTTCCTCATTACAACTTGGTCTTGTCTTAGAGAAGTAACAAAGGAGTAGATCTGGGGGATAGCTTGAGGTATAGGGCTGAAGTTGCACAAGTAGAGAAAAAGGATGAATAATAATATTTACACTAGAATACAGAATGTATGACAGGTGAATTCAGTTTCGTCCAGATTGTGGAAGGCTTTGAATAAAAAAATCAAAAGTTAATATTTTTTAGGGAGTCATTGAGAAGTCACTGACACTTTTCGGCATTACAATTACATGATCACAGTTCTATTAAAGGAAAATTATTGTGTGGAGGATAAACAGTAGAGGAGATAGACTAAAATAATTTTGACTAGTTAGGAGACTCTTAGAGGGCCTAAACGTGGTTGAAGTAGAAGTTGAAAGGAGAATCTGTATGAGAGAGAGAATTGTAGAGGTAGAAGTGATGGACTTGGTAACTGATTGAATGTGAGCAATGAAAGAAAAAGAAGAATTAAGGATAATTAAGTCCATGAACCTGAATTGCTAAGAAAATATTAGTGTCCTTAAAGGAAGATTGAGTGGGGGCATTGCAGATTGGATTTTGTTTTATTTGAGAGGGGGAAGATATAGAGTTCAGTTTTAGTCATGTTGAATTTTATATCTACAAATGCACATTACATATATTTAATATTTGTGCAGAATATAGTTATATGTAATAAGTAATGATTGAACGAATGAATGTAGGTCTTTATTAAATGAATACTATGTGACAAGCATTATGCTAAGTGCTGGGGTACAAAGGCAAAAATGGTCCCTGACCTCAAGGAGCTTACATTCTAATAGAGGAGATTACTATTATTGGGGATCAATAATCAGAAAGTGGGGGTTTCTTTGGGAATATATCAAGTTTGTGAGTGAAGATTAATATGACTATGGCTCCAAAAATGGAAAGCTGGTATCGGAGGGTAGGGTAAAGTGAATGGGTATGAATACGATGGCAAGAGAGTTGGTGAGAAGATAAACAAGAAGTTAAGTAAAGCAAAGTTGGGTCACTGTAAAGACATTTACAGTCAGAATATCTAGGGTCTCAGGATTAAATCCTTAGAGCATGATTTGTCTTGGCAGGTGCTGGAAAAGAGAGTTAAGTTCCTTAGAGAGGCAGTGGAAATAACAATGAACTAGGGTCAGGAGAGTAAATATACTGTTAACTTTCAAATGGCATATACTAACATGAACTACTTATTCATATTACAAAATATACTTTAAATTCTATTAAGTTCTATAATATAGATATTTATTGAGCAAAGATTATGTATTCAAAATTATGGTTGGTTCTACAATTGATGCAAAAGTAGAATTTATACCACTGTCCCATCCTTCAGGGAACCAACTATAGTTGAAAAGAACTCTTCGACCCTATTCCTATTAGTAAGTCTTAGAAATCAAATGAAACTTTGAACACTAGAGGGACCCTAAAGTGGGAGTTCAAGTTGGGTCATGCCAATGTGAGACATCCTGAAAGCTCTTGTGATTGATTCAGAATTTTCTTAGGGACATCTACTCACTTGGTGATACGATAGCTTGACCAGTTCAAATCCAAAGTTTCCTTTCTAGTGTGACTATAAATCAGGGCAGGTTCATCATGCCTCTCATTGGAAAAACCTTCAACTTTAGATTGATCTTGGTGGCCATCCCAGAAGTGAACCTAGTAAACTCTCGGATATTCTCAAAGTTACCAAATTGTCTTGAGTTTGACTTGATTTCTAAGAATATCATAAAAGCAGTATAAAGAAAGAGAAAAAAGAAAAAAATATGTCTTTAAGAATTGGAGGGACAAAAGTAGAGTGATTGGGGCATAGGGCTTATCTAAACACATCAACTGTATTATCTATTTTTTAAGTGATGAAGAAGAATTTTTTGACTGGATATGTAGCTGGATCAGGGTGCATTCCAAAAGTCAGTCATAACCATTCCCTTTGGTTCTTTCTGTCTGACTGCATTATGGTGTCAGGTAATTATATAAGAGTAGAAGTCTACAAATGACCTTCTTCATAAGGAGCCAACATGTGGTCCATGAAAAGAGTTTTAGCTCTTTGACTCTGAATTTATCCATTCTTATTTGAAAGGAAGATGATGGGAGATAGCTACAAGCTTGGGAACTTTGAAAGGTCATGAGAAAGTAAAACCAGGAGGTTTGGGAGAAATGTCCTTGCTGGCTTAAGAGATGTCCAGCTTCAGGGCTCTGAGGTGCAATCATTAGGACTAACCATTGGCTATTCAGATGGGCTATGACCCATTTGAAAATAAAAAAGGTGGGATCAATGTTCTTTAGAAACTATATTAAGTCTCAGTCCATTATCACTCAGGAATGAGGTGGAATAAGGAAGGGTGTGGCTTCCAGCTGTTGGAAGAAAATATTTGTACTATTATGATTGTTCTAATCTCAAAGCAAGTATCCATTTGGAAAACTAATTGATGTTAACTGATTACATTGAAACTGTGAATTAGTCACCAGTTGGTTAACATTAGAGGGGACACAACAGAATGTGGGCTTGAGCCAATAACATTAAAGACACTTCCAATCATTCAGGGCTACTTGCAGAACCCCAAAGGGGATATAGAGTCAATTTGGATCTGGAAGAATAAGATTTGAGAGATTTGAGTCACTTATTACACTTTAACAAAATGCCTGATGAGCTTTGTCCTAATGAAGAGTCAGCCTTATACTTACTGCATAATTTTTGTCTTTGCATTCCAACTCTATGTCAGTTATTTATTTAATGCTTCTTGAATGAATTAAATATTATGGTATAGATGGAGAAACAGAGGGGAAAAAAGGTCAACACCAGTGAGGAAATTTTATTATCCATTTGATTTGTTTACCTTAAAAAAACCCTACTATATATTTTCTTATAATGACTTCATTCTGTGGCTAAGGATATTACTTTTCAAATAAAAGAATTGACCTCTATTTTTAACTAAATGATTATAATAATAGTAGTAGCAACATCTTTTTAGTAACCCACTGAGATGTGTTTCTTGTTATATGCAGAAAATGGCTGACTATTTCTGCCCTTTAATGTTTTCCTGTTACCTGTCTTAGCTTAGATTAGAATGAGTAGTCTAGGTATAGAAGATAGGACTTTTGTTAATTTGGAAATAGTTAAGGGGAATAAGGGGATGAGTTATTTAGTTGAATATAGTATAGAATTACATGCTAGTATTGTTTAAGTAAGAATGTAGAGAATGATGCAAGATGCAGATTCCCCAAAGAGAAAATGGGCAAACTGTGATATGCAGAAATAGCTAGCCATTTTCTGTAGGTGCAAGTTAGCAGTTTGCCACTTTGGAACACAGAACCTGGCAAAGCAACCAGGGCGTGTGCCAGGGTGACAGTTAAGGACAGGTTATAAAAGAGGGTCCACTAACCCCTAGGATCTTGTCTTCTTTTTCTCAACTCAAGGGTTAGGGAGGAGGTGGTGGAACTGGGCCCTTGGGTGGTTTGGGGGATTTGGATAGGCAGGCAGATAGGGACAACCTCCGTTGCTAGCCAGATTCAACACCTTATTGGCATAGCTAACAACCTTCTATTCAATCTAGTGTCAACAACTACTTTCAAGAAAAACAACAGCGTCTGACCAAGGGCCTGACAGCCTTTGGGCTCAGCTGCAAATAGCAACAGAGTTGGGGAGGGCCCTCAAGGCGTTCACTTACTCTGCACCTTAGGAGCAACTTGTGTTTCAAGATTTATTTCAGTTTCTAATATTAAGCAAGATCATTTAGGGTTCCCTTCACCTATTTCCTTCTCCCTCTTACCTACTCTCAGTTTGATTACAAATAAACCCTGTTTGACCCTAAAGCCTAAATGATCTTTTAAAAAAATTTTTTATTTTTAGAAAAATTTTCCATATTTACATAATTCATGTTTTTACTTTACTCTTCACCCCTCAATCCACCACCCCACACCCCCCCAGTAGCTAACTTGCATTTCCACTGGTTTTAACATGTGTGACCAATCAAGACTTATTTAAATATTATTGATAGTAACATTGATGTGGTCTTTCCAGGTCTACATCCCCAATCATGTCCTCATCAAACAAAGTGTTCAAGCAGTTGTTTTTCTTCTGTGTTTCCAGTCCTGTAGTTCTTCTTCTGAATGTGGGTAGCGTTCTTTTCCATAAATCTTTCAGAATTGTCTTCGATCATTTCATTGCTGCTAGTACAGATGTCCATTACATTCGATTTTACCACAGTGTATCAGTCTCTGTGTTCAGTGTTCTTCTGGTTCTACTCCTTTCACTCTGCATCAATTCCTGGAGGACTTTCCAGATCACATGGAATTCCTCCATTTTATTATTCCTTTGAGCACAATAGTATTCCATCACCGACATATAGCACAATTTGTTCAGCCATTCCCCAATTGAAGGGCATACCCTTGCTTTCCAGTTTTTTGCCACCACAAAGAGCGCAGCTATTTATCTATGATCTCTTTGGGGTACAATCCCAGCAATGGTATGGCTGGATCAAAGCGCAGGTATTCTTTTTTCACTCTTTGGGCATAGTTCCAAATTACCATCCAGAATGGTTGGATCAGTTCACAACTCCACCAGCAGTGCATTAACGTCCCAATTTTGCCACATCCCCTCTTTATTTATTACTCTCCTGTGCTATAATTTTAGCCAATCTGCTAGGTGTGAGGTGGTACCTCAGAGTTGTTTTCATTTGCATTTCTCTAATTATTAGAGATTTAGAACACTTTCTCATGTACTTATTGATACTTTTGATTTCTTTATCTGAAAATTGCCTATTCATGTCCCTTGACCATTTATCAATTGGGGAATGGCTTGAATTTTTATATAATTATTTTAGCTCCTTGTATATTTGAGTAATTAGACCTCTGTCAGAATTTTTTGTTATAAAGATTTTTTCTCAGCTTGTTGTTTCCCTTCTGATTTTGGTTGCATTGTTTTTGTTTGTACAATACCTTTTTAATTTAATATAATCAAAATTATTTATTTTACATTTTGTAATTTTTTCTAACTCTTGCTTGGTTTTAAAATCTTTCCTTTCCCAGAGATCTGACAAGTGTATTATTCTATGTTCACATAATTTTCTTATAGTTTCCTTCTTTATATTCAAGTCTTTCACCCATTCTGAATTTATCTTGGTGTAGGGTGTGAGATGTTGATCTAAACCGAATCTCTCCCATATTGTTTTCCAATTTTCCCAGAAGTTTTTGTCAAATAGTAGATTTCTGTCCCCAAAGTTTGGCTCTTTGGGTTTATCATACACTGTTTTGCTGACATCACTTACCCCAAGTCTATTCCACTGATCCTCCCTTTTATCTCTTATCCAGTACAATATTGTTTTGATGACTGCTGCTTTATAGTATAGCTTAATATCTGGTACTGCTAAGCCACCTTCCTTCACATTTTTTTCATTATTTCCCATGATATTTTTGATAATTTTTTCTTCCAAATGAACTTTGTTATATTTTTTTCTAATGCAGTAAAAAAGGGTTTTGGTAGTTTGATAGGTACGGCACTAAATAAGTAAATGAATTTGGGGGAGAATGGTCATTTTTATTATGTTAGCTCATCCTACTCATGAGCACTCAATGTTTTTCAATTGTTTAGATCTAGTTTTAATTGTTTGGAAAGTGTTTTGTAGTTATGTTCGTATAATTCCTGTGTTTGTTTTGGTAGATATATTCCTAAGTATTCTATATTGTCTAGGGTGATTTTAAATGGTGTTTCTCTTTCTACCTCTTGCTGCTGTGATGTGTTGGAAATATATAGAAATGCTGAAGATTTATGTGCATTTATTTTGTATCCTGCAACTTTATTAGCAAAAAGACTCCAGCAATTGATCAAGAGGGCTATTCATTATGATCAGGTGGGATTTATACCAGGAATGCAAGGATGGTTCAACATTAGGAAAATCATCCATATAATTGACCATATCAATAAGCAAACCAACAAAAACCACATGATTATCTCAATAGATGCTGAAAAAGCCTTTGACAAAATACAACACCCATTCCTACTGAAAACACTAGAAAGTATAGGAATAGAAGGTCCTTTCCTAAAAATAATAGACAGTATATCTTAAACCATCAACAAGCATCATATGCAATGGGGATAAATTAGAAGCCTTTCCAATAATTTCAGGTGTGAAACAAGGGTGCCCATTATCACCTCTATTATTTAACATTGTACTAGAAACGCTAGCAGTAGCAATAAAAGAAGAAAAAGAAATGGAAGGTATTAAAATAGGCAATGAGGAGACTAAGCTATTACTCTTTGCAGATGATATGATGGACTACTTAAAAAATCCTAGAGAATCAACTAAACTATCTTTGAAACCAATTACTTACCTTAATAACAACTAGTCTCAAGCAGTAAGGTCTGGTTAACATCACTAGCTTGCTTTAGTCTTTCCAAGCCAGTGTGATCTGTCTTCAATGTAAGGTTTCAGGAAGACACATTATACTTCCTGGAAACATTTTCCAATTGCTTGGCTGGATTGGTTCCTAAGGCCTTGTGGCTTTAGCAGAGAATCTTGGACTCTTAAAGGAGACAACCCAGCTAGTGTGGGTACAAATCTATACTCATATATAGATGTGGTTAGGGTCTCTCTCTCTCCCTATTTAAGCACCATCACTAGCACTCTCTTGAGCCCCGTGTTGTTCATAACATTCTAAAGGCAACAAATTGGAAAAGAAAATTCCAAATGAATTTTCAATGGAAGATACCTCGTACATGTAGGTCATAGCAGAGCACTAGAAAACATTTTTTACTGAATCATTCAAATGAAAGAGGCACCTTGGAGTCATTTAGTCTATTCTACTGCTTTCAGGAAGTACTACATCCAAACAAACTTAGGCAGATAAGAATGAATATGTCTTATTCTTTTAAGTCACTATTCTAGAAGTCAGGTTTATGAATGATTTCAATGAAATAATGCTTACCAAATTGGCAGATACTGAAAAGAGGAGATAGATAGATAGATAATTAGATAGATAGATAGATAGATAGATAGATAGATAGATAGATAGGGACAGAGACAGTCAGAGACAGAGACAGAGACAGAGATCCTTTTAGAGTAGATGATCTAATTAGGATTGGATATATCAGGGATGCATAGATAATCTAAAATTTTGTTATTTATATGTATCTCTTGTCATCAATACATATGCTTCATGAAATTATAGAAATTATAACCCTTCCATTCTCTTTCATACTGGAGATCTTCTCTCATATATTTTCATTGAGTCAACCAATCTTGCTTGGACTTTCCTCTAGTTCTTTTTGACACATATTTCTGTGATGACATACATAAACTACTTCTTTGTGCAATCCATGGTAGGCAATGTATTTGAGGTGGTTTACAAGAATGATTTACTTTGCCATTACTCTTTGTGGGATCCTCAACTATAATTCTTCTGAATTTATGATATTCTGTAACTTGCAGTCTTACAACATCACTAGAAGAACCTAGATTTAAAAATATGGGCTTCCCATCATAGTAGAGGGTGTTAGGAGGTCCTCGTTGGAAAGATAAAGTGAATTCTTGTGCAGTTTCCAAAGACTAGGGCCGCGTTGAGGATAATTCTCAACTGCACAGGAATATGACTTCTTGTAGGGACAGTCAACCCTTTTGTGATAAGTGAGAATGACTAATTGCCTTGGGTCTTTTTTTCTAGTTCTTTCTTTCCTTTTTAACTCTAGACTAAAGTGCAATAAAGTGTGGTGGTGGTGGTCAACTTCTCCTCTGCTTCTTGGAGTAGCAATAACAACGTAGAGGCACCATGACATATTGAATAGAACCCTCAGACATTGCAGGGCATCTGATCTTCAGTTCATTTCTCTATAAAATGAAGGTCTTAGATTTGATGAACTCTAATGTACCTTTTAGCTCTCAATTTATGATCCTAAGATCTTTTCAGCTCCATATCTCTGATAATATGAGACAACAATTTGTAGCAAAAGCATATGGCGATGGAAGACATGCATGTTGATATGACTCTGACCCTTGATATCAATTTCCTATTCATCTTTTTCTTCTTGCTGTTATGTTTGTAATAACAGGGAAGTGGGGAGGCTGATGGACTGGCCTGGGCTAGGAGCCTGCAAGACTCTCTCCTCCCTGACCACAGGCTTGAGTGAGTGGGGAGGGGTAAGTGCTCCTTGCTCTGAAACCCCTCCCACCCAGCAGTTGGTTTTTCAGTTAAAAATGGAGACTGGGCAATGACTTCTGACAAGACTCAGCAAAGCAAATCTCTAATGATGTACACTTTCTCCACCTATATTCCTCACAGGTTTGATTGAGGAACAAAGGAGAAGCTGATAACTTGTTACCAAGAACTGAGGAGGATCTGACTTCCTTTGCTGGCAACAGAAAGGATCCAAACCTATAGCAGCTGTGAGTATGCCCTCAATAATAGTCAGGCACAACTATTAAAGACGTAATTTATATATTGATAAAAGAAAGAAGGGATAGGCAAGGAGTGGGTATCAAGGATTTGGATAGGTTCTGGGAAGCCCTGAACTGTTAGGTAGAAACTGCCTCTCCCCCCCAGGAGGGAGTGGCAGACTTTATATCTAGCTGGCACTCAAAGCTTATAATAATCACTTCGAATATCTAAAATAACTAAATAACTATTATGTTGTTGCTAGAAAGGTCTAATTCTGCTATACAGGCAAACTCCTGAGTAGAAATCACAATGGCTTTTGCCACTATGGCCACCAAGGTAAACCCCAAACTGGGACCAGTGAGCAGAATGACCTGCTCCCCTCAACCCCCAGGAATCAACTGTTAACTCCTTTCTAACTGTCCCCTCACCCAGAGTTCTCCAGGGGGGGTCCCCTGGAATTCTGGGTGAGGCTTGACCCTGTATTTTGCAGAAATTCCACCCTGCCATTTTCCATGTTACACTGCCCATTTCATTTTGTGAACATAGGTCAGTAACTAATGATGCAGAGCATGTCTAGCCTCAGTGGTTATCTTGTTGGTCAAGCATTCTGAAGTTTGGGATTTGGACATCATCAGATTAAGAAAAGATTTCAGTAATAGTTTTTTTCCCTCTGAGAAGTAGATCATTGTCAGAATCATAATGCAAGTACAGCAATAAAATAATTAAATTATTAAATAAAACATGGGGAATATGGAAATGTGCATTGCATGATAGCACTTGTATAACCTATGTTAGATTATTTACTGCCTTGGGAAAGAAGAATAGGGAGAATGTGAGAAATTAGATTGTGAAATATCAGAAGACAATTGTTAAAACTTGTTTCTACATATTTTTGAAATAAATAAAAGTAAACAATGTAAAAGTAAATAATACCATGTCTTACATTTTCTTTCTGTAATACTTTCAATGAGTTCCTGGAATTGTTTGTGTTTGAGGTTAAGTGAAATAACAACTCAGCAAATATACTAAATTCAAAAAAAATTTTTAGCCCTTTAGTTGGACTCAAAGTAATGTAATGGACTGAGTATGTTTTCTTTTATATATTTGCTCATGTAGGTCTTTCAGTACTTTGCTTCTTCAATATTTTCTGTGAAGAAAATTAAAAAAAAATCGTTTCCTAATTCATACCCATATTGCAAAATGAATATCTATTTGGAAGGGGATTCTAAAAGTCACTTTTGGGGAGAATCTAAACATGAGCCATCCCTAAACTTTGTCTTATAATAAAGCTCCAGGGTAAAAGGCAATACCAGAGAAAAGATCTAGCCCTTTTGGGAGACAGAACTTCCAGAATGAAATTGAGTCAATATGGAAATAGGTATTGAGTGATAATACATGTATAACCCAGTGGAACTGTTTGTCAGCTCTGGGAAGTGGGAGGGAAAAGGGGAGGGTAAGAATAAGAATCATGTAACCATGGAAAATCTTTAAATAAAAAAGAAGTAAATTGAGTATATATGAGATGATAGTTCCTTTTCTAAACTCTCTGGGCTTTGAGGTCATTTCTTATACTATAATGATATTTTGTTACATTCATGTGCCACAATTTAGTTACCTTTTTTTCCCAGTTAATTGGCATTTGCTTTCCCTCCCAGTTCTTTGCTACCACAAAAGTAGTAATAGCTATCTTCTATATAGTGCTTTATAAATATTATTCAATTTTGTCCTCAAAATAACCCAGGAAAGTAGGTGCCAGTATTATTCTCATTTGACAGGATATAGATAGAAGTTAAATAAATTGCAACTGGCTAGTGAATATTTAAGATTAGATTTGAACTTGGGTTTTCCTTATTTTAGATCCCATGCTCCATTGTATCACTTACTTGCCTATAAGAAAAGTACTGCCAAAGGTACTTTTAATGTATATTGGAAGATTTATTATTTTTTTTATCAATGATCTTTGTAAAGAATGTACCTAATAGTGTACTCTCTAGGTCAAATATCATCACCAAATAGCCTTCCTTTCTCCTCCTTTATTTTCTAATTCTCATTGTTTAAGACATCTTATCTATAAAAACAAAATTAAAGAGATTATGTATATATGTGTTTTTTTTTCCCTATATGGCTTCCTCATATGATACTATGTAAAATAGGAAAGAGAAACAGACAGAAACAGAGACAGAGAGACAGAAATAGAGAAAACAATTCTTCCTTTTTACTTAAACTGTTATATAATTGCAGAGAAGATGGTGTTAGGACAACTTGAGATCAAGTCCTACCTCTGACTGTATACTCTTGTTTAAGTCATTTAAGTTCTTAGCAAGTTGCCAGGGCAGGATGGTGAACCTTTTAGACATTGCATGTCACACCCTGCCCTCCCTGAGACCTTGTACTGTACCCCGCTCCCCCACTGAATGCTGGGTGCATTCTGCCCTGCAACTCCTCTTTCCCCACACAGGAGAGGGAGAAAGTGCTCCCATTGGGCTGCTGGGTGGAAGGGGGGGTGAAGTGAGGAATGTCCTCACTGAGTGTAGAGAGGGGGAGGGGAATGGCTCCAAGCACTCTGCTCCCCTCCAGCTCTGCCACCTATGAACTGCCCACCTTACTGCCTTTGCACTCCCATTGGACTTCTGGGCAGAGAGGTGGAGAGGTATGGTGGAGAGGGGGAGGGGAGCAGCTCCACCAAAGTTCTTCTGCTTTTCTAGTGATTAACTCTGGGAGGGGTTTGGTGGTCGGGAAGGCAGCCCACATACCCACAGAGAGAGCTCTGTATGCCATCTTTGGCACGCATGCCATAGGTTCTCCATCACTGTGCTAGGATCATGGGGAATTTAAGTGTCTTGAGCCAGGCCACATAGCCAGTATGTGTCACTATGTTGCATAGCAGTTGCAAATTGACATTGTCTAAGACATCCTAAGGGTGGATATAGGCAATTCTTTAAAATGATGGGATCATAGATCTATACAAAACATGTGGTAAAAGCATTTTTTCAAAGCAACACACTGGGATATATTCCTAAGGGCAATGAACTGAATGAGGAAAATTCAAATGAGTTCTCAGTGGGCAAAAACTGTTCCAATTAAATCCACAAAACCAGTTGCACAATTTTTAAATGGAGAAAGGACAGATTAGCTGAAATACAGATTATGATAATAAGACTAGAGTTTTAGTAGACTGAAAATGTAATTGAAATTGATAGTGGGATATCTAGTAAAAAAATTGATGCAATTTTAGGCCCCATTAAGAATGATATTCAAAATAAGGGACTGGGCCTGATGGGTCAATACTTTGAACATTTTGTTTAGTTTTGTCCTTCCATTGTAAGGGAAGCAATGACTAGTTGGAAAACATTTGAAGGTGAGTGACCCAGATATTGAAGTTATATGGAAAACGTATCAAATAAAAGAGTAGTTGAAGGAAATATGGCTGTTTATCATGGAAAAGAGAAGAAATGGGGGAAATGAGAGCAAATATTTGAAGAATTTTTAGGAATAGGGATTATACTTATTCTGGGTGATTTTAGAGGATAGACTTTACAGTAAGAGGCAAAAGCTACAGAGAATCAAATTTCAGCTCAATAAAATTTAATGTTCTAACTACTAGAGCAATAGAAAAATGGGATATGTAAGAGGGAGATGTAAGTAATAGTGAGTTCTCCATTATTTAACCTTTTTAAGCATAGACCAAATGGCTGCTAAGATATGATAGAAGGAATTTCTGCATAAGGTAAGAGATTTTACTGGATGACCTCTAAAGTTTCTTCAATCCATATTCAATGATTCTTTGACTTTATATATCCTTAAGTACATCTCTCTATCATCTGGTGTTCAAATCAATGGGTCAAAAGAAAAAAATCCTTTTGCATCAATAACAGAAAGGTTTAAACCTTTATCAAAGTAATAAGTTTCCTTTAAAGTTGGATGACAACAGAATGGGAACGAGTACATAGTACAGTCTTAAGCACTTTATCCATGTTGTATGACTTTGGAGATTATTACCATTCATGGATTCATTAAAGAATAGTTACTGAGTAGCTATTAACCTAAAAAATAGAGAATTACCAAGGTAGTGATAATAATGGTCTTTAATTGAAGTAGAAAGATTAATCTGGAAAGCTGCACAGAACCTCAGTCCTGGGACTTCTAGTGAACTACAGGATGCCATATGCTTATATAAATTTTGAAGAAGGGGATGGGCTTGTGCTCTGCCACTCAGGACCTGTACTAGCCACAATCTAAACCAGTGGTTCCCAAACTTTTTTGGCCTACCACCCCTTTCCAGAAAAATATTACTTAGCACCCCTGGAAATTAATTTTTAAAACATTTTAATAGCAATTAATAGGAAAGATAAATGCACCTGTGGCCATCACCACCTTCCTGGATCACTGCAGCTCCCACCAGGGGGTGATGGCACCCACTTTGGGAATCACTGGTCTAACCTGACTGTGAGACCTACATGCAATAGCCTAAAACTAGGTTACCTTAGAGTAGACAAAATACAAAAAGAGAGAAACTAAGAAAACCTGAAGGGTACTTAACACTTGATTATATCTGCTAAGATAATCAGAGTGATTATCTTATGGTTCAGTCTGGGACAAGGGCCAACAATAGGGTTTCTTGAAGACAGGTTGTCAGGGAAGAGGGTCAATTAGGAGTTTCATAAAACCAGGTTTTCACTAACATGTACAAGATTTTGTGCTAGATGTGGAAGACAGGAATATAAGAAATTTTTTGTTAAAATTGAGGTGATCTTTATGAGATTACATAAAACTGCAGAGATGTTAACTTGAGAACAGTAAGCAAATTTTCTGGTCTCTAGCATGTCACTCCAAAATCATTAGTGAGATTTGAAATTTCTCTATCCCCCAAGAGATAAAGCTTTTCACTGCATTATTAGAGATAAATTTTAAAATGTGAAAATCTCTGGGCATTGGTTTAAATTCATATGATTTGTATGACTAATATTTTTCCTTTCCTTGGGGATAAATTTTGATAAATAGGACATTGGTTACCATAAAAAAATAGAGTGGATACAGTGGATGGTGGAAAATTATATAGGGAAGGGGTGGTTGCAGGTATACACTTAAGAATAAATTATTTGACAAATTTTTTAGCAGTATTCCTATTTAGGGCACAAAAGTATGTTATTGGTTTCCAACTTCCTGTTGCAAAATGAATTTTTTTTTGAAGAGTGCAAGAATTTTCAAGAAAGGTCAATAGAATATCTCCAATGATTTTAGATTACTATCCATTCACTCATTTTTTATTAAGCATCTAACGTATGCCAACATTAGTATATAGTACTTAAGGACGGCCTGGATTTGATGGCATCTAAGGATCTAATTTTATGACTTGTTGATTCTGACTTTTTGTTTTTTTAGAAGGGACTGGACAGGGTTGAAGCAAAATCTGTGTCTGTTAATTGTAAATGCAATGACCAAAATGGTAATGATACTTTCTATTGACAATGATATTCTAGATATGTTCCAGTTGTTAACCAATTTTTTAGAGGTTACCATCATTTAATTTTCACTCCTAGAAAGACTGTGGGAGGGTTTTAACTCCCTGTGACAATAGCAAGGCATAAAGCTCCAGACGTATCGCTGTTCTTATGAAAATAATTTAAAGAAAGAATTTACAATGGACCCAACAACAAATGACAAGAGAATAACCAAAGGGAGAATATTAAATAAAGATGTGCCATTTTTCTCACTTTATTCTCAAATGTGAAAATGTGAGAATCCTTTATAATTTCAAATATTACTAGAAAGTGAACCAAAATTCGTCTTTGCAAATAATATGTTTTATAAAATTGTTGGAATCTTAAATTAGTGAGAGACTAGATTTTTAGTTTTCAAAATGACAAGTGCATGTATCCTTTTTTCCAATCACTGAAACTTTAATCAGAGGTAGGTACTCCTTTTTGGAAAAAAAAAATCAGAGATTCCATGCTGGTTGGAGAAGAAAAGCTGTAGATTTGGAATTAGAAGATATGGGCTAAAATTTTGCTTCTAACTAGAATTATAATTAGAGGAAAGCCACCATGCCACTTTTACTTTCACTTCTCTTATCCATTAATGAAGGTATTGTACTCTCTACTTTTATGATCCCTTTCAGTGCTTCCTTTTATAATTTGTTATGTCTGGATCCCTTGCCCAGAAAATTAAATAACTGAATTCCAAATTGCAAAGACCCAAGTTTTAGTTTTAAGTCTGAACTCTTTATTGCAATATAAATGATAGAGGGATGGCCTTGGAAATAGAAAGAATTGGATTCAAATTCTCATCTTCCATATATTAGCTTTCTGTGGGCAAGGCATTTAACCTTTCCCTAAAAATCCAACATTGTACATTTCAGGTCAGTTTATCTTCATTTTTTGTCCCTCCAATTGCTGCCCCCAAACAAATGAATTTTCAGTCAGTTTACAAAATATGCCAGTAAACATCAAAGTAGTGTTTGGTTACAAAAGCACTTCTAATATCCTAAGACTGAAACATTTATTTTTCAAAGTATCTATGTTTGAATCCTAGCTCTGCTATTACCTATGCCACCTTGAGAATGTTGTTTATCTTTCCTGGGATGTTGGAAGGATTAGGTTAGATTACAGCTAAGGTTCTTTTCAGGTATAATTCTCTATTCCTATGACCCATAATATTATTAATCTTTCCTAATAGATCTAATCAATCCTTCTCTCTATTGTCATTCCTACAGACCACTGCTGAATTGATTCCCTACTCCCCCAAAGTATTGCTTTCATTAAAGTATATCCCTGATCAAAAAACATTTGTTGCTTTCTCATCACTTACCTCCATAGCCTGGCATTCAGTGTCTTTCATTCCCATGGGACCATTCCAACTTCTACTCTTCTATTTTCTCACATAAAACTTATGTTTTAGTCAGTCTTATTTTTTCTTTCTTTTCCTTCAATATTTCATGCTGAGCCTGGAAATATCCCTGAATTTTCCCCTTGCCTTTGCACTGTCTTTTCATCATGCCTGGAATGTTCAGTCCCCCCTTACTCCCATGCCTACTCAAAATCCATTTTACCTTCAATATTCAGTTCAAAACTCATTCATAAACTTTTCTTTCACCACTTTGTGTTATAGTGATCTTTCCCTCATTTGATGCTTACATTTTTTATATTTTATTCTAGCTAGTTTATCAATTCTATGAGAATTTATTAAATTCCTACTACATTAGGCACATCTCCCCGAGTCTCCAAATATTGACTGATTCACAAAATAAATGAACAATTTCCTTCAAATGAATACTTTTCTTCCTTCTTTGCTTCACTTATGGGTGGATCCCTGGTTTGATGCAGAATGAAATGAGTGGTAGAATAAAGATCATCATTTGACCCTTTTTGTGTTCACTGTAATTTTGAAGTAAAGTGGATATTTCAGCTCAGTATGTAACTCTTAAATTGGCTAAATGTTTTTTTTGGCATTGGGTGTAATGTGTTCTTTGGTGCATTATGTACTTTATAAATTGCAGTAACTGTAGCTTTGTGACAGGGGCTCCTTGGGCCAATACCAAAGCATTCCCTGCAAATTTTTACCTAGAAGCTTTTTCCAAATGCTGGATATACTACCTGTGTGTGCTTATACTTGATTGGATTTGGGTTATGTGTGAATTATATTTCATTATTCAATGGTTCTTCATTAGATTTGAGTTGAATAAGTACTAAATCATGGGGAGGATTTTTCAGATTTCTACATAATTTGAGCAAAATGCTTTTTTTGTTACTCTCTCAAATGAGAAACTAATTTTTATAATTACCTGTGGCTCATCTTGGTCACATGCCAAGTTTTCTGCAGAACTGTTTTTGCTCTTTTGAGTCTCACAATTTTCTGTGATACTCTTTTGTGCCATGTAAATGAGTTTATATTCCAAAATGATATTGCCCTTGCCTGCAACCTCTTTCTTACTGGCAAGGAGATCTATCATTTACTGGGTGAAGTTTTACTGGGTCCCTTAGTCTGCCTGGTTGTGTCAGATATTTTATTTTATTTTATTTTTTAAATCCTTAACTTCAGTGTATTGGCTCCTAGGTGGAAGAGTGGTAAGGGTGGGCCAATGGGGGTCAAGTGACTTGCCCAGGGTCACACGGCTGGGAAGTATCTGAGGCTGGATTTGAACCTAGGACCTCCCGTCTCTAGACCTGGCTCTCAATCCACTGAGCTACCCAGCTGCCCCATGTCAGATATTTTAGAGAGGTAAAACTTTTGAGAATGATGATAATGAAGGTCAATATATCTTTCACTTTCCCCTCTTTTTGAATTTTTGGCACTGCAAACTCATTTGAACAGATCAAGTAGGAAAAAAGGCCTTGCAAAATTTACTGTTATAGATTTTAAAATTATAAATCACAAAATCTCAAAATTTGAAGAATCTCAGAAGGCTTTTGGAATAACCTTTAACTGATCAAGAACTTGCTGTGTAATGTATTTAAAATGGTCAACCTGCTTTTACTTAATGATCTCAAGGGAGGAAGAGGAGAAAATAGTGGAAATCAGGCCCAAGACAGCTACTTATTTCCTTTTCCAGAAATGAAATGCTTAAAACACAAAAGATTCATGATTGAGAATTAACAAATTCTTAAAAGAAGAAGTTGCAACTTGTTACTTCTTTTTAATTTAATTTTTAATTTTTAAATTTAGAATATTTTTCCGTGGTTACATGATTCATGATTCCCAACCCCCTTCTCTCCCTACTCCTGGAGCCGACAAGCAGTTCCACTGGGTTACACATGTATTATTGTTCAAAATCTATTTCCATGTTATTCATATTTGCAGTAGAGCGTTCCTTTAACACCAAAACCCTAATAATATCTATATTGAACTACATGGTTGATCATATATTTTTCTTCTGTGTTTCTGCTCCCACAGTTCTTTCTCTGGATGTGGATAGCATTTTTTCTCATAAATTCCTCCAGATTATCCAGGGTTATTGCATTGCTGCTAGTAGATAAGGCTATTACATTTGATTGTGCCATAATGTATCAGTTTCTGTGTACAATGTTCTCCTGGTTTTGCTCCTTTTGCTCTGCATCAGTTCCTGGAGGTCTTTCCAGTTCACATGGAATTCCTCCATTTTGTTATTCCTTTCAGCACAATAATATTCCATCATCATCAGATGCCACAATTTATTGAGCCGTTCCCCAATAGATGGACACCCCCTCATTTTCCAATTTTCTGCCACCACAAAAAGTGTGGCTATAAATATTTTTGTACAAGTTTTTTTTCCTTATTATCTTATTATATTATACCAACAGTGGTATGGCTGAGTCAGAGGGTAGGTATTCTTTTAAAGCCTTTTGTGCATAATTCCAATTTGCCCTCCAGAATGGTTGGACCAATTCACAACTATACCAGCAGTGTATGTGTCCAAATTTTCCCCATTCCCTCCAACATTGCAACTTGTTACTTATAGTACACTATCTCAAAATTTATGAAAGAAAGGTACTGAAGGATGCAAAGAACTCATAGGAACATAAAAACAGATAAGGAAACTACATAAAGTACTCAAAGGATTTATATAAGCTTCCAAATATTAAATCACATATATTGCCCATTCCTAGCCAGTTTAAGGGTATTTTGATGGAATTATGGCCAGGTAATTGCTGTTATGCATATTAAAAGAAAAGAGTCTCCAAAGTCCTTCCAGTTGGAGGACTCCAATTTCATTCCCTCTCTCTTAAGTAGCTTGTTTACAGTTAAACAACAGGCTTTGTTACATATTCTTATTTACCCAGAGGAAATGGGGAAAGAAGCCAAATTGTACTTCACTCTTAATCTTAAGCCTTCTCCCTTTTTAAAATCCAGAGTTTCTCTTGTGATACTAAAGTAAGGGATATAAGCTACTCTTAAATTTTCACAATCTCTACATGTAAATAGTATCAACCCAGAAAAACATGGAACTACTAAAGTAATATCTATTACCCTTGATGACCAAAATTATGACTCATTCATCTTAGTATCTCCTATATTACATAGCATAATGCTTAAATATTTGTTGAACTAAAAATCAACCATACAATTTAAGTACTTACATGAATTTGTACTAATTTAAGTATTTTCTCTAGATAATTAATAAGACAGACAACATGATGTAGTGTATAGGAGACTAGCCTTGCAGCTGAGAAGATTTAATTTCAATGTCTGCCTCTAACTTCTAGTAACTTGAGAACCTGGGCAAATCATTTAAATTTTGAGAGCCCCAAGGAACTCTTTAAGCTGATAAGTTACTGACCATGTGCTATTCGAAGAGGGAATGCCTAAGTCAGATTTAAACTGAAGAAATCACAGATCCAAAAGACCCAATAAATGATTGTGTGACCTAATGGCTATAATTGACTAACTGTGAAGTAGCTGACATTTGTCAAATAAGAAAAGCACTATGACAGAATGAAATGAGTCTTATATATAGATTCAGAGGATTTGTATTTGAATTACATATATCCTGGAACTATCTTTGTGACCTTAGGCAATTAATTCACATTACCTCTCTGAAACTCAGTTTCCATATATATAAAATGATAGGTCACTTCATTTTGAGATTTATTTTGAATATTGTATCACTTTTTACTTCTATGTAATCATTTCAAACTGAGGCTTAGTCTGTTTGTCAAGCCTCTTTCTTCATTCCTTTGTGTCCAATAATCCAAAGATTTTACATTCCATACTCCAAAGCAGATGTTAAACTGGGATGACTGAAATTGAGATTGTGAGTACCATTTTGTCTAGTAGCCAGAAACTAGTTTAAGCCAAATATGTCTGAAGGCAGGAAGGCAATGTCCTTGGATCCCCAAACTGAAAAAGAATTAGACAATTTCCCTTTTAAATGGGCATAATATGATTTCTTCATCTAGGCACTGAAATCCCAGGATTGGGAATGAAATTTCCTATCATAATGAAGGAATCAGGAAATTGAAAAATTGTAAAAAAAAATAGTCTTTCTCCTCATTAAGTATTCACTGATTAGAGATGTCTAGGGGAAGGGCAGAATAAAGAGCCTCCAAATTGTATTTAATGACTCAAGATGTTGATGTCTTTTGTCTTTGGTCACCAAAAGAGATCTTTGACTAATTTATTGTTTATTGCTATCCTGATCAGTCAATATTGATTTCCATATTTGGAATCTAGTCTTTCTGAATTTTTAACATCATGATTTTGAAGTCTTTGATCTCCTCTCCTTTTTTGACTGCTCCCTTTTAGTGTTTCTGTTTTCTTTCTTCATCCAAGTTGTCTGATATTTTCATGGTAAAGAAACCTCACTTCAATAACTACTTTGTAAGAAGGTATTAATTACTTTTCTATTATTCTTTCCAGGGGTATTTTCATTTGAAAATAAGGCCACTGAGAAAGCAGAGGAATGAAATGTTAAAGAAGAAATGCCAAGTATCATTGTGAGATCAATAGGGGAGATTTGGAGGACAATAGGCAAAGAGACTGTGAGGGACCTTATCACTGGCCTTAATCATCCAATGTAGAGCATACCTTCTTTACTTCACAGATTAATTATTGATATTATTTCTCAGGGACCATTTCTCTTCAAAATTTCATAAGGAATCTTAACAGCATCTCTTGTTTAAATGTTTTAACTTGCTCTGTAGCCTCTGTGTTTATATACTGAACAGACCCTTCCAGTCCTGTGCTTAATTCATCTCATAGAAAATCATCATCTCACTAGAGAGAAGATATCCTGTGCCTTTCAGAAGAAGATTAGTTTCTCTAAAAATGCCAGTTCAGTTTTTACTGAGAGATTTGGTGATCTCTGTAAAGTATACACAGCATTAAGAATATATTTTGAGAATCTTTCACAATCTGAATGATTATTTTTGTCCTTGTAATGGAACTTTAAAAATGACATTTGACTACTTAGCTGCCACCATCTGACTAGAGTCACAGAAAGACCTCTCACAACTCTATTCTAGTACTCAACAGATGTGGGAACCTTTCTGACTATATTTCTAGAACCTGTCTATTTTAGAATCCCCAGAGTTTCTGACTCAAAAAACATGGATATCATTTCTCTGGACTACTAACCTCATTCAGTAAATGGGACTCCAGAATGTTCCTATCCTAAATACGGGCAGGCCAAAATGGCCTGAAAGTGGCTAATTTAGAAGCCTAATGGTCAGGGGAAAAGAGGTTTCTAAATATAGAGATTCTCATCTCCTTTTTCACTAGAATGAAAAAAAAAATCCCTGGGGAAGTCCCATTTTAAATATTGGCTTACTAGGTTATTTATTGCTTTGGGAAAGGCTATTTTGCATTTAATTTAGCTTGAATAACATGTAATCATTGTTCAAATGGCTCAAGTAAAAATGCAAGGCACATTTATTACAAAGGAAGGAGGCCAAAGTGTGGGCTTCTAATCTGCCTTTGCTTCAGTACTCATTGTTATTGCTTTTTCCCCTTGTCAGCTCATACAGTCCCCATGTTGAGTATCTTTTATTTTCATTAGTCATTTATTTATTTATTTATTTCTTATGACCAGGCCAACTTGGGTACTCTGTGAATAACAAGTAAATTAAATTGCAAATAGAACCCAGTTAAAACCTCTTCAGATAAGTTAGTTTGCATAATTTGAATTGAGCTTCCTTTCATTGTAGTAGATTAATATCTTTCAATTTATAAGATTGTTTTCCTTGAATTCTTACCTCCTGTTAACTGAGATTTCTTAGAATTTTCAAAGGAAGGAACATGATATTTCTCATTTTGAGGATGGTAAGACTTGAGACCAAGTTTTGAAAGCTTTTTGTCAATTGTCCTTATCCCCACAGGCTTCCAAGAATAGTATGGCTTTCCATAAAAAGAGAAAATTACTTGGTATACTCTTTTGTTTTCTCACCATCTCTATATCACTAATAACAATTTTCTTATCTTGCTTTCTTGATAACAAAAGTCAACATAGTTCCATTTGAGGCATTGTTAAAAGAAAATTCTGGTTCAGGCCTCAGCCAGATCAGTTAAAGGTAAACTCAGGAAATTTAAAAAAACAAAACAGAACAGGAATTTAGTGGCACTTCTAGTTATCATGCAGTTGTTGTGTGGCCACCCAATTCCAGAATTCTAATTTCAAGCTGCTTTTATCAGACAGAAGTAAAACAATTTTCATATATATGAGGGAAGGACAATCCTGATTAGTAAACCTTTAAGTGAGGAAGTGAGATTAGTATCTCCTTAGCCCCTCTCTATTACAGTCTCTTTGGGAGAAGGAAGTAGCCTTCAGGTGATAGTTGTAGTCTATAGGACATTTCAGAGATAGAGTGCCAGGTCCCAACCCTACCCCACCCTCTAGACTGAGGGTAATGCCCCTCCCAACCAAAGAGTGCAGGACACATCCTGCCCTCCCCTTATACCACACAGGGGAGAGAGAAAATGCTCCCATTGGGCTGCTGGGTAGAGGGGGGAGTGAAATGAGGAATATTCTCCAAGAATGTAGAGAGGGGGAGGGGAGTGGCTCAAGTGCTCTGATCCCCTCCAGCTCTGCTGCCTGTGAGTTGCCCATCTTACCTCATGTGATCTCCCATTGGGCTGCTGGGCAGAGGGGTGGGTGTGTGTGAAAAAATGTCACCAGGTATGGGGGAGAGGAGGAGGGGAACATCTCCACCCCGAGTCTCTCTACCTTTCTAATAATGAACTCTGGGTGGAGGAGACCCACATGCCCACAGAGAGTGCTCTGTGTGCCATATTTGGCACCTGTGCCATAGGTTCACCTTCCCTGGCATAGAAGATAGGTTTAGTCTGAAGGAGGTGGAATTCTAAGGAGCCCTAGCCCTCTCTCATAGACTGGCTAAGCATCTTACCCAAACATTGAACAAAGTCAAAACATGGGGGTCATTCAGACTGACTTTGTCATAATGGCTGATTTTATACAGCATTATAGATATAGAGCTAGAAAAATACTCAGAGTCTATCTCATCCAATCCCCTCCTTCTGGAGAAGAGACTTAGAGAAATTTAATTACTTATTTAAGGTCACAATATAATAAGGTTTAGAAGCAGTACTTCAACCCAGGTCCTCAGACTCCACAATGAACATTCTTTTCACTGTGCCTTGCTGCTACCTTGCTATAGGAAGTAAAAGGATACTGAAAGAAGATATTAGCATGAGCCTTCCTAAAAGAAGTAAGCAGGGTTTCAGTTGTCCTGGTTTAAAAGATCTGGGGAAGTTTTCTGTTTATCATTTAAACCAAAATTCAGGTCTTCTCAAGGCCTTACATAGTTCACAAACCATAGTCTGAAGAGTAGAAAGTATAAAAAATAAAGTTGAGAAGTAGAAAGAATACCAAGCATTGGTTTGAGACAAATGAGTCACATGTTTCAGTAGTATGTATGAACTTTACTTATGTTCCTAACCAGCTTGATGTTCATGGGATGAAATTGCTCTTCCACTCATATATATATGAACCCAGATTTCTTCTAGAAAAAAACCAAAAATGAAAAAAGTGAAAAAGAAAAGGAATTTGAGTGTATGTATCTTCATCTTGTCTATAGAATAGCTTTTCTTAGCAGATTTTCTCCACTATTAATTACAAAAACATTCCCATTATTTAGAATTTAATATCATAATAAAAGAAGATAGTTGTAATAGTTCTGTGGATATTAAGTAATGACTTCTGGAGACATCTTTCACTCATCTCATTATAACAATAATAATTCTAAAAATGTTTATGTAGCCCTTGAAGGTTTATAAACTTCTTTACATACATTATCTCCTTTTTCTCCTTAAAGACCTTAAAAGGTCAGTGTTATTATTATTATCCTTATTTTACAGTTAAGGAAACTAATCCTAAAATAGGATAAGTGACTTGACCAGTACTACACAGAAATCAAGTTGGAAGAGAGACTCAAACTCAGGTTTTTCTGAGTATAAATCTAGCACTTATTCCACTATATCATATTTCTTTTCACACTGATGGAATCTTATCCTAGAGGCCCCAAATAGAGGAGGTAGAAGAATTTGTTGCACAAAACTTTAGAATACAGCTATTTCTGACAGAGTAACTTCAAACCTCTGTTCTCTGAAAGTAAGGATGTAAGAAAAAAAAAAGAATTTCATTAAAGGAGATGTTTGTAAAGTGCTTTGCAAAAAAAGCTCTAAACAAATGCTAACTATTAATTATTATTATTTACTATTATTTTCAGGCAATTAATGTTAACTTGAAGATAAATTCTACAACAAAGCAAAAGAAAACAAAACAATGTATGGGTAGGGCAAGGACTGTGAGAGGTGGGAAAGTAGAGATGGAAAAAAGACAGTGTACCAGAGCTCAAGTCTGGATATGTCTAGTAGTTAAAAAGGGTTGACAGTGAGAAGGACATTTTTACACTATTCATGGGTAAAAATTGCAGACTTAGAATTGCTGTGATTCCCAATGGGTGGCTTACAATGAATATATCAGTGACTCAAACTGTTTCTTTTTCCTTGCTTTCTTGAACAGGGTCAGCTTGGTTCACTGAGGATTTATTTTATACTACATTAAATGATCTTTTAAGTCCCCTCCAACTCACAGATTCTATGATTCCATGACAGTGTTAAGTTATGTCAAGGTAACTTGCTTTTTAGGCAGGAAGCAGACAAGAAGCTATTTCCACTAGTGATGTCTTTATGCCAGAGAATGAAACGCAAAGAACATTCATTGAAAAGACTATTAGAACTGATTGATTGTTTTTCAGAGTTCATCTATGAATAATACATGTTTAAAAATCATTAGGAAAGTCATCATCTAAAACAGAAATAGGCAGGGATAAGTAATCAGATAAAGCCATCAATGTGACATTAATAGCATATTTTATTCTTCAAGAAACTGTTGAAATAACAGAAAATGAAAGCCATCTAGATGATATAAGTTTGAAAGAAAACTTTGCATTTGCAAGTAGAATATCAGAACTGAAAAAAATATGCCTGGAGGAAGAGAAGATAATTTGTCTAATGGGGATGATGACACTTTGCCTTTTTTCATGGAAATACCATTTACTCTGATGAATGACCCCAGGTCCTTCACACTAGCTTTTAAATTTAAAAATGCTGAAGAATTGTAGACAAGGAAAGCCTATGACAAGAGTAAGAGCCTGACATATTTTTATAGGGTTTTAAATGAGATCAACAGTCTCTGATATACTAGACTTCCAGAAACAAAATTTATAATAGAGGTGAAGCTCGCAAATACTGTTTCTTGTTTCCTTGAAACCCATGATTCTTAACATGTGTGTGTATGTATGTGTACTTGGGTCATATATTAGAGTAAATGATATTTTCATGACTGAAGAAAATTACATCCATATTAGATGCATTGCTTTTTTATTTCCTAATTGTTGTTAGCATTTGTACCCTACTTAGGAATGCACAGTGAATCATATTGAATCAAAATAACATTTTTCAGTTACTTTAATCCTCTAATGTTTCGATGGTTGTTGGTGAATAATATTTTCTAATGAAGCAAGGTTTATTTTTTCCCATGTGGTAATGACTTTTTCTTGATACTCATCACTGTATTTTAATGCTAACTTACTTAATAATTGTTTAATTAAGCAGGAATTATTCGAGGATGAAACTTGAAACACAATGAATCACTCCTAATAGCCTCTTTAGCTCTCATTTCTTATGCTTTTATTATCAGTCCCTTAGTCTATGGATTTCTAAGGATATTTTATAAAAACATGATTTAGGATTAAGATTCTCTAAACTTCAAGACGATGTAATAAATCTTTAGCTTTCCTTCCTTAGGAATATGACTGTTTTCTATCCATCCAAAAAAGATAGGCTTTTAACTTTGTTGTCAAGCTCTAAAAATCTTAATAAAAATACTCATGATTTAAAAAAAAATTCTCTATGTGAGTTGTATATGGAGAGTATTTCTTTCCCTTCTTTCATAGGTACAGGATAATGATGCTAGTGCTATGAATCCAGCAGAGTCAAGGTGTATAGCTTTAAAGGGAACTGGTTTAAGAAATGTTCACTTTTTGAAAAGTAAAGACTAGAGTTCTCTTTGCCACTCAAAGAATTTCTTTCATTTTGCATGTTGTTTAAAAAATAGTGAATTGTTACAATGAAAGTATTATGAGATGTAAAATGGATAATTTCAAATATGTTAAATTGAAAAGTTCCTGTACAAATTTAACTAATGTAACCAAAGATTAAGAAAAGTAAAAACATTTATAGACATTTTCTCAGATAGAGGTCTCATTTAGAAGATGCTTACCTCTTATCCCTCCTGATTCCTGGCTTTCAGAAGATTGGCCTCTGGCCCAGACTGAAATCAAATCTGTCTGACAAGGTTGACCCAGAAGGAGTGACATCATTGGGGTTATAAGAGAGGGAATTAAGGAAGCACTGGGTCTATTTGGTCTTTTGGGCTCTTAATTCTTGGTCTGGGGACTTGACTGTCATACACAGGCCTTAGTAAGGAAGCAGAGTGACCCTTTTGACTCTTCCAAACATGGCCTCTCTTAGCTAGCAAATGGAGATACAGGAAAGCAAGAGGCAAACTCAGATTAGGTAGGTACAGCTATGGGATTGATACAGCTATGGGATTGTATGCTTTTCTTCCTCTTTAACCCCAACTTTCAATACCTAGTAAATAATTATAAATTAATATACAATCTCCAGATAATTTTAATCCTAACAAAACCAATTATTCATTTTTACTTTATTTTAGTATATGGTATAAGGTGTTGGTCTGGGCAGAATTTCTGCAGTTCCATTCCCCAGTTTTCCTAGCAGTTTTCTGTTGAATAGTGAATTCTGAAAGCTGGAATCTTTGGGTTTGTCAGAAACTAGGCTAGTATGGTCATTTATTATTGTACTATTTTGTGCCTAATTTATTCTATTGGTCCACCATTCTATTTCTTGACTAATTCCAGATTGTTTTGGTGGCTGCTGTTTGTAATATAGTTTGAAATCAGCTAAACCACCTTTCTTTGTATTTTTTTCCCATTAATTCCCATGATTGTACATTTTTCCAGATGAATTTTGTTATTTTTTTCTAGTGCTATGAAATAATTTTTGGATAGTTTGATTGGTATGATGCTGAATAAGTAAAATACTTTAGGTAAATTGTTATTTTTATTGCTTTGGTTCAACTTATCCATTAGCAATTAATGTTTTTCTAATTGCTTAGATCTGACTTTATTTATGTGAAAAATACTTTGTAGTTGTGACAGTATAGCTCTTTGTTTTATTTTATATGTCAGGAGATATTTTTGGTGGGATTTCTGTCTTGCTGGTGGGCTTTATTGGTAGAATAGAGAAATGTAGATGATTTATGTGGGTTTATTTTATATTCAGCAACTTTGCTAAAATAGTTCATTGTTTCTATTAGGTTTTTTTGCTTGATTCTCTAGAATTCTCTAGGTATGCAATCATGTTATATGCAAAGAGTGATCCCTTTATTTCCTTACTGCCTGTTCAAATTCCTTCAATTTTTCCTTTCTTATCATGATAGCTAGCATTTCTAGAACAATATTCAATAGTAGTGGTGATGATGGACACCCTTGCTTCTTCCTGACTCTATTTGGAAGAATTCTGGTTTGTTCCTATTATAGATAATGCTTGCTGATGGTTTGAGATATATGCTATTTACCACTTTAAATAAAACTCCATTTATTCCAGTGTTTTTATAAGGAATGGGTGTTACATTTTGTCAAAACCCTTTTCTGTATCTATTGACATAATCATGTGGTTTCTATTGGTTTTGTTATTGATATGGTTAATTATACTGATAGTTTTCCTAATATTGAACTGTCCATTCATTCCTTGTGTTATAATGCTGTAATCTTGCTAGAATTTTACCTAAATTTTTTGCTACCATATTCATTAGTGAGATTAGTCTATAGTGTTCTTCATCTACTTTAGCTCTTCTTGATTTAGGTATTAGTACAGTATTTGTCTTATAAAAGGAATTTGAAAGGCTTCTTCTTTCCCTTTTTTTCCAAATAGTGTATGTAGAAATGGAGTTAATTGTCCTTTGAAAGTATGGTAGATTTCATTTGTGAATCCTTCTTGTTTGGGGGCCTTTTTCTTACAGAATTATTTGATGGTTTGTTAAATGTCTTTTTCTGTGGTGGGTTTTTAAGTATTCTATTTCCTTTTTTGTTAATCTGAGTATTTTGCATTTTAATGAGTATTAACCTGTTTTTTAGTAGGTTGTCATATTTATCGGCATATAATAGGACAAAATAACTTCCAATAACTGCTTTAATTTCTTCTTCATTCGTTATGATTTTGCCCTTTTCATTTTTTATATAGATAATTTGGCTTTTTCTTTTTTAAACCAAGTTAACCAATGTTTTATTTATTTTATTCCCCCCTACCACCATAAAACCAGCTCCTTTTCATATTAGTTGAAAGTTTACTTACTTTCAATTTTAATAATCTCTGTTTTGATTTTTAGGACTGTCACTTTGGTTCTTAAGTGAGAATTTTTCATTCGTCTTTTTCTGGTTTGTTTTAGTTGCATGTCCAATTAATTGTTATGTTCTTTCTCCATTTTATTGATGTAATTATTTAGAGATAATTCTCTAAATACAGCTTTGGATGCATCTCATGAATTTTTTTCTCTTCATTTTAATTTTCTTTAATGAAATTATTAAATGTCTCTATCACTTGTCTTTTGAGCTACTCATTCTTTAGGATAAGATAAATTTCTGATTAATTTTTAGTTTTTCTCCTGTCCTTCGTTGAATATAATTTTTATTGCATTATGGTTTTGAAAAGGATGCATTTATTTCTTCTTTTATACATTTGGTTTTGAGGTTTTTATGCCCTATAATGTAGATAATTTTGGTGAAAGTGCCATTTACTGTTGAGAAAAATGTATATTCCTTTCTATTTCCATTCAGTTTTCTTCAGAGGTCTATCATATTAAACTTTTCTAAAGTTTTTTACCTCCTTAATTTCTCTTAAGAAATTATTTTTGGTTGCATTTATCTAATTCTGAGAGGTGAAGGTTACAATCACCCACTAGAAATATTTTGCTATCTCCTCTTGTGACTCATGCCATGTAAAGCAAGTATGTTTGGTATTAATATTGTTTTATTGTCTTCGATGTCTTTGGTCAAATAACTTCCTTCCTTATTATTTAGTTAGAAGAATTTTTACTTTTGCTTTAGGTGAGGGGCAAAGTAGATTCTTCCCCAGTCCCTTACTTTTACTCTATGTGTCTTCCTGTTTTAAATCTATTTCTTGTTGACAGCATATTGTGGGGTTCTGGTTTTTAGTCTATTTTGCTATTCTTTTCCATTTTATGCATGAATTCATACCATTCACATTTATAGTTATGCTTACAAATTGTATGGTTCCTTTCCTCTTATTTTCCTCAACTACTCTTTTCTGTCTTTCTTTTAAGCCTTTGGATCTTCACTGATATTTTGTTTCCAACTACCAACTACCCCAAATTTTCCCTCCTTTTTGTCCATCTTTACCATTCTTTTATTATCCCTTCCTTCCTATTTCCCTGTGGGGTAAGATAGGTTTCTATAGTTGACTGAATGTAAGTGTTATTCCCACTTCTGATGAGAGTTAAGTTCCAAGCATTGCCCATTACTCTCATCTTCTCCTTCACTTTATTGATTCTAATGTTTGTCCTTTTTTCTTCTTCTTGTGCATTCCTATTCCCATTCCCTGAATTTTTTGGATATCTACCCACTCTTTTTAACTTACTCCCTTTCTTCTTTCTGTGCATATTTCTTGTCATTGCCTTCATAGTGATAAAATTCTTAAATAACTTAAGTACCTTGGATATCTTGAATACTGTAAATACCTTAAGTATCTCAATTATCATAGATATCTTAGGTATCTCAATTATCTCCTTCTTAGGTATGAATATACTCAATTTGACCTCATTGAAAGCCTTAAGTTTTCACTTTACCTTTTAATGCTTCTCTTAAGGGTTGAATTTGCCTATTGAATTTTTTTCAGCTCTGTTTTTGGTCAAGAAAGTTTGGAAGTCTTTTATTTCCTTAAACATCAATTCACCCCCATGCCCCCAGGATGATTATGTTCAATTTTGCTTGGTATATTTTTTTATTATAATCCAAGACCCTTAACCTTTTGGAATATCATATTTCATGTCATCTGGTCTTTTAATTTGAAGCTACTCAGGCCTGGGTAATTCCTACTTTGGTTCCATGATATTATAATTGTTTCCTTTTGGCTGCTTATAGTATTTTTCTTTGTTTCAGGCCTTTTGGAATTTGGTTATAATAGACTTGGGTATTTTGTTTTGGAATCTTTTTCAGGAGGTGATCAGTGGATTCTTTTAATTTCTATTTTTCCTTCTTGTTTGAGGATATTAGGGTTTTTTTTCTGATGATTTCTTCTAATATGGTTTCTTCCCTCTTTTTTCCTATCATGGATTTTGGGTATTCTTGTAATTCTTACATAATCTCTCCTGGATCTAATTTCTAGGTCAGTTATTTTTCTAGCAAGGCATTTTTTAAAAATTCTGTCTTATTAATTCCTGATATCTTATGTGTTCATTATCTTTTATTTTCCCAGTTCTAAATTTTAGGGAATCATTTTTCTTCCTCAAATTTTTGTGTTTCTTTTTCCTTCTATCTTCTTACCCCAGAGAGGTGTGTTCCTTTTTTCTTTTTCTGTGAGGTATTTTATTTTCTTTTTTTCCATGTGTGTGTATAGTACAGGTGAGTGAACCTACTTTACTTCATGATCTTAGCTCTTGGTATGAAATGCCAAATCTAACTTTTCTAAGATTTGATTTTTCTCCTTAATTTCTTTCTTTTTTTTGCTTCAATTTATATTATGAAAGGAGGTTACTATTCCCTATTAATATAGTTTTGTCTGTTTCCTCTTGTAACTTATAATTTTTCCTTTCAGAATTTGCTGTTCCAATCGATGCATGTATGTTTAATAATTGATATTATTTCATTGTCTATGATTCTTTTTAGTAATAGAAATTTCCTTCCTTATCTCTTTTAATTAGGTCAATTTTCACTTTTGCTTTGTCTGATATCCTAATAGCTACATTTAGTTTTTTAACATTTTCTGAAGCACAGTAGATTTTGCTCTGTCCCTTTACCTTTATTCTGTGTCTCCCTGCTGTAAATGAGTTTCTTGTAGACAACATATTGTAGGATTCTGGCTTTTAATCCAGTTTGCTACCTTTTTCATTTTATGAGTGAGTTAATCCCATTTATATTTATAGTTATGATTAGTAACTATGTTTCCCTCCATATTATTGTTCCCTGTTTACCCCTCTCTCTCCTTTTAGTCTTTTTTGACAAATTCTTTTGCTTTTGTTTTTCCACCTCTCTAAGTTCCTCCTTCTTTATGTCTATTTCCCCAGTTCCCCCCTACCCTCTTCCCTTCTTATTTGCCTATTGTGTAAGATATGTATATATACCTAACTGAATATTATTGTTATTCCAACTTGGTGCTAATTCTGATGAGAGTAAGACTCAAATATTGCTGACCTCCCATCTTCCTTTCCCCTGAATAGATTCTTACATGTCTCCGCATCTGAGATAATTTACTCCCATTTTTTTCTCCTTTCCTCTTTTCCAGTGTATTCTTCTTTCTTATACTATTATTTCTTGTATAATTCTATCATATTCAAATACCCATTGTTCTGTCTATATATGTGCCTATTCATTGTCCAAATAGTGATAAAATTCTTAAATATTTACAATGCTTTATGTATCCTAAATACTTTTGATATCTTAGGTACTTCAAGTATCAGTTTTGTTATTGATAAACATCTTAGTTATCATTTCTATGATAGAAATCAGTGACGCAATCAATTTAATTTCATTCTTTCCCTTGATTACCTTAAAGTATCTTAAGTATCTCTTTTAGCATGTGTTGTAACTATTTTAGTCATTACTTTCCCATGTAAGGATCCTTTGTTATTCCTGTTGGCTCCTAGAGGAGCATAGGGCCGCAACCATCTCACGCCAACAGACTCTGTTCTGGGCAACTTCCCGCAGCTGGGCCCATGTCATTCCAACGGTCTTTGTTTTGTTTTCGGCAGATCTTTGAACTTGTGGTGTAATCTGCCTGAAAGGTCGTTGAATGATTTCAACTTAGTTCTAAAAGTTGCCACCAGGAGTTGATGGTCCGAGGCTACATCTGCACTCCGTTGGAGAGCAATCTTCCAGACTAGGCGATTGTTGGTTTTGTTGGTTTAATGAGGTTGCCGTTTCTGTAGCAAGTGAGACTTTTTACAGGGTGAGGTTGCTAGCCCCATGCCCAACCCTCTTCCTTTTTCAGCCAGGCTCTAAGGATATAATCTATTTATATTCTTTCTTTCCCTTAATTACTTAAATGTATCAAGTACTTTAGGTATCTCTTATACCCGTGATGCACAAACTATGGCCCATGGGCCAGATGAGGCCCCCTGAAATGTTCTATCCAGCCCTGCAACATTATTCCTAATCTGACAAATACAATGAGTAGGATACAATACAATTAAACTTTGAAAGAGTTGCCTTAGACATAGTCAGACTGACACATGAGCATTTCCTTTCCTTTGGCCCCCTCTTTAAAAAGTTTGACCATCACTATCTTATACCATAGAAATCTTAAGTTTCTTAGTTATTAATTTGCCATGTAGGGATGTACTTTATTTAAACCCATTGATTCCCTTGAGGTTTTTTTTGTTGTTGTTGTTTATCTTTTATGCTTTGTATCAAATTTGCTCATTAAATTTTCTTTTTAGTTATGGTCAATCAGGAATGTGTGAAAGTCCTTTATTTCATTAAATATCTATTCCATCTATTAAGTTCAGTGTCACTAGATAGGTGATTTTTGATTGTAGGCCTAGGTCTTTTGGAATATCATATTCTATAACTTCTGATCCTTTAATGCAGATACTGTTAGGTCCTGTGTAACCATGACTCTGGTTCCACATTATTTGAATGTGGTCTTTTCCTGGCTGCTTATAGTATTTTCTCCTTGGCTGGGAAGTTTTAGAATCTGGTTATATTAGTTTTAGGATGTTTAAATTTAGAATTTATTTAAGGAAGTGATTGGTGGATTCTTTCCCTTTATATTTTCTTCTCTTGTTTAAGAACACCAGGGAAATTTTAAAAAATAATTTTTTTATATGGTGTGTAGGTTCTTTTTAAAATTATGACTTTAGATAATCCAATGATTTTTAGATTATATCTCCTGTATCAATCTACTTTCCAGGTCAATTGTTTTCCAGTAAGAGATTTCCAATTTTCTTCTTTTTTCATTCCTTTGAATTTAATTGTTTCCTGGTATCTCAGGAACTCATTAGCTTTCTTTCTTAAGGAGTTATTTTCCTGCTTGAGATATTGTATTTCCTTTTTTAGGGAACTGTTTTCCTCATTTCCTCTCTAAACTGTTGATTTTAATATAACTTTCTTTTCTAATTTTTGTTTTGAGGTTTTATTTATTTTTTGAGCTCTTTCAGGGGTTCATTTTGAGCTTGATATGTTTTTATATTTTCTGTTGAGATTTTCATTTTTGTACTGCTATTCTCTTTTTAACTTGCATTTTGGTCACCTTTGTTGCTGAAATATTTTTCTAGTGTCAGGATTTGCACCTGTCTTTTGATAACTTTGGGGTTATTTTTCCCTCTTGATTTTGTCAATATGCTAAAGCTTAGGTCTGTTCTTAGAGTGGAGAGCGTATTGCCCCATGTTTTTACTGTGCCTGTGATTGACTCAGTTTTCTAGTTCTCAGCTTGAGTACTCAACTGAGGCAGCTTGGTTGGCCTACAGTATGGAGGTTTGTTGTAGGCATTCATTTTAGCTGGTTTGAATTAGATTCTTCTCAATCCCATTAAAGCTGAACATTTTGGGGCTAGGTTCCTCCCACTACTGCCTATGCTAGGTCATGCATGGCCTCTGTAAAGGCTGGACTGTGTAGGGCCATTTTCATCTCATTGGTTTATGCTCTTACTTTAGTGGGACTGGACTGAGCCAGCTGTGCTTTTCCCCCACCTGCTTGTGCTGTATTAGGTCTGAGTTCCATTGAGGTTTGTTCAGCAACCCCCTCAAATCCCAATGAAATCAGTTCACCTTGTTGCCTCTCCATGTTATTCTGGGACAGAATATGGCTTCATCTCTTTTTCTGTTGTTTCTGCCACTCCACTAATTATTTTGAGGTGGTTTTTTTTCTTCTGTGACATTTGGAGTGTGGTTTTTGGGTGGATTTTTCAGCATTTCTTACTTTGCCATCTTGGCCTGAACTATTCAGAATCTAGTGTCATTTCTGATGCCTCTTTATTCCTTCATTTCAATTCAATTTAACAAGTAATTATTATGACTTATATAAGGGCCTACTGTGTGCCAAGTATTGTGCTAGTTATCAGGGATACAAATAAAAAAGTAGAACTGTCCCTGTCCTCCAGGACTCTGTATTCTTTTGTAATTCCTTACCTCAGAAGTCCCCTCAGTTTTACCTTATGTCTTATAAATACATCTCCTTTTTATTTCTACTATTATCTCCCTACTTTAGAAACACATTGCCTCTTGTCTGAAAAATTTCAGTATATATACTCTGCCTTTAGGATTGTCCCCTTTTATCCATTTGGCAAGCTGATATAAGATAAATCTTGCTAAACTTCAGCTCTTATTACTTATCTATGCAAAAGCCTTTAATTACTCTGTATTGCTTTTCAAATTAAGTTTAGATTCCTTAGGTCTCTATTTAAAGCCATTCAATTTTTTAGGTTAATCTTTCTTTTCTATTTTTATATCCTACCACAGCACCTTACAGAGCCTATTCTTCAGTCCAAATAGACTTGGTTTCCCTAAATTCTTCCTAGGTTTTCCTCCTTTTGAAGTTTGCATATATTATTCCTTCCATAATTCCTTCCAACTTCTCCCTCATATGTTAAAATCACACCCAATCTTCAAGGTCATGCTCAGATGCCTTTGCCTTCCCCATGATAATCCTGTAATTTTTTCCTTCTTTCAACCTTGCTGTGATCATTTGAACCCTTCTTAAGGCACATCTTGATTCTATTATGAATTATATATTTAACTTATTTTATTACTTGATTGTAACTTTGTGAGATAAGGGACTGTCTCATTCATGATTTCAATCACTCACTGTGCTTAACACAGTATTCTACACATAGGAATAAGTATTTGGCAAGGAGACTGAACTTATTTCCTAATGAAAGAATCATACTGGAACTATAATCAATCTTGGTAACATGCTCAATAGTTTTTGTTGCTTAAATGTTAAATGATTGGATAGATAATATTTTTTACACACATTATATATCTGATTGTAGTCATCTCTTACTGAGAAAGCTCTGACATTGAGGAGATGGCATGATCTTTTATTATGCAAAGCAAAGAACCTAAGCACTCTGAAGATGGATGAAAACAATTACCAAAATTGGGAAAAATATGTTCCAATCTAACATCAAGGGGTTCAGTCATTCGATGTAGACTTAGCAAAGTTCATTGATTTAGTTAGAATTCCACAGAGGGTAAAGAAAATGGATTAATTTGCAAATGACTATGTTATTTTTAGATTTCTTCAGGTCAAGCCTTTATTTTTCCAGAGGAAATGGCCACTTCCTGGAAAGAAAGGTTTACTTGTATCAGAGTAACTCAATGTTCTGTCCTCAACCCTTTCTCTTTTCTCTCAGTGATCTAATCCACCCTTATAGTTCCAACTCTGCCCTTTAATAATTATTTTCAAATCTATATCTCCAACACTGACATCTGTTCTAAAACCTAGACCATTTTTTCAATTCTCTATCAGATAAATTTACTTGCACCTCAAGTTGAATATATCCAAACTTGAATTCTTTCTTGCTGTAAGTCCACTTTTACAAAACTGCTTGACTTACTCCTGATGATTCTGCTTTTCGTTCTGTCACTGAGTAATAAAAACTTGAGTCAAATTTGAGCCCTTCCCTTCCATATCTATTCGGTTAGCAGTGTCTAACAATTCTATCTTACTAATCACTCTCTTTTTACTAACAGGGACTCTACCATATTACAGGTTTTTATTATCCCATATCTGGGTTATTTCAGTGGCATTTTAATTGGTTTTATTCTGGGGAAAAATACATGAATTCAATTTTGAGGAAACATTCTGTTGTTCTAAAATCATCCAATTAAAAGAAAAGATCATTTCTACATGAAAATTTACCAAAATTGAGAGAAAGTCCAAAACAAAAACAAACAAAACCCCAAATCTTAAAAGAAAAAACTCATAGGTGAAAAGTACCTATGAAGATATTTGTTCTATCTTCTTCATTCTACAGATAAAAAACTGAACCTTAAGGAGGTTAAGTAACTTACCCAAGTACGCAGTAAAGCCAGCATTTGACCCTTTGAATCCAAAGTTAGTGCCTTTTTCTTTGTACCACCACTCAAACATTGGTGCTTGTCATCTTGAAAATTTGATATTTCTTGTTTATTGCCTCTAACTTTTCCTTTGAATACATCATTCTATTTCTAGCTGTGTTGATTAATCTTCCTTTGCATATTCTTATAAAATAAAGTTACAAACTCTTATAAGGGCTAACATTCATGGCCTTTTATTATTTTACTTCATCTTAGTTTTCTGATTTTATGACCAATTCATATCCTTTAGATGCTTAACTTTAGCCAAGGTTTACCACTTAGTGGTCACTGCATTTGTTTCATATTTTCCTGCCTCTGTGCCATTATGACCTTGGAACAACATTGAAATGGATTATATAGTCTGAGTATGCAAAGCTAAAAACATTTTGACACTTAAAGTAGAGACAAAATCAAACATCTCTTCTGAGGTGGGATGTGGAACTTTCATGTTACCAATAATCTGAAATATTAACCTTGACAGCAATATGTACTCTGATTTCACCCTACATTTCCTCACTCTTCTTACTTCATGTGCTTTTAGATTATTTGCTCATTTCAAATCCTTTGCTTCCTTCACTCTGTGCCTTTGCTCATGCTATTCCTTATGCCTGGTGTATCAACAACATTGTAATTTACTATTTAAGTCCAACTAATTTTTCTAAACCAAACTCAGATGTCACTTCTTTAATAAAATCTTTATTGATCTGAGACAGAAATCATCTTTCCTTCATTTTATATCAAATGTACTTTGGTACCTATCATATACATGTACAATGTTCTTTTATATTATAATTGTTGAAATGACTTACCTTCTCTAGTACACCCAAGTCTCTATGAGAGCCAGGACCAAGAACTACATTTCAAAATAGAAAATATTTCCCATTTTGAAACTTTTGGATAAAAATTCTCTTGATTTCTTCTTTTATATTTAGTAAGAAATAAATTTTTAGCTTTGGCATGTCTTCTGCCTAACTAATCTTCCTTTCTTTTTACAACAATATAGTTATAGCAGAGTTTAAAATAAACCCACATAAATCAATAGCATTTTATATATTGCTAACAAAGTCCTATGAGAAGAGCTAGAAAGAGATATATCATTAAAAATAACCACAGATAGAATAAAATACCTTGGAATATACCAGCCAAAACAAACCCAAGAACTACATAAGCATAATTTAAAATGCTTTTTTACACAATAAAAGTCAGATCTAAAGAATAGGAGAAATATTAATTGCTCATGGATGGGCAGAGGCAAATGACAATCCAGCCTAAAGCTAAACTACTTATTCCATGCCAACCTAATCAAATTATCAAAATATAGTTTATTGAGCTAGAAAAATAATAACAAATTTCATACAGAAAGATAAAATATCAAGAATAACAAAAGAATTAATGAAAAATATAAAGGAAGGAGTTCTAGTAGTACCAGATTTTAAATTGCATTATAAATCAGTGACTAGTAAATCTACCTGGTACTGGCTTAGAAATAGAAAGGTAGGTCAATGGAACAGAACAGACATACATCAAACTTCAGTAAAAAAATAGCCTTGTATTTGGAAAAAGCATAGATTTAGGATATTGGGATAAGAAATTACTATTTAGTAAAACTGCTGAGACAACTGGAAAGTAGTTTGGTAGCAATTAGGTACTGATCATTATCTTTCACCATTCACTAAGAAAAGATCAAAATGGATACATACTCTAGTGATCTAGACATAAAAGGAGATATAATAACTAAATTAGAACAAGGTATATATAACCTATCAGATTTATGGATAGGAGAGGAATATATAAGTCAGTAAGATATGAAGAGCATTGTAAGTTATAAAATGGATAATTTTGAGTACATAACATTCAAAAGTTTTTATACACATAAAATAAATGTTGCCAATATTAGAAAGAAAGCAGAAAATTGGGGGAAATTTTTCATAGATAGTCTCTCAGATAAAAGTCTCTATCTAAATATACAGAGAATGTTTTCAAATTTATGGAAATAAGAGTCATCCCTCAATTGATAAGTGGTCAAAATATATGAATAGACTGTTTGTAAATGACGATATCAAAGCCACATATATATGTATGTATATATATATGTACATAAAAACTCTAAAACTCTATAGATTATGGAAATGCAAACCAAAATAATTCTGACATATCATCTCACACCAGACTGACTAAAATGACAAAAAGACAAAATGACAAATGTTGGCAGGGATGTGGAAAAATGATAACACCAATACAGTGTTTTTGGAAGTGATCCAATCATTCTGGAGAGTAATTTTGGATTATATCCAGAGAAGTATAAAACTGTATGCCCTTATATTATTGCTGGGTCTATTTACAAAGGAGATAAGGGAAAAAGAATAAAGATCTATATGTTCCAAAGTATTCATAACAGTTCTCTTTGTGGTGGCAAAAAAGCTGGAAATTGAAGAGATGTCTAACAATTGGGGAATGGCTAAACAAATTTTGGTATATGATTTTGATAGAATACTGTTGCTCTGTAAAAAATGATGAGATTAATTTTTAAAAACTTGGAAAGAACTACAAGAGAAAATGAAGAATGAAATGAGTAGAACCAAGATAACATATGTAGCTACAGATTTAATATTTAAAGAATAACTTGTGAATGTTTACCTCCAGAAGATGAACTGATAAGTAGAAATATGAAAGCCATAATCTATATACACTTATCAGTTTTCCAGATGATGCCTTCTATGACATGCAGAGGAAATAAATTTGAGTAATAAAATTTTTATTAATTAAAAAAGTATAGTTATTCATTTGTTTGTTACATCTATGATTTCATTTCAGTTTGAATATGAGATAAAAATCTGAGAGTAAATCTTTCACTATATTGTAATCAGATCAGTATTCAGGAATCATAAGGCTTTTGCTTTCTTTCAGTGATATCTGACTTCTTTGCAAATGGTTATGAAATTCCTAAAACTTCCAAGCAACACAGATATAGAATTTGTTGACATTTCGTGTTATTAAATTATCATTAGACAAAATCTCAACTTTATACATATTCAGATATGACTGTTAAACAAAAAGATAATTTAATGATACATCTGGATCATAGATTCCTTAGCTTAACTTCTACCTTCTGTATTAGCTCTGTCCCAGGTCCTGAATCATGGGAGTTCCTAGGCAATGAAGTGTACTTCATTTTTTGTGGCTCAGTATGTCTAGTTTTGCTGATGGTTTTGGTCTGATTTTCTTCTCTAGCTCGAGTAACTACACTTTTATCTTCTTATCTGAATATTGCCTTAAATCATAGTTCCCTTCTTGTGGCCCTCTGTCTGGTACTCCCATTACCGTGGGACTGAATCTTGCTTTGCTTTATTCTCCATCTATTCCTATAGAGTGAATGTCAATCTGACCCAGAATCTCAGGCTTAGTGGCTCAGCTTATGCTGTCACTCTATGATTAAATTAATGTATCGGAGGACACATTTATCTTAACGGTTTTTCTCAGTGTATCTGTAATCTCATTGGGTGAAGATTCTTTCCAATGGTACAAATTACAACCAACTCATCTTTCCCCTTTTGTGTAATTGCTGACCACATCTCTCCATTTACTTCAATTCAGTAAGTAACTATCAAGAGTCTATTATTTTTCAGGCATAATTCTAGGGGATACAAAGACAAAAATGAAATAACCTGTCTTCATTGAACTTACATTTTCCCCAAAGAATCTTTCTATCTAAGACACTAGTTGTATACATTATGAAATCTTTATCTTTGACAGCTCTAATGGTTTATCCTGGAAAATTATTTCTATTTCTATATTATTGAGTCAGCAGACAGAGCAACTCTCAGCTTACTCAAATATTAGTCAAAGTTTATTTCCTCATGATTGATGGCTATCTTGATTACTAATTTTTGTATCCTAAAATATGGAATAGTATGAGGAACTTGCAATCTAGTTAGCAAAACTAAAAATAACATATTCAAATTCAAGAAATTCATGAGTTAATCAATAATATAAGAGATTAATGTGAGACTTCACTAGTTCAGATTATATTCCTGCTATTCATCTGTGTTATCTATTGTCCTGATTCAGTGGTCATTCTGTCGTCCAGGATAAATATTTGTGCCTACTAATAACTTATTTGATAACTTCCCTGAAGCTTTTATATTTCCTGATATTGCCTACTTCCAATTGCTTGTTTTATCTTGTCCTATTAAGTTTCTAATTTCTGGCAATATATAGCATTGCCCATTAAATTGTTGCTGATATTCCAGTTCTGAAGTTTTATTTGTTGTAGTTAGACTTATCTTTTGCCCAGATGTTTACCTTAATCTGCTTGTGTATATGAAAGTTTTTTTCAATTTTAAGTAAACATGCCTTTATGATATTTTATCTTACTTTATATCCAGCACTTTATCCTCTATGCCACCGAACTTTCTATTATATGTTGTCATATCATTTCCCATATGGATGACAAAAGGCAAAGTTGAAACAACTAGAATTTTACTCCTGAAGTAGCTTTTTTGGTGGGGTGGAGTAGAGTACTTTTTCAGCTCATCCACTCACCTAAACCCAGGTTGCCAGCATAAGAATTGTCTCACCATGGTTTCCCTCCTTCAGACCTTGCCTTTCCACACTGCCATGCCCTTCAACCTTCTGGGGGTTGGATCTTGAGTTGTGCCATGAAGATGCAGTCAAATTATATGGGATGCAAACTTCCTTTTCTTCTGGGAATGCACTGTTCTTTGTTACCCCACTCTCCCCAACTAAATCTAAGCAAGATATAAAACTCCTAGTTTTGTTTCTGGGAGGTTAGATCTTAATGCAGACCTACTGTATATTGAAATATTGGTGGGTTTAGAGAATGTGTTAGATGTTTTATTAGGGCCAATAACAGAAGATTAAATTATTTTGGGAAGGCAGAGCCAGACATTGAGATGACACACACAGACCACTAACTGTAATAACAATTGGTTTAAAAAAGAGAAAGGTTAAAAGGGATTTGGATAAACTTACTCTTAATGTTAACTACCTATACCTCACCAGATATAAATATCTCTTCATAGAGATTTCTTCTGATTGATTTTCCTACACTACTCCTCTCCTCTCTATCTAACTCCAAACTCCTATACTTGGCTAAGCTAACAATAACCCCTCCTCCTTTTGATGATTTTAAGGAAAGGATCTGTGTATAAGTCTGACAGTGCCCAAAGATGGACCAAGATCAAAGGATCTAGACTAGGACTCACAATCTGATGTCAGATGTCTCAGATCACCACAAGAACTTGGCAGATATCAAACATAGCCACAGGAAATCAGGAAAATGGAGCAGCAGGTAGGATGGAAAGATAAGGCAGTAAAATGCCACAGGGAAATAGCCAATCTTCTCAGGTCAAACTCTCAGAGAGAAAAGCCACAATCCCAAGGCCCAACTGTCTCTCTCCAACAGTAGGAGCTCTCCCCAGGATTCTAGAATCCTGCACTCTGCTGTTCATCTGCAAACTTATACACCTTAACTTAACTTTTCCTATAACAATTTGCATATAACATATGCATATAATAAAAAATGAATTTAATAAAATAGAATGATTTATGCATTGATTTAAAAACACAAAGAAAATAATCATAAAAACCACCTAATTTTAGAAATTTATAGATGGATATGAATGGGAACCCAAAAGAAATAGTCATTTTTTAATTTTGTTGAAATTTATTTTATAATCTAAAATGGAAATATACTTAATTTGGTCATCATGGTTTTATTTGGAGATTTACTCCATATACTGCTTGATTACTTGTTAATTTATGTTTGTTGAGGGTTTGCTAAGATAATTTAAAAAAGACAAACATTTCAAGTACAAAAGAGTCATATGTAGATGTTGGAAAACACGTGTATAAAACCATCAAAGTATGACCTTGAATACCATATTGTTTCCTTTTTAATATTCTTTTTGAGTAAGAGGGAGGTCCCTGACTATGAAAAGTAGGACAATTGTCTATTGATCAACTTAATGCATAGGTTGAAACTCAGGTCTAAAGAGTTTTCTTTTCATTCTGAATTATCTAGATTTGCTCCAAATGTTAGAGTAGTATCTTATATTCCTCAACTCCCTGCAACTTCATTTTGGTAGCAAAAACCTGGCTTTAATCTGAATTCACTTTTGACTCATGAAGGAAGGATCACTGAACAAAATACACCTTCCTGCACACCAGTAGATTGTGTCTCGATATTCTTCAAATAAAGTGTTATGAAATGAACAAACTGTTTCATTTATACACTGTGGGGATTTGCCTCACTTCCCAAATGTCCTTTCTTTTGGAGCTGGGTGTCTCTTATACACTTAATGATGGTGTTCCTGAGTGAAACAATATACTTTACGAAAGTGGAAAAAACCCTTCGAGGAGTTGATTACATGAATTATGTGGAAGGTTGAAAAGTATTTTTGAGAAGTCCAAAGTTCTTAGTCTAATCTCCAAAGCACTCTGTAGTCTGTCCATATTAAATCTTTTAAAACTCATTTCCCATTATACCATTTGATGGTCCTTACTCCCTAGCCAGTATTTAGCTACGTTTGTGTGTGCTTGTGTATTAGTATATATTAACATTGTTGTCTCTTTGAGTGTAGAGTTTATTTCAGAACACAATAGTCACTTAATAACATGTTTTTTGATTTGATAGTCAGGATATTTTACTCAATGTCTTCCAAATATGTGCATGTTCCTTCTCCTCCTTTGCTCATTCTATCCCTCTTCCCCCACCCCTCCACTCTATCTAGGCATATCCTAAACCTACATTTTAATTTTTTTATATTACATGTAGATGTCATTTTAATAATTGTTTTCTGACATTTCCTGATCTATGTCCTCTGCTTCTTTACCACTTTCCTGCTCCCTGAGATGGCAGGTAATATTTGTTGTATATGTGTTTTCATGTAATACATAGTTCCATGTATTCTTATCTGACTCAGATCTTTTCTTCATGAAGTTTTCCTTGAATTGTTTCTAACACACTGGCATATTTCTGAGCTCCTATCGATGTCTATGCTGTCTGCCTCTCATTTAACATCATAGCATTTATGAACTAAAGAGATTCCAATACATTTTCTCACATTATTGTATAATACTTGTCTTATGTAACTCACTGTACCCATTAGTTGTTAGTACTTGCTGCCCCTCAATTTAAGCACAATTTAACAGTTCAGTTCAATTCAATAAATATTTAATAAATACTCATTTCTGGGTGCTAGAGATACAAAGACCAAAAATTAAAACAAAGGTAAAACCCAGTGCTTGACCTCAACAGTTTATGTTTTACTTGGGGATAACAGCATGTTCATAGACAAGTAAATCAAATGTTAAATATAATTGGATTTACAAGAGAATATTTTGAGCTAAAGTTTGAGACCAGGCTATAAAGAACTTCAAAAGCCTACCCAAAAGGCTATACTTTTCCTTATATAGAAATTAAGTAGCCACTGCCCTGTCTAGGTGTGGCTATGGGTTCATCATAAACTTTCTGAGCCTCAATTCCACCATTAGCAAAATTGGGATGGTAATGCTTGTAGTGCCCACATCATGGAATTATTCATCCTTTATTCAAGAAATAATTTGAGTTTGAGTAGAGATAGTTGTGTAAGGAAGAGGCACTGTATTAATACTATAAGGATATGAATTTTTTCTCAGTTTCTTCCTTCATGGAGGTTAATTTACAATAGAGGGATATCTACAAATAGACTACATGTAGGAAAGACTAGATATAGGAAGTGACATTGACTTTGGCTTCAAAGGATATGGTTGGTTCTTTTCCTTCATATCTAAATGGAACCAAAATGACATCATTTTTTAGGGTTAATTTACAATATGTCTGTTGAGGCTGATCATACCAATAGGAGCTCAGAAGGCTTTACCACAGATCAGGCTCAAATTGTCTATATGAACATTAGAATGGAGATGTCTCTAAGGTTTCACATCTCATATTTTTTGAGCTACTGCATTCTTTGCTCATAGAACACAGCATATTTTTTGATATGGGCATGCTGTGCTAGACTATCCTGTGCCAGTGTGTCACATGTCTCACAATCAATACCAGAGTTCTTCAGAGAGACCATTAAAGTATCCTTGTATTGCTTCTTCTGACCTCTTTGTGAGTGTTTGCTTTATGTGCAATCTCCACAAAATAGTCTTTTAGACAAACTTGCATTTGGCATTTGAACAATGTGGCCAAACCATTGGAGTTGTTCTCTCTATAGCAGAGTCTGAAGGTTTGACAGTTTATCTTGAGGAAGGATCTCGATGACCAGTTCCTTAACTTGCCAGATGATCTATAGAATCTTCCTAAGACTATTGAAGTGGAAGCAAGGGTCCAAATGTCCAGGTTTTGCAAGCATACACCAGTGAAATCAACACAGTATTTCTGTAGACCATCAGTTCAGTATACAGCCTAATGGCTCTTTTCTCCCACACTTTCATTTATTTTGTTTTTGTTTTTTCTTTCTTTTATTTTAATAACAAATTTCCACATAAGTTTTCAAAAATTATGATTCATGTTCTCTCCATCCTTTCTTCCCTCTCCCCCTCCAGGAGTAGACAAGCAATTCAGTCTGGGTTATATATGTATTATCAAGCAAAACATATCTCCATATTATTAATTTTGTAAGTGAATAATTTTGTAAAACCAAAACCACAAATCATATATCCAAATAATTAAGTGATATATCATGTTTTCATTTGCATTTATGCTTGACTAGTTCTTTCCCTGGAGGTGAATAGCATTTTTTTTTCAGAAATCCCTCAGAATTGTCCCGGATCATTGTGTTGCTGTCAGTAGTGAAGTCTAACACATTTGATCATTCCACAATATTTCAGTTACTGTGTATAATGTTCTCCCAGTTCTCATTTCACTCTGTATTAGATCACTTAGGTCTTACCAGTTCTTTTCAAAATCATCACATTCATCATTTCTTATAGCACAATAGTGTTCCATCACCATCACATATCTCATTTTGTTCAACCATTCCACAACTGAGGGAAATCCCTTTAGTTTACAATTCATTGCCACTACAAAAATGCAACTATAAATATTTTTGTACAAACAAGTCCTTTCCCATTTTTAAAAAAATCCTTTTTGGGATACAGACCTAGTAGTGGTATTGCTGGATCAAAAGGTATGCATTCTTTTATAGCCCTTTTGGCATAATGCCAAATTGCCTTCCAGAATGGTTGGATCAATTCACAACTTTGCCAGCTAAGCATTAGTGTCCCAAATTTGCCATATTCCATTCAACATTTTTTATTTTCATGTACTGTAATATTGGTTATGATAGGTGTAAGGTGTAAGAGTTGTTTTATTTTACATTTCTCTAATAAAGAGAGATTTAGAATTTTTTCATATTGACGTCTTTGATTTCTTCATCTGAAAACTGTCTATTCATATCATTTGACCATTTATTAATTAGGGGATGACTTGGATTCTTATAAATTTGACTTAGTTCCTTATATATTTGATAAATTAGAACTTCGTTAGAAAAATTGTTAGAAAAATTTTCCCCTGGTTTGTTGCTTCTCTTCTAATTTTGGTTGCATTGGTTTTGCTTGCACAAAACCTTTTAAGTTTAATGTAATCAAAATTATTCATTTTGCAACTTGTAATGTTCTCCATTTCTTCTTTGGTCATAAATTCTTCCCTTCTCCATAGATCTGACAGGTAAACTATTTTATATTCCCCTAATTTACTTATAATATCACTCTATATTTTTTAATGATATACCCATTTTGACCTTGTCTTGGTATAGGGCAGTGATGGTGAACCTTTAAGAGACTGAGTGCTCAAACTGTAACATTCACATCACATGTGAGTCCCCTGCATTACCCAAGACAGGGGAGGGAAGAAGTGATCCCATTGGGATACTGGCCAGAGGGGCAGGTTATGTGAGAAATGTCCCCAGGCATGTATGGAAAGAGGAAGGGAGAAGCCACTTCCAGCATGCTCTGGAACACATGCCATAGGTTTGCCAACAAGAGAAAAGGGTGTGAGATCTAAACCTAATTTTTGCCATAGTGTATTCCAGTTTTCCTAGCAGTTTTTGTCAAATAATGAGTTCTTATCCGAAGACCTGGGAACTTTGGGTATGTCAAACACTAGATTGCTGAAGTAATTTACCCCTAGTCTATTCCGTTGATGCACCCTTCTCTTTCTTAGCTAGGACCTAATTGTTTTGATGATTGCTGCTTTATAGTACAGTTTAAGATCTGGTACTGTTAGGTCACCATAATTCACTTTTTTTTTCATTAGCTCCCTTGATATTCTTTTTTTAAAAATTTTCAAATGCTTAACTTCTGTTTATTGGCTCCTAGGTGGAGGAGTGATAAGGGTGGGCAATGAGGGTCAAGTGACTTGTCCAGGGTCACACAGCTAGGAAGTGTCTGAGGCTGGATTTGAACCTAGGACCTCCCATCTCCAGGTCTGACTCTCAATCCACTGAGCTACCTAGCTGCCCCTGACCCTTCCCTTGATATTCTTGACCTTTTGTTCTTCCAGATGAATTTTTTAATTATTTCCTGTAGTTCTAGTTTTTCTGGTAGTTTAATAGGTATAGCACTGAATAAGTAGGTTGATTGTTGGTTCTGCTCACCGTAGAAATTTTTGAAGGTTAAATGTTTTTTTTTCTATTTATTTCTCATTTTCCCAGCCTGTTTTTCCACCTGTAGACTGGGAATTCTGTAAGCTACTTGTTGATTCTTTTTTTTAAGTTTAATTAACCTAGAATATTTTTCCATGGTTACATGATTCATGTTCATGTATCATTGTTCAAAACCTATTTCCCTATTATTATTATTTGTAATAGAGTGATCATTTAAAGTCAACATCCCCAATCATATCCCCATCAAACCATGTGATCAATCATATATCTGCTTGTTGATTCTGGCTTCTCCGCTGGCTTTCAAGTTTCAACATTGAGCTATCTTGCCCTTGGGCTAGGTCTTCAGCCTAGCCGCCAGAGGTTTGAAAGGGTCAGTGCTATGAACTTCTGTATCTCATTATGGTCTGGTGCCAGGGCCTGAGACTTTAACAGGTGTGTCTGAGGTGCTCTTTTGTTGATGTAACCCAGGTCCTGGGATTTTGAAATTGGTCTGTGTCCAGGTTCAGAATTTGGTGCAGTAAGTGTGGGGATAGAGTGGCCAATATTCCTCTGTGTGCAGTTTTGCTTCCAGTTCCTCCTTATTAGCTGAAAATCAACTCTCTGCCTACCTTTGTTCACCAGGAGAGCCTCCTCACTCCATCTTGCTGTTGTAATTTGATTCCTATCATTTTGAAGTGCTTTTTAAAGATTGGTTTGGAAAGACAGAGAAGTTGCAACTTTTGCTGCTTCCAAGCCATCATCTTGGCTCCATTCCCATACTTTCATTTAGAGACTCCCAAACACTATGCTGGTTTGGCATGTGTGCATCTCTATGCGGGCATTCCTAGAAAGTATACTGCCAAAGTAAGTGGACTGATCCATAGCATTCAAAATATCACCATTTTCTGTAAACACTTGGATGGTAAGGTGCTGTGGACAACCTTGGTGTCTTTTGTGACTGACCAAGCTCTAAGCATTATACAACATTTACTTCATCCACTTTTGTGACAACTGGAACAAATTATTCTCATCCCCCTAGTCTGGGGTTTGAGTCCTATAAGTAACCTTCAACATGCTTTAGCCTGTTTAATAAGATTGTTTTACTAGGGTGTGACTGTTGTGTATGATATAGATTTTGGAGCCACTGACAAGAGCTGGGTGGCAGGTAGACACCAAAGTTGGAAAGCTGCTCTGAATAAAGGCTTCTTAATCCCTCTTTGTAGGCACGAATCTTTCCTAAACATGCCATACATCCCTCAAAGGATGTAGAGTAATGGAAAGGAGAAAAAGATAGGAGAGTGTTCAAGGCATGGAAAATAAAACAAAAGCTTGAAAGTGGAAAGGTAGATGCTATTTTCAGGAGATAGAGAATATAATAGCTTGAATGGAGAATAGTATCCCCCATAGGACAGTAAATTAAGATTTTGTGAGAAAGACAGTGTGGTATCAGATAGTGACAAAATTTATGCAATTTAAATTCAACATTCAAGTTGATAAGTAGAATAGATTATTTCAGAGTAAAGGAGAGCTAGCTAGCATATTAGAAGCCCCAAATCATGGTTCTACAATATCTTTACAAGTTAGGCTCCTGGGCTAAAACTAATAAGATGAAATTTGATTATAAAACCAGAGCCATTTTCTCCTATTGGTGGAGTACTTTAGAATTTTCCCTTTAGCATGGCAAATTGTTCTTGGCTTCTGATTTTAAAAATACCAACACCTTTGGGGCTAAATCTAGGGCAGATGAGATTTTGAACATCCTTTTGAACTTCTGAAGCTCAGCAGGTTCTCCCATGGCCAAAGGGAGTGTGAGAGTTGTGGGAATAAAATCTGGTCATTGTCAAAGTCAAAGCTCTCCTTTCATTGTACTTTTTTAGATATATAATATTTACCATTTTGTAATGTTCTCTAATGTTTTAAATATGAATGGGTTTTGAATTGTGTCAAAAGCTTTTCCTGCATCTATTGAAATAATCATGTAGTTTCTGTTGGTTTTGTTATTGATATGGCCAATTATGCTGATGGTTTTCCTAATGTTGAACCATCCCTGAATTCCTTATATAAAACTCAACACTCACTTAATCATAGTTTATTATCCTTGTGAAATGTTGTAGTAATCTCTTTGCTAGCATTTTAATTAAACATTTTTATACTAATATGCATTATAGAGATTGGTCTATAGTTTTCTTTCTCTTTTTGTTCTTCTTGGTTTAGTCATGAGTAACAAATTTGTATTATAAAAGGAATTTTGTAGAGTTACTTCCTCAGCTATTTTCCCAAATAGTTTACATAATATTGGAATTAATTGCTCTTTTAATGTTTAGTAGAATTCATTTGTGAATCCCTCTGGCCCTGGAGCTTTTTTCTTAGGGAATTCATTGATAGCTGATTCAAGTTATTTTTCAAAAAAGAGGTTGTTTAAATTATTCTATTTCTGCTTCTGTTAATCCAGGCAATTTATATTTTTAGGAAAAATTAATTCATTTCATTTGTATTGTTGGATTTATTGTATATAATTGGGCAAAATAACTTCTAATATTTGCTTTAATTTCTTCATTGTTTCTGAATTTGCTTTTTTCATTTTTGATACTTACGATTTTGTTTTTTATTTTTAAGTTAGATTAACCAATATTTATCTATTTTAAAAATAAAACAAGCTCACTGTATTATTTATTAGTTCAATGATTTTCATATTTTCATTTTTATTAATTTATCCTTTGATTTTCAGTATTTTCAATTTGGTATTTAATCAGGGACTTTTAATTTGTCCTTTTTCTAATTTTTTAGTTGCATGACCGATTTGTCAATTTGTTCTTTCTCTTTTTTAGTGATGTAAACATTTAGAGATATAGGTATTTCCCTAAGTAATGCTTTGACTGCATCCCACAAATTTTGGTATATTGTCTACTTGTTGCTATTCTTTTTAGTGAAACTATTGATTTCTTCTATGATTTGTTCTTTGACCTGCTCATTTGTTAGGATAAGATTATTTAATTTCCAATTAATTTTTAATCTTTCTTTCTGCTGAATTTTTAAATGTAATTTTTATAGCATTGTAGTCTGAAAAGGATACATATAATATTTAGACTTTTCTACATTTTGTTGGGAGGGTTTTATATCTTTTTATATGACCAATTTTTGTGTAGATGCGTTGTCTGAGCCTGTACCTTCTCAGGGGTGTTCTGGAAAGCTATACTTGCTCACAACTTTCAATCCACTCATTCTCTATTTTGATCATTTATAGTCAAGAATTCACAGGGCAATTTTATTTTTTCTCTCCAAAGACAAACAAAATTTTTTTTGCAATGCTGCTACAGCTAGATGGACTTTTCATATTTAATCTAAAAATTATGATTAATCAGTTGATTCATCAATTAACTTAATTATCTAAATCAATTATCCAATGAATAATTTAAGTAGTGTGATATCAAATAAATCAATAGCTAAAATAAATATTTTGGCCTTTTAACAAATATTCCAATGGGAAATCCTTTATAAATTATGTATTTGGATGAAATTGTTATCAACTCTCTCTCCCCTCAACCCTTTTAAAATGATGTCATATTTAATATTGGCAGGGTGGATACTTTTTAATAGTTGAGATGTTGCATTTTTCTTATCTTTTCTTTTCTACCAGTGAAATCTTTATTTTTTTTCTCCTCTTCATTTCTCTGAAAGTGATCATGTAGTGGTGAGCAGAATGAACTAATTAGTAAGTTACAGCTAGACTAAATGTTCAACTTAACAGGGAATTGGGCTTTGACTTGAGCAGTCACAGCTAAAATCAGGGTTCTTTTGTGTTTTCAGAAAGGTGAGTTCATCACATTAAATATAAAATGAAGATCTTGAAGCTTTTTTGCAGGCTCAGCAAATGAGACTCAAAAAAAAAAAAAAAAAAAAAAAAGAAAGCTGAAGACTTTTCCAAGATGTGATACATTGATAGTCAACCCAATTTTGTAGTATGTTGAAAAACTGATAAAACTTTTACTGTTTCTAAAATTAGCAGAAATTCTTCCTTTTGTGCTTGCTCTATAATACTACTCCACTTCATGTCTGCCTAGGTAATCTTTCTCTTTCTTTGAGGCATGCCAGGGACATCTCTGTGAAGCCTGCATGCTTCTTTTCTAGGGGGAAAAATATGTTAACTTAAGATGAGCTGCTGCATTTTATTTTGCTTCCATTTTATAATTAAGTCTTTTGTAATAAGAGAAGCACATGATTAGCATATTCTGGCAATTACCAAATTTGATAAATACCTACTAATAACCATATGTTTCTCTATAATTTAATTTGGTAATTTGTTTCAAAAAGTTGCTGTTTCTGCTATTTAATAGTTTTATAGGCAAATATAAGAAAGGGCATGTAGATAAGGTAGATATATAAATATGTAGATAGCAGGCAGGCTTGTCAGGCAAGGCTGGAGTGTTTCAATCATGAAATAGTGAGAAGAAAGTAAGTCTTTCCTGAGAGACTCTGGTATAGTTGAGGAAGTTAGATGCTGGTTTTAACTGTCTCTAATGAAAAGTCCAGGAAAGTGGATTTGTTTCCTACAAGAACATCTATCCTGTGGAAGTTCAGGTTTGAGCAGTGAATTTGGCTCTGGATGGTGGATATCCAGACAGCTTCAGCTCCTTTTCTTCATCTACTTGTGGATTAATTTATTGTGGACATGTGATCCTGGAAAACCTTAGAACATTGCTGGAGTTGACGAGGACCCAGTTGTGAGACATCCATTTCAGTTTCTAGGCAGCCAAACTGGACCTGATAATCTGTGTCAGTACAGAGTAGATTCTGACCCATCTTTCCAGTCCCTGGAGTCTGTCATTAGATACCTAGTTTTAATGTGACCTTTCCCTACATCTCTTACCCTTAAACTCATTATTAAACAGTTTTTATAATTTACTGATTACTTTCCTTCTCCAAAACCATTCAAGGACCCACTGAGTTATTTGTTGCCTGGCTTAGATAAGAATGACAGTTACCTTTAACTGCCATTCCTAACCCTTACACCATTCACTCCTAGCTGTGTCCTGTGTTTGTGGGAGTGGGTATGATTCCCCATTTGTATTTGTGTCAGGCAGTTATCCCTCTTCATCTCCTTCATTTCTTCTTCATCCCCTTCTCCATCTACTAACCTCCAGTATTTATTTACCTATTTCAATAGTCAACAAACTTTGATTAAATGTACTGATGAGTGTCTTATTAGTGCGTCATCTATTCTATTAAGTACATATAATGATAAATCAGTTTTGTGTGTGCCTTGTGTATTATATCCTTACAACTCAAAATCATGATTTCCTTATAATTTTCCTAAAGTACTTCATCTAGAACTCTTCTATTACTTTATAATACCACAATTTTAATAGCTAACATTGACATGTCACTTAAAGGTTTGCAAAGCATTTTACATTCATTGATATTCACAATAACCCTGGGAAGTAGATGCCACTATTATCCTTATTTTATAGATGAGGAAACTAAGACTGATGGACTTTTCCAGGATCTCATAGATAATAAATATTTGAGGCAGGATTAAACCATTTTTCCTCACCACAAATGTATCTTGTTCCTTGTGGCACCCAGGTGCCTCTGTTCTACTGTATAATATGCTTATATAGACATGTCATGTCAACCCCTTCCTCACATGTCATTAAAATGATGTGAGGACTGGAGCTGACTTATTTACCTTTACCTTTACTTCTCCACCAGTGCATATTCTAATACTTTGAACATAGCACCTAATAATTTTTTAAATCATCACATATTTTATTTTGTTCAATTCTATTAGTTATTACCTTCCTTCCCTTTGCTTATTTCCATGTAAGAAAAGATGAAAAGTTTTTTTAAAGAACTACTCAATAATTTAAAGTAAACCATTGCTTATAGTATTTAATCTTCCTTGACACAATGAATTAGCTTTTTCTCTTGTACTGTTCTTTGCTAAATTCTGATGAGATTGTTATTAAAATTAATTTTTGTTGCCCAAAGGGAAGATCTATTTATCAATAACAGATGTGATCATCTTAAGATGCCATGTGCTAGATTAATAAATTACTTAGCCAGAATATATGTGTGTATATATATATATATGTATATATATATATAACATAAAACCAAACCTAGACAAGAAACAGTAATGAAAGCTGAGGTGCAAGGAGAACAATATATAGCTTTTCATTAAAAAAGCAGTGGAAGGAAAATCAACAATAAGAAAAAAATAGGATAAAAAGCAATAATGGGTAGGAAATTGTTATAAATACCTCCAAGGTCAGAAAAGACTTTATCATATTATGCCTATAATTAGTCTACAAAGAGTAAAATATTTTTTCTCTTCAAAATCTCTGATAAGGACAGACATACACTAGCACTGAGTTGTGCATTTTTATTTTTTCTTCCCTGAGCAAATGAAAAAGTAAAATTCTTATTAGCCTGCTGCAGGAGGACAGTGAAGACAGTCTATGTTTCTGTGAATTTTCTTTGCACCTAGAAAACTCTTTCTTTCTTTCTTTCTTTCTTTCTTTCTTTCTCTCTCTCTCTCTCTCTCTTTCTTTCTTTCTTTCTTTCTTTCTTTCTTTCTTTCTTTCTTTCTTTCTTTCTTTCTTTCTTTCTTTCTTTCTTTCCTTCTTTCCTTCCTTCTTTCCTTCCTTCTTTCCTTCCTTCCTTTCTTCTTCCTTCCTTTCTACCTTCTTTTATTTCTTCCCTTATTTCACTCAGACTAGAAAAGCTGTGGTCACTCATAGACCTAATCTCACTACTAATCTCCATGGCAGCTTTGATATGTTAATTTTTTTTAACCTGGCCCACATCACCCATTCTTATGTAGTCTTGTAGTCCTCACTTAACATATTGATGCCAGACATTATGGAAACACAATCAAATTAAACCTACTACAATTAGAGTTCCTAAATTCAAGTGATCCACCTGCCTCATACTCTCTAATAGCTGAGATTACTGGCAAGAAGCACCACACCTAAATTTATTTCATTTATTCTTACTTTATTCTTCCACCATGTTCCCACCAGTTTCTATGGTATTTCATTCATTCATTCCTACTCCCCATTTCTTCCCATCTAGACTATGATCTATAAGACCCCTTGGAACTATGATGCCATGATTGACTAGAATGGGAAAAATAAAAGGAATGAAAAATATTCTTTTTTTGCAGTTGGATGGACAGTTCATAAAGCTAGGTAAATGGTACATTTAGATGAGACACACCTTAGATGGATGACTAGAACTGAAGATCAAAAAATAGGCATGATTGTTTATGTGAAGTTGTGCAATTATTTTTAATAATAGAAAGCTTCTAACTGAAAAAAAGCCTCATTTTTTCACACCAGTATTCTTCTGGTTTTGCTCCGTGTCTGTGAGTCACAGTACACATTAGTTAATCAGACATTACAGCTGTAAGTCACCCAAGGGGTAATGAAGAGATTTATTGGGGGTGTTAATAACCTGTCAAATATCACAAATGAAGAACTGTGCCTAAAGAGTGAGGAAAAAGCTATTATCAGAAATGTATTTAAACAGGAAATGAGGTGGGTTGCTCATGTAACAAGAGTGAGAGACAATAAGTGTTAGTCATTCAACAAGTATTTCTTAAGTGTCTACTATTTTCCAGGCACCAGGCTAAGCATTGGAGATGCAAATAAAGGCAAAAACCAGTTCCTTCTCTTACAAAGCCCATAGTCTAGTGGGAAAGATGGCAGGTAATCAATGAACTGAGGACAAATGAAATATATGTAGGATAAATTGAAGATTATTTATAGGCAGTCAATAATAGCATTAAAGAAGAATGGGAAAATCTTGTAGAAAGTGAAATTTTAGCTTGAACTCAAAAAATCTCTAGAGAATAGCTAAGAGATGAGGAAGGAAAGAATTATAGACCAACAGGGCAGCCAATCAAAATGGCTAGAGAAGGAAAATGGAGTATATAATTCTTGTATATTATTGATAATGTAGGTAATTTTAAGAGATCTAGAGAAAGTCCCCTGGGGTTGACCCTTTGGAGGAGGATTTATGGAACAATATGATCAGAGATGTATAGTAGAAAACATAGATGTTTGCTATCTGCATTGCCAGGGGAAGCAATGGAGTAATGGTCAACTAAACTATTTCTATGTGACTTAAAGTAATCAGCAAAAGGGGATTCTTGGAAGATGGAGGCTTAGATGGAGCAAATCTTAAAACCTCTGCTACCTTACACACCAAGATAGAAAACAATGCACTTCAAGAAGAAAGAGGACCAAATCTAACAATGGGACAGAGCAGGGGGAATCCTACTGCTGGACAGCTAAAGAGGTACACTAAGAAAAAGGCTTGAATTCTTGAACTGTAGGGTCTGAGGGTATAGAAGGGGAATCCCAGAACCCCTCCCCCAAGTGCTGTGCAAAGTCTCCACCAGCCCCTGAAATGTAAGGGCAGGCGGGCACACTGGCCTGGAGAGAGGGCCTTGCTGGTGCTGGACTTGGGGAGTTGAACACAGGCACTGGGGAGGTGACTGGAGGAGAAAGCCAGAGAAACACAGCAAAAATCCCCGGAAGATGGCTGCTTAGAAATAGCCAAACCCCAAACCACAGACCACTTGGCTTTGCCACAGCTAGATAGAGAACAAAGGGCTTCAAGAGGAAAGAAAACCAGATCAAACACAAGAACAGAGCAGGGGGAGCCTACTGCTGGACAGTTCAGCTCAGTGAAAACACTCCTTCTTGTCCCCCCACTTTTTTCCCTCCTCTCCAGGTTTTAGCCTCAGGTCAGATTAAGTCTTACAGAGTAATCCAATCAATACAGGCTTAATACAATCAATTGGACAGACAAGAAGTCTTTAGAGGGCAGAGAAAGTGACTACAAACCTCCATTGCTAGCTGTGGGAAGATCTTTCATCAAAGGTCATTAAATCCATCTGCTCAAACTAGCAGAACAGAAAAGGAAAAAAAAAATATGAGTAAACAACAGAAAAAGAGAAAAGAAATGACAATTGACAGCTTCTTTCAAGAAAGTGAAAAGAGAGCAAATGAAATAGAAAAAGAAGAGGAAGAAGTTCCAGTGAATTGGACACAGGCTTTGGGAGAATTCAAAATTCACTTAACTCAAGAACTTCAGGAACTCAAAAAGCAATCAAGAGGACTTCCGGGTTAAGATGGCGGCAGAGTAAGAAGCAGCTCTTAACCTCTCCTGACCGAAACATACAAAACTCCTCAAGGGGACATAAAAACAAGTCCAGACGAATGGAGGAACCCCACAACAGGGCACAGCGTGGAAGGTACGTGGAATCGAGACATTTCCAGGCTATAAAGGGCTCTCACTCAATCGCGGGCTGAGCAACCGCCCCACCCCCACCCCCTCCACACTCATCTATAGCTCTGAACCCAGCTAAAAAGAAATAGGGCAAGTTTGGGGCACCCATCGAGTCATCAGCAGCTCCGGGACCTGTTCCTGAGAGCAGCTAGACTTAGGACCCCATTAAGTCAAAAAAAGCACGCAAAATCTGAGCACGCGCGCCGGAGCAGGACACTGGGCGCAGAGTGCCGGCTGAGCAGAGGCGTGGGTGGAGGCAGACACAGCCAGGAACTAAAGCCTAAGTGGGGAACCAGTGCAGATGGGTATACGACTGTGGAAGCAGCGCCCTGAGACTTGTAAAGAAACCTCCAGCAGAGGATCAAGCAAGAGGGCCCACCAGGGGGCTTGACCTTGGAAAAAACCAGAACTCAGACCTCAGGAGCCAATAGATTGCGAACAGACACTGAGCCCGAGGATAAAGCTGAGAAGCTGCTGGGCTAATGATGGCTACTCAGCATCAGGAAGTTCAGAAGAGAAAGAATAATAACAAAAAGAAGAAGTCTTTAACACTCGACAGCTTTTACACAGAGAAAATCCAGACAACCGAGCAAACAGAGGAGGAGAACAAACAAGCATCCGGACCCTCCTCAAATAAGGAAAACTCCTCACAAGCTATGGAAGAGTTCAAAACTGAGATTCTGAGGAAAATGGAAGAGATCTGGCAAGAAAATAACAGTTTAAAAGGTAGAATCTTGCAATTGGAAAGTGAGGCTCAGAAATCAAATGAACTGATAAGCAAATTGAACACCAGAAATGACAAGATTGAAAAGGAAAACCAGTCCCTAAAGGCTAGAATCGAGCAATTAGAAGCTAATGATCTCTCAAGACAACAAGAACAAATAAAACAAAGTCAAAAGACTGAAAAAATAGAAGGAAATATGAAATATCTCAATGAGAGAGTGACAGACCAAGAAAACCGGTCTAGAAGAGACAATTTGAGAATAATTGGTCTTCCAGAAAAACCAGAAATTAATAAAAACCTGGACTCCGTACTAAAAGAAATTATTCAGCAAAATTGCCCTGAAGTCCTACAACAAGAGGGCAATATAGACATCGAAAGGATTCATAGAACACACACCATATTTGACCCAGAGAAGAAATCGGTTAGAAATATTATTGCCAAATTCAAAAGCTTTCAAGCAAAAGAAAAAATCTTACAAGAAGCCAGAAAGAGACAATTCAAATATCAAGGAGCACCAATCAGGATCACACAGGATCTGGCAGCCTCCACACTAAAAGACCGTAAGGCTTGGAATACAATATTCAGAAAGGCAAGAGAGCTGGGCCTGCAACCACGGATCAACTACCCATCAAAATTGACTATATATTTCCAGGGGAAAGTATGGGCATTCAACAAAATTGAAGAATTCCAGGTATTTGCACAGAAAAGACCAGGGCTGAATGGAAAGTTTGATATCGAACCACAAAAATCGAGAGAAACCTGAAAAGGTAAATAAGTTACAGAGGGAAAAGAAAGAAAACTTGTAATTTTTAAATTTGCCTTTTTAAGGGCCTCAGTGAGATCTAATTATCTGTATTCCTATGTAGAGAAATGTTATGTTTAATTCTCTGTAGTGAACTCTATTCACTATTATAATATTCACTATTATAGTAATCAGAAGAATAATTTACAGGGTGAGGGTGGAACACTAAATAATCTAAGATGGCGTGGGGATGGGAAACAGGGGGTAAATAGCAGGGGATACCAAGAGAAACTTGAGTGAATAAGAAAATAGAATATTCTATTACACACAAAGAGGGCATGGAAGGGAGAGGGGACAAATACTATTATAAGAAGGAGAGGAAGAGAGCATTAAGAGGTAATAATCAAACCTTACTCTCAGTGTAATCAACCC
>NC_058130.1:583749961-583759379 GCF_016433145.1 Gracilinanus agilis
GGGGGGGGGGTTGAAGGGGAAAGGAGGAGCATGAATCATGTAACCATGTTAAAAATGAATATTAATAAATGTAAAAAAAAACTTCAAAAAAAAAGCAATCAAGAGAGGCAAGACAGGCTGAAGACAATTTGAAAAAGGAAATACATGAACTAAAACAAGAAAATAAAATCTTAAAGTAATCAGGGAAATGACATTTGTAAAAACAAGCACCTGCATTTCCTCATTTTCTGAAGGAAGTTCCTCTTCTATTTGTTCTCTATGCAGGACTTACTCCCCTACTAGTATGAATGATGGGTTCCAAAATTAAAGGAGTATATAACATCATATTATGTAACTTTTACTATCTGTATCTGTCTATATGTAATTTATTCTCAGTCAATCTATATAATTCAGACCTTATCATTAGATACTGACTTGTATAGAGATTTGAATTCTAATGTCCATGTTGCTGACAGAGTATTATTCAAAATTCCATTTTCCCTGAAGCTTCCAAAGGTCATGCTACACATGGATTGAGAAATAAAGAATTTTCAGTATTGAATCTCAAAGATAGAACTTCAGGTGCAAAGTGAAGCAGCTGTAGCAGCAATAGCATATGTGGCTTTCACTTAAATTATTTGGTGCAGAGTGTCTCCCCCCTTTCCTCACCCTGAATCATAGGGAATGGCTATGAATCCAAAATAAATGTATTAGGTATCTGTAAAGATTTCATCTTACACTGCTTCAGTAGCCTGACATCCAGATATTTAAAGCCTTACCTAACTTTAAGGAAATATGAGAAGCTAGAGTAGCTAATTTCATCCATACTAAGAGAAAATGTGCATAAAGTTAATAATTTCAAATTTCTTATTATTCATCATAGTTCATATATCATAAGTTTAGAGATGAAAGTCCAATTTCTTATTTTCCTTTCTATATTTATTTTGCTGTCTAAAAAGTGATGATCATATACACATTATTTTGTGAAACCTTCCTATAATCCTTTCTTTTGTTTTTTTCCCCATTATTTTCTTTCTTCTCCTCTTTGCCTTTTCCTTTTGATTTCAAAATTTTCAGGTTTTCTAAGGTTATATATGGTATATGATAATATTATGTTTGTCTCCAATAGGAACAAAACTTTCAATCTTGTCATTTCTTCATGCCCTCAGTAATTTGCCTTACCCTTCTCTCCCTCTTTCCTGCTTCTGTGATTTTCTTTTCTGGTTTGAAAAACACAGAGAGAAGACCCTTTCATTGAAAAATTTCTCATTTTCCATTTTTATTTTAAGAAAAATAAAATTAATACAATGAGAATGTCCCCTTTGCTTCAAAACTTTGTTCTATTGGGCATATGTGTTCTACTGGGTGTTTTTGCAAGTTGAGCTAGATAAACCTTCAAAAACAGGAGGCATGAAGTCACATATTCTTAGAAGCTGATCTGAAACATAGTATTCCTCACCCTACCAAGCCTAGTGAAGGAAAAATATCAGCTAAGAAGTAAAGAAATTTATTTTCCACATACCAAGGCCAATGGTCAACCAAAAAGGGTTTTTACATGTCTTAACTTCTCAGGTCAAGAATAGATTTGTGTATACACTGCAGGGAATAGGTTTACTGGGGTGGTGCAACTGGCTGGCATGAGAAAGAAGGTTGTTAACTTTTGAGTGTGAGCATTTTGTGTAATTTGAATCTGTAACCCTAAAAACTATGATTCCTTGCAAAACTATGATTCCCAGCAAAACTATGATTCCGGGCACTCCACTCATTTCCTATAGTTACATGCTGACATAGACAGGATATAAATTGTGTAGAGTTCTCTCTCTTGCTTTTTTCCCCTTCCTGTCTTGGCTTTGGTGGAGTGGGGATTTTTGAGCAGGTAGAAAAACTTAGTCACATGGTTTTGTTTTTTCAAATAAAAAACTTTATAAAATTGGACATTTTTACACCTCTGAAATTGTTAAATACTACAAATCAGAACTCGATTTACTATTATTTTTATTGTCTAGACTTAAGAAATATTGGAGAAAATGCCAATTATGCCTATTAAATTTAAAAACATGTCATGCTTTCCAGAGAATATGTTAACACATTTAGAACCAACTGTTTATTGCTGGATAAGGATTGCCTAGTAGTTGTGTAGTTTATACAATCTTTTTTCTATCATTCTAGATTCTCCCAAAAATATTTCCCAGGTTAGCATCTTTATGGAGTGGTAGATATTATTTGTTGTTTGCAAATGTTCTTTGCACAAGGGCAGAAATTTTCCACTGATTGCCACAAGTGGATTAGGTTGTATGCAGTATGATGTGAAGCTTATTACTGTTTTCAAAGCAAAAGATAAATGGATCCATGGAGGGAAGCTGTCTACTCTAATAACAACTTAAATGCCTACAGAGAGCAGCTTGTTTCATTTTGTTTTAGTTCATAGTTAGCTAAATGATATTCCAGTTAGCTCACAGTCTTAAATGATCCAGAAAGCAGCCATATATCCTTCACATATTCCATTTTATTCCTTTACTTTTCTCCATATAATTTCATTTTGTGTGTGTGTGGGCACCTAGATCGACTCCATGGTGTTCAATGAACTTGCTGTGTTCTATATAGTTCACAACAATAAATAAGGAAGGGTAATAGGGACTTCCCATTAGAACACTGATTTGGGGAAGGATGCCTCATTCCATATACCCTGCCAGGTGCCAATCCCATGTCTCATAGTCCTCTGCAGGTCCCATGCTACAGTGACCTACAATATAAGATTACCATCTCATCTTGCCTATCCTTATGATGTATGTGAACCTGGGACTCATTTACACCCACCACAACTCATCCCATCTGGCATTTGAGAGGTATAGTATAGTCACAGTTTATACTGTAGGGATTGAGTTGGACTTCATGGGCAACTGGATGTCATAATCCCAATGTATTTCTCCCTCTTTTTCCTTCCCTCTTATGTCCACTAACAGAATTTATACTGGCTATCAGAATTCTTAGTTGCAGCTTTATTTAAAAAAGAAGTAAAAGAATAAATTATTCTGATTCTAAAAGCCTCACAAATTGTTTCATTTAATTTCTGGATTAATTATACTAATTTACCTAACTATCTGATTATCTGGTCTACTGATTATCTTTCCCTTCTGAATAGACCTATTGATTGAGCATACAGTGTTTCCTAATATGGGGTTTGATCACCATTTTTTAGTGTAGAATAGTGAATAAATTTTATAGTATATTTTGTTTATATTCAGCTATGCTTGTTGTTATCCTTTCTGTCTCCAAAGTGCTTTAATTTTTATTTTTCAGCCTTTTTTGATGTTTTTTTTTGTAGAATCTCCTTTTCTGCCAAGTTGCACAAATCCTTCCTCAAATTCTAGACTTGAATTTCTGTCATTTAATTTTTATAGGCCTACTGTAGGGATAGGGAAAAAACCCCATCATGTTTGGGAAGCTTAGTTTCAGAAGCACTAGTCAGGATAGTTTCTCATTATGGAACATATCCATCAAACTCAATGGGAAATTATCATGCATAAGAAACTAATTTTTCTCTCCTACATGATATGTAGCTCAGTTTCACCCCTTATTATTCACCCATGGAGAGGACTTCTGTTATTAATGGAATTCTGTATGCTTGGTTGTTAGTCAAATTTGTGATGTAGGAGAGATAACTATAAACCCTTAAGTATTATAAGCTTCAGATATTTCAAATACAACAGGGAGGATAATTTTGTTGTTCTAACTGCAGGAGGCAAGGCAAGTTGTTGCTTTACTCCATTAAAATGATCATGCAAAATGAGTTTGCCATTGCTTTGCAAAAGGAAGAATTGGGAAAGAGCCTTCTCCTCATAATAGGTACTATCACCAGTTACCTAAATTTTGTATAATATTAACTGAAAGTGGGAAAATAATTTTTGGATTCTGTGAGAAGACAGTTCCTATCAGGGACAACTCAGGGATCACAGAAAAGCCTATGATGGGATAGTCTTGTAGTTTTTGCTGGTCAGGACAAGGGGAAATCAGACTCTGAGCATCCAAGCAAAAAGCTTTGTACTTTAAAACTTTTATTCAAAAAATTCTTTGTTGTTGTTGTTGTTGTTGTTGTTGTTGTTGTTGTTGTTGTTGTTGTTGTTGTTGTTGTTGTTGTTTTAAAAACCTTTACCTTCTGTCTTGGAGTAAATACTGTGTATTGGCTCTAAGGCAGAAGAGTGGTAAGGGCTAGGCAATGGGGGTTAAGTGACTTGCCCAGGGTCAGACACCTGGGAAGTGTCTTGAGGCCAGATTTGAACCTAGGACCTCCTGTCTCTAGGCCTGACTCTCAGTCCACTGAGCTACCCAGCTGCCCTCAGGGCAAGGAATTCTTGATAGTTTCTTCTCTTCTTCCAATAGCATGTCCTGCCTTTTAAAATATTTTCTCCATAATACTATATTCCTTAATCAGGGATCCTTAATTTGGGTTTCAAGATCTCATTGAAAAATATTTTGATAACTATATTGCAGTAAAATTAATTTCCTTTGTTATATATAGGCATTTTATTTTATACATTTAAAAACATGCTTCTAAGAAGGGTCTATAGGATTCATCAGACTGTCCAAGGGTCCATGATACTATAAGGATAAATTTTTCACTTTAAATCTTTTTAACTCTCTTTGATTCTTCTTTCCCACTATCACTATCTCAAACATGAACCAGAATGATAACCTTTTAACTATTTTAATCCATCATATACTATTACTAACATTAAAATTCTTAAAATTCCATCTTGTACATACTACTTCCTTGCTAAAAATATCATCAATAGCTTTGGAGTTCCAATCTAACAAAGTCCAAAATTTTTACAATGAAATTAAAAGTCCTATCCTCAGCACATGTCTCCAAAATCGTCTTAATTTTTATTCATTTTAAAATTAATTTTAATCTTTCATTCGATAAACATTTTCTCTCACTCCCACTCCCAATTGAAAAGAAAGAAAAGAAAAATAATTTTTACATAGACATAATCAAGTAATGTAATTCCTACACTGTCATAAGAATTTAAATTTAGGTTTTATGCTAAATATGAGAATTCTGAAGTAATATTGTGGTCACTGATTTAAAAATATTATGGCTTTTAGCAGCTTTATTTACAGAGAGGTGGAAAGAGTGGAAGTGGAAAAATGTAGATAAAGAGACAGAAAGTACTGCCTAGCTACAAAACCCCATAAATTTAATCCTAATGTCTCCAGACTGCAAATGTGAATCCAAAAGCAAATCTCACCAGAATCCACAGTCTTAATTAGGAAGCCAAAATCCAAAGATCTAGGAGATTCTGAAGAATCCCTGAGAACTTTCAGTGCACACAAGGCTAAGACTGCCAAGAATCTCACCATAATTCATGGTGAAGGGAGTGTCCCACCAAAGCACCAATGAGCTGAGAGGGTCTTCTCACCAAAGAACCAAGGAAGGAATCACTCTGCTCACCACTACAAATGATTCTCTTCCAGTCTGGCTCACTAAACACAGAGAGCCTGAATGAACCCTTGAGCTGGCCTTTTTAAAGCAGTTTTCTCTATGTCACTTTCTGTGACTCCCCAACTCTATGGGAACCAGTCACAGTCTTTCAATTTGCCTACTGCTGCCCAGGGGGTGGGCAGTGGCCTCTGGAGTTGTCACCCACTCTAGTAAGTGACTTGTGAACTCTGATACTTAGTGACTGCTAAGTAGGGGTACTTAAGTTTTTGGTTGATTAACTTAAAAGTTGCTGATTGATAGACAAAGAGAGTTTGATTCACTCTTCCCATTGTTAGGATACAGAAATACATGTCCTATGATAGGGAAAAAGGAGGGAAAGAGGAAGAGGGGGAGAATAAGGATGGGTGATTAAGGGAGGAAGTAATCTCAAGCAAAAAAATTTCTGACTAAGGCTGATAGAGCAGATTTTTTTGTGGCGGCAAAGAATTGGAAACTCTGTGTGTACATCAATTGGGGAATGGCTGAGCTAATCAAGGTATATGAATATAACAGAATGACATTTTGCTATAAAAAGTATGAATGAGATGATCTCAGAGAAATCTTGGAAGACTTAAAGGAATTGATTAAAAGTGAAATGAACAAATCCAAAGGAACAAATTACACAATAACAACTAAATTATACAGACATAAGATTAGGAAAAATTAGGTACATTGATAAAATAACCAACATAATTCCAAAAGACTCCTAATGAAATATGCTATCTATTTCCTGATAGAGAAGTGACACTCTTAGAGTACAGATGTGGGATATAAGTTTTAGTTATGTTTATCTGTACATGTTTGCAACAGGATTTCATTCCTAATTTTCAGTAAAAGAGATAAGGTGGAAGAGAAGGAAACTTTTTGCTGAATGAAAAATAAAAACTCATTTAAAAATAAGATGAACTTCAGAAAAAATAAATCCAAATCTTACACATGGATTCCAAAGTTGTTTTTCTAGGTATAAGATAAATGGGAAGACAAGTATTAATGTGGAAAATACAGGAGATACTAGTTTGTTAAATGAATCCCTAATGTGAAATGATGGCCAAAAATGTGATAGCATTTCCAATTTCATTAAAAGTATGTAGAATCTAGGGAACAGCCAGTGGGTTCAATGGATTAAGAGCCAGGCTTAGGGGCCTAGAGATGAGAGATAATGTGTTCAAATCTGCCTTCAGACATTTCCTAACTATATGACCCTGGGCAAGTCACTTATCCCCCATTGTCTTAACTTTACCACAGATTTAGAACCAATACAGAATATTAATTCTGTCATGAGATAAAAGTTTTTAAAAATATATATAAAACCTAATACAGAAACATAGTAATTAGAACCAATCATTATAGTAGTTTAAGAGTAAGTAGTATAGAATATTCCTCCCCCATCCAACTCTACAACTACTTCAAAAGAAAACTGGAAAAGCTTCAGACTTATTTCATGACCAGCAAATTCAAAGAAAAATCAAGGTGAGTAATTTTTTTCTAGTTGAGGTTGTCATTGAAAGATACATAGGAGTCTGGGGACAAAGAAGACAAAGTCAGTTTAGGAGAATGCATAAAGACTTCTAGAAGGAGAAATAAATTGGGACCTCCTGTGCATTAGGTAATAAAAGGTCTTGAATCTAACATAAGTAGGCCTGACTATGCAGGGAACATGAACACCTATCAATTATCCACTCTGTTTTTCTGAATCCCACATCTGTGTTGCATATCCATTATAGAATGGGGTGGTGACTTGCAACTCAGGGTGACAGATGAGGGCAAGAAATAGTTACAGGACTGAAGTAATTTAATAGGACATCAGGAACAGAAATAAAATGAGAGGACCAGATGTGTGGTTGTGACCTTGGAGCAGGTCTTGGAATTAATCTCATGTTGCTCTGAAGTCAGGGACTTAAATAAACAGGTCTCGGGTCTTAGAGCAAGGGAGAACTTAGTGTTCTATTACTTAGTTGTATAGAGCATTACAACCAGGTAACTATGACTGGAGCCAGCAGCAGTCTACTATTGCACTAATCAGGAGAAATCCCACAGTTGTACTGCCCAGACCCAAACCTGGGTCATGAGGTTGCAAAGCTCTGAACAGCATGGTAATGATCAAATTTTGCCTCAGGACAGACTGTTTGGTTGTTTGGCTTTTTGTTTTTGCTTTTTTGGTATACAGAGTTTGAAGAAGAGATTCTAGAAGAATTTAATACTCAGTAGTCCAAGAAAATAGTAGTCCCTGAAGGAGATTCAAAACAAATATAATTTGATTAATGAAAAGACTGATAGAGGAAGGAATTAGAAAAGAAAGGAAGACTTTAGAAGAAAGACTTGGAATTAATAGATTAGCATAAGAAATAGAAATTTTACCAAATTATTAGAAATCTTGAAGATTAGAATGGATCCAAAAGAAGTTATTGACTCTAAGAGATAAGGAGATGTATGAAAACAAAGTTAAAAAACCAGAGTACATACTATTAAAGCAGGTGATATTAACTTGTCTCTATTCCAATCCTTGGGATCAATGCTCTCTTCCCAATATTCAAAGGCCCAGGACTCTCTCACCCTTTTGCTGCAGAGCAAACATGACTATTCATGACATTGATGAGTAATGCAAAACTTCTGGCAAGATAGAAGGTCAAAAATCCTTATCAGCTGCTTTTCTATTTCTCTCCAAAGATCTGTGGGTCTTGCCATCTGAATTTCTATTGTATATTAGGACATGTAGTACAGAGAGAGGGGGTTGTGATAGTTTTTTTCAAGCTTTGGCTGAGTTCTGTAATCAGTTAGGGGTTTGGAATCTTGAGGGAGAGAAAAGTCAGTTGGTTTGTGAATCTCGTGGAGAGAGTTTCAGACCTACTGAGCTGCTTCCTTACCTATCTATAGAATTGAAATTTAGCCTAGCTTTGAAATATTTATTTAAGAATTGTTATTTTGGATAAACCCTTTGTATCTTCATTTCCTTTATTATTTCCTACCTTTCTTCCCTTACCTTATATGTCTGTGGAGTTAATAAGGAGAGTAAATTAGAGAGGAGTTCAAATCTGTGAAGGGTTTAACTATAATTTGACAGTATTATATATAAAGAAATTAGGCAGTCATCGTTTATTCCCTTTAGATATCAAGAGCACCTTGTAAGCTGAGTTAAGGCAGGTCCTTGCTCAGACTCCATCTCTGCCTCCCTTCCCCCACCTGAGGATCCTGAGACAACTGTTAGGGCTTCCTCAATCCACTTTCCTGACAAATCATCCTTTAAAAATAAAAACCCTTTTGTGTTTCAACAGACCTATTAGTATAATTTGTCAGTTAGTTATTAAGAGAGGGAAGAAGAGGGAAAGAACAACATACTCTGGGCTTGAAGGGAAGCCAGGGTATCCATCTTGAAGGAAGGTGTAACTTCAAAAGAAGTCCCTTCCTGTGAAATTAACTAAAGCCTGTAGTTAATTTCAGTTCAGTCTATTTTACTCATTTTGTGTTTAAGTCTGAGTCCTGGTCTATAAGCCCTGCTGTCTTTGCCTGTTTAGATTAATTCCTCCTCTCCCTGAAGATCTTTGTTTCCCTTCAGTGTTATACTCCTGACTCCAGCCCTATTATATCCTGAATCTCCTTATTCCAGCCTACCTGTAACCTAGATTACCCACCTAGCAAGTCCCTGACAACCTCCTTTCAAAATTCCCTTGTACCACACACCTTTCCTCAAATTATCCCCATTACAGACAATAGAGCATTACTTAGAATTTAGACATTAAAGATGACAAAATCATCCCCTGCATCCCAAGGCATCACTGGCTGTTTTGACTTTTGTCTTGCCTCTGGACTTTTATGATGCTAGAAGAGAGAGAGAGAGAGAGAGAGAGAGAGAGAGAGAGAGAGAGAGAGAGAGAGAGAGAGAGAGAAAGGCTAACAACTTTACACAACTCTTCCTCATTTACACTGAATTCATACACAAGTCAAGACATCATCCTTGTG
>NC_058130.1:583762264-583997352 GCF_016433145.1 Gracilinanus agilis
AGAGAGAGAGAGAGAGAGAGAGAGAGAGAGAGAGAGAGAGAGAGAGAGAGAGAGAGAGAGAAAGGCTAACAACTTTACACAACTCTTCCTCATTTACACTGAATTCATACACAAGTCAAGACATCATCCTTGTGATGTCACTCGTCTTTTTTGAAAACAAAAGATGAACAATATCCATCTACCCTCTACATTGTTGGATAATCCCATCTCTCCTATTGATTCACCTAAAGAAACTCAATCAGTTAGGCAGTTAGGTGGCTCAGTGGATAAAGAAACATGCTTGGAGATGGGAGGTGCTGGATTCAAATTTTACCTTAGACATTTCTGAGATTTGTGGTCCTGTGAAACCCCAATTGCCTAGTCCTTACCACTGTTCTTCTTTGGAGATAAGACTTTTCAAAAAATTAAAGAAACCCTGGATCTCTTCATCAGTCCTACATATGAAGGCTCTCACATATATTATATTTTCCATTTATAATGTGAACTCTTTGAGAGAGAGATTGCCAATATTTTCCTCATATTCCCCCAGAACTCTGTTCATTCCTTGCTACATAGTAGATGCTTAATAATTGTTTTTATACATTTATTAATTTACTTATATATTCATCACCCCATTTCATATATGTTTTCATAAATATTTTATTTCCTAATAGAATGTGAGCTTTTTGAGTACAGGGAGTTTGTATACTAGTGCTTGATATATTAGGCACCCAAAAATGTTTGATGATTGACTTATTGGTTGATCATGCCTAGAAAATCATAAGCAAAGTCTTTAGGTCAATACTATGTCTTTAATATGAATGAGAAAAGAAAAGGCAGGAAGCAAAGTCAGAGCCTAATCACTATCAACAAAAAAATCTAGGTTCAGGATATAGAAAGTTTGAACGTGGTTGGTAAGGGGTTCAGTTGGGCCTACATTCTAGTTTTGTGAAAAGATGCTCCCTGTTAGTTTCAAGTTCCCTTACCTACACCCACTTACTTTTGTTTGCTTATATCTTCCAGTCTAGTGCATTCTGGAGCATGTACATTTCTCTGATTAAAGGAGGCAAACAAGTTTATATAGAGAGGAAATCTCATTTCAAGTGCTAAATGTGAGGAGAAATGTGTTTCATGAGTCCTTGTATAGTCATATCTATGCAAATACCTGGAAATATTTGATTCAACAGATTTCTTTTTATTGATGTGTTATAGAAAACCGATTACTGTGTTATGGAAAGTTGGCAGCATAATATTAAATTTCAATTCAGTGAAGAAATGTTTGTGAAGAGGCAAGATAAAGTATTTTAAATATATTTTTTTTGATTATCTCTTTCAATACTTAATACTCAGTAGTTCTTAGAGAACCTTAGGGAATGGATACTTTAAATGTCCCACTATGCTATCTTTCTTAAACATCTGAAATCTCAAGTGAGCCATTAGTAAATTCTGGATCTAGTCAATGCTCCTTTGGTTTATCTGAGGAGAACATGAAATTCAGAAAATTAATATATTTTGCATTTTAGTTTAGTTATTAATATAATTTGGCTACAAAACTATCATATTGGGATGTGATAATTTTGAGTCCATGTTTACTATTAATTAGATTTATATATTTCTCTCTTTCTCTCACTCTGTGTCAATCTCTCTATCTCTCTGTCTCTCTTCTGTCTGTCTGTCTATCTGTCTCTCTCTCTCTTTGTTTCTCTTGCTAGGTAAACTCTCATCACAGATGTAGATCAGCACCTCCATTGTAATTTATAGTCTTAGAGAATTGTCTGGGGACACTGAGAGGTTAAGTGAATTGTCCAGGGTCACACAAATCACATTATCTAGAAGAAAGCTTTTACTCAGATCTTTCTAACTTCACTAATTATTATGCAATGCAACCTCTTAAGTATGTGCAAGTACATTATGAGATTTTAAATATTTGATAAAGAAAACTCACAATAAAGAAAAAAAAAACTTTTGTTTTGCCTTTGACTTCATCTCTCAAAAATATGCATTTTCGGGGCAGCTGGGTAGCTCAGTGGAGTGAGAGTCAGGCCTAGAGATGGGAGGTCCTAGGTTCAAACCCGGCCTCAGCCACTTCCCAGCTGTGTGACCCTGGGCAGGTCACTTGACCCCAATTGCCCACCCTTACCAATATTCCACCTATGAGACAATACACCGAAGTACAAGGGTTTAAAAAATATGCATTTTCTTTCCCACTGTAAGCATTCCAGTATGTCTTCATTAAAAATTAAATAAATGATATGAAGTACTTTTAATTTTATCGATCATAGAAGTCCTTGATAATAATTCAACCTATGGTAGGTTAGTAGAGAGAAAAGTGGAAATGTAGTATGTTTGATTTAAATGTCCCCAAAAAACTTCTTGAAAATGATAAAATTATAAATCAAAAATTAATTGGAAACAACTAAATAATCTTATGTTTAAAAAAAGATGGGACAAAGGACAAATTATAGAAACAATCAATAATTTTGCTAATGAAAATGACAATGAGGAGACCACATACCAAAATTTATGGGATATAGGCAAAGTAGTACTTAGGGAAAAATGCATATCTCTAAACACTTAAATCAATAAAATGGAGAAATTGTAGATGAATGAATTGGGAATAAAACTAAAAAAACTAGAAAAAGAATAAATTAAAAATCCTCATTTAGACTTCTGGGTTAATATGGCTGCAGAGTAGAAGCAGGGCACTATAACTCTCCTCACTACCAACCACCAACCACTTTTGGAGCATAACTCCAAAAGACAAAAAAACAAATCCAGATGAAAGAATGGACCCCACAATAGGGTGCAGTACAGAAGGTACATAGGATTTGGGCACTTCCTTGCTATAAGGGGGAAGGGGAATAGCTCCAATCAAAACACGAGGTGATCAAACCTCCCCCACCCCACCCACAATACCAGAGTCAGAGACTGTGCACAAGAGTTAGAGCAAGATGAGGCACAAAATCTACCTCCTTGGTAGTTAACTGGAACCACTAGGAGCATTCCCCTGAGAGCAGCAATACCTGAGACCCCAAGAAGCTGAAGAATGCAGACCTTAGATACAGGAGTAGTGCTGAGAGAGGCAGCAGTAGAGCTCTGAGACTTGGGGGGAAAATCTCAGGTGGAGGAGCAAGTGTGGGCCAATTTCCAGGCTTTGGGCAACCAGGTAGGACCACTGGGATTTGACCCTGAAATCAGCTATACCAGAGACCCCAGGAAGCTGGGGAGTGTAGATCTTGGGCTTAGGAGTGAGGCTGAGTAGAGCCCCAGATAGCAAAAGCCTAGCAGACAGAGGTAGCCAGGAGACTCAGAAAGTAGCCTCAGGAAAAAAAAAAACTGCTCCCTAACTCCATACAAAGAGAGTCAGCTTGCCTTACTCAGACTTCTGGCTGGAAGATGCCAAGCAAGGCCCAAGATATAAACAACAAGAAGGCCAAGAAAAAAGCTCTTAACACTTGACAACTTCTGCATAGAAAAAACCGAGAAAACAGAGGAGGACAAATAATTAAAGACAAAAAAATGAAAATTGGTCGCAAACTCTTGAAGAGTTCAAATCTGAGATCATGAGAAAGACGGAAGAGATCTGACAAGAAAATAGCAGTTTAAAAGGCAGAAATTTGCAATTAGAAAGTGAAGCTCAGAAATCAAATGAAATGATAAGCAAATTGAAGACCAGAAATGACCAGCTGGAAGCCTTGAAGAGCCAAATAGACCATACTGAAAAGGAAAACCAAATGATTATAGCTGAAAACCAGTCTTTAAAGGCTAGAATTGGGCAAGTAGAGATCTCACAAGATAGCAAGAATTAATAAAGCAAAGTCAAAAGACTGACAAAATAAAAAGAAACATGAAATATCTCAATGAGAAGATAATAGATCAAGAAAAAAGGTCTAGAAGAGATAACTTCAGAATTATTGGTCTTCCAGAAAAATCAGAGACAAATAGAAATCTAGATATCATATTACAAGAATCAACTAAAAAACTAATAAAAATAACCAACAACTTTAGTAATGTTGCAGGATGCAAAAATAAATGCACATAAGTCATCAGCTTTTCTATATATTTCCAACACATCACAGCAAGCAGTAAGAGATAGAAAGAGAAACATAATTTAAAATCACCTTAGACAATATAAAATACTTAGGAATCTATCTATCAAAACAAACACAGGAATTATATGAACACAAGTACAGAACACTTTCCAAACAATTAAAACTAGATCTAAACAATTGGAAAAACATTGAGTGCTCATGGGTAGGACGAGCTAACATAATAAAAATGACCATCTCACCCAAATTAATTTACCTTAGTGTCATACCGATCAAACTACCCAAAAACTTCTTTACTGAATTAGAAAAAACTGTAACAAAGTTAATTTGGAAGAACAAAAGACCAAGAATATCAAGGGAAACAATGAAAAAAAAATATGAAGGAAGGTGGCCTAGCAGTACCAGATCTTAAAGTATACTATAAAGCAGCAGTCATCAAAACAATATGGTACTACTGGTTAAGAGACAGAAGGGAGGATCTGTGGAATAGACTAGGGGTAAGTGACGTCAGCAAGACAGTTTTTGATAAACCCAAAGAAGCCAGCTTTTGGGACAAAAACCCACTATTTAAGAAAAACTGCTGGATTTCTGCTGTATGCTGCCCCAGCCCCACTCCCTTCTTTGTGCCCAAGGTGTGCACTCTTCAGCCTCCTGGGGTTTCAGGTGTAGCTGCTCTCTGGGGTGCTCTTGATTTGCTGCCAAGAACTTAGAGATTGTTTTCCACTGCTTTAATTCTAGGGCACTGGCAATGAATCCTGCCCTGTATGACAGGTGGGGGAGAGTTTGATCAGCTCATGGTTTGTTGGGAGCTAATTTACCCCCTTATAATATTGAAATGCCCAAATTCCATGTACCTTCGATACTGCGCCCTATTGTGGAGTCCTTTCACTCATCTGTACTGGGCCTTTTTGCTCTTTTGAGGTATCGTACAGTTCAGTGGTGGGGAGGCCAAAAGTTCTGCAACTACTTTACAGCCATCTTAACCTGGAAGTTGTACAGTAATTGAAATCTTATGGGATGATCAAATATAATAGACTTTGTTACTAATAGTATGCAATGATCCAGGACAATCCTGTGGGACTTATGAGAAAGAATGCTGTCAACATTGAGAGAAAGAACTGTGGGAGCAGAAACACAGAAGTAAAACATGATTTATCACTTGTTTAAATGGGTATATAATCTGGAGTTTTGGTTTTAAAAGATTATTACCAAAATGAATAATACAGAAATAAGTGTTGAACAATAGTACATGTATAACTCAGTGGAATCACTTGTCAGCCCTAGGAGTGGTTAGGGAAGAGGGGAGGGAGAGAACATGAATCATGTAACCATGAAAAATGCTTAAAAATAAATAAAACTAAAAAAAATAAGATCACTTAAACAATGTAAAATATCTAGGAATATACTTGCCAAGGCAAACACAGCAATTATATGAACCCAATTAAAAACACTTCTCACACAAATAAAATCAGATCTAAACAATTGGAAAAATGTTAATTGCTCATGGGTAGGCCCGGCTATCATAATAATAAAAATGACAATTCTGCCTTAATTAATTAATTTATTCAGTGCCATACCAATCAAACTACCAAATAATTATCTTATAAAACTATAAAAAGTAATAACAGAATTCATCTGGAAGAACAAAAGGTCAAGAATATCAAAGAAACTAATGAAATAAAAATGTGAAGGAAGGAGGCCTAGAAGTACCAGATCTCAAACTGTACTATAAAGCAACAATCATCAAAACAATCTGTTACTGGTTAAGGAATAGAATGGTAGATAATGTGGAAATTTATTTTGCATGACATTAAAAAAATAATGAAAAAGAAAATGATAAAATATTTCTGTGTATCACACACAGATAACAATAGTATTTTGAGTATACTTCAATGCATAAATGAATTCATCCACGTGGGGTTTTTTTCTACTGATTCACATCATAAAGTATCCAGGCCTTTTCAGCCATAATGATATTTTTCTGTTTTCTCATCATCTTTCATATAGAATCCATTGTCCTGGATGCCTTTTCCAGCTTATTTAACATCTTATGCAAATAATTTTGAAGGAGGATCTTGGTTACAGCATTTTATGAAGAATATGTTAAGAGATTTCCTACAAAAATTTTAAACAATACTCTCTTTTTAATGGAATTATTTGGTAACTACCTATATAACATATCTTCAGGGTCCTCCCCCTTCCCTTAAGTCCTCAGTTTTCCCCATAGCTTCACTTACTTACTTTCAAGCTTTGGTCTATATGAAAATACATATGGCACTTGGAAACTAGGTTTTTACTTGTTTATCAGTCATTTTAACCTTATTATGAATGAAACATCTGCTATTTTGATAAAATTGAGCTTAATTCAAATGCTTAAAGACATGCTATATGCAAGTCTTTCTTCTAGACATGAAAATACAAATATTAAACAAGAAAGAGACCATCTTGAAGTTTTCAAAATCTAGTAGGAATAGTAGACATGCACACAAATAATGTAGAAATGGAAGAGGGAAAATCATTTATTAAATTCATATTATGTACTACTTACAATGATAAGCACCTTATAAATATTATTTCATTTGATCTTTACAACAATCCTATAAGTCTTGTTTTCCACCTCATTTTTATATTATATTATTTTATATTATATTATATATATTTGTGTGTTTATTTAAGTGTATCTGTGACCTCATTCATAGATTTGGAAGTTCCTTCCAACAATGCAGGTTATAACTTATACATGCCATCCCTTTTTGTCCATGTCCTCCTATTTAAGTTCACTACAGAGTGCCCATCAAATAGTCTAGATACCTTCTTTGTTTTCTCCCGATATTATGAAAATATCAAAGGTACTGTTTTGGCTGTCTTTCTTCTGTCACTTTCACCACATAAGCAGCTTAATCTATATTCTGATTATAGAGTTCTTGATGCTATCTTTTAATCTTATTCTTTGATGTTCCTTATTGGTTATGTGTCACAGCGGATCACATACAATCAGGCACCTTTCTAATCCCCTCTTTGTGATCTTCACCTGCAACATTAACTTCTCTATATATACTAGATCTAATCTAATCACTTTGCCTATCTTTTCTGCCATTTATATATTTCCTATAAGCACATATGAAATTGTGACGTCAAGGACAGTAGTAATACTGACCTTGATGGAGACAAATTTTCTTAAAACAATTTACAAAAAAGATTTTCCATTTCTTCATGCTTATTGTCCCTAGAATGACTTTGCTTAGTCTGTAGCATTGACAAGATTTCCTTAAAATGTGTATTCTCTTCATTTCTTTACTTAACTTTATGAAGTGATACTGTTCATAAATTTCTATCAACCTTGGAAGATTTTTTTTGGAGTTACTTATATTTCAACCTGGTATTCCCTTTGGTAGCCATCTTTTACCACTTATCAGGTGAGTCAGATATTTGATTACTAAGACACTTTGGAGTGTTTTTTGGTTCTTTTTTTTTGTTGCAAATAAATTATATTGGTTCAACTCATGCATGGTAGGTTTTGCTGTCATATCAGTCGTTCATTTCTCATTTCTGAGAGTTAATTTCTTTAAATATTCAGCATTGCGATGTTTTAATTATATTCCAAAGATTTTAAAAAATGTTTTTCTTCTCATTTGATACTTATTCTGATCTCAGAGTTGGCAAGAAGATCAGCTAAACATATATAGTCAATTGACTCATGCATAACTCCTAAAATTTTTTTAACTATATATATATATGTATGTATTGAAATACATATATATTTGTAATTTTATATGGTAAATATTGTGTCTTCTCTTGAAAAAAGTATTCTAATCATGTTCATGATATAAAGCTACAAGTATTCCTGGCAATCTGCAAGTCTTGATCTGTTTCATTTCTTCTTCGTGAATCATACTTTCATTATATCTTTCTTTCCATCCTCATATTTTCCAATGTTTCATTGAAGTCACTGATGTTGGAGTGTATGTTGATTTAATTTTGATTGTCTTATCAAATTCTTTTTAGAATTTCTCTACCTCTTCATCCTAATCATCTGATATTGGTACATAAGTTGAAATTATTTTTACAATGTCTCCCCCTCACTTTTTATATGAAAATACTTGTCATTAGAACTAATGTGGTAACTTATCATTTCATAAAATGATATTCATTGTTTCCTTTGGGCTTACCACAATGACAAAATTTTCCCAGTTTCTTTTTTGGCTTCTTTAAGAAGTCGCTCTGAGCTATTCATTCATTTAGTTGTATCTTCCTTCTTTCTTCTTGTTTTGATTAGAGCAATGATTTTAAGATTGATATGATTCCTATCTGCCTAAGGTATAAGCTCATTAGTCATGGGACAAATAATTCACAATGAGAGTACCAATAGTCAAATTTGGAATTTATGGTCACTCAAAACATTATGTGATACTTAGCACCCTTTCCTCTCTTTCTCACCACTCTGTCATTGCCATTAAGTTAATAAGCATTTATTTAAAAATTCACTAAATGCCAGGGACCATTCTAAATATTGGGAAAACAAAGAAAGGCAATATGTCTCTATTCTGAATAAAAAACAACTTATGGTCTAATTGGGAGATAATGTGCAAACAACTTTGTACAAATGAGATAGATACAGGATAAATTGGAAATAATCAGTGGAGAGAAGCCATTAGGATTAAGGAGGATCAAAAAAGGCTTTCTGTAGAAGGTAGGGTTTCACATGAGAGTTGCAGTAAGCCATGGAAGCCATAAGGTAGAGATGAGGTGAATGAACCTTACAGACATAGGGGATATCCAGTAAAAATGTCCAGACCTGTAGAAATATCTTTTGTGAGAAATAGCAAGGAGGCCTAGGATCCAGGATTATAGAGTATATATGTGTAGTTGGAGGTTGAGAGAAAGATACCAGAAGAGTGGAAAGGTAAGATGGGGCATATTGTGAAAGAATTTCGGTGCCAAATGCAGGATTTAATTGGAATTTATTGAATTGTCTGTGCTTAAATAAGATTCATTTGATACGTGTAGAGAATGGATTGGAATAGGGAGAGTTTTTTAAAATATTACTCAATTACAAATAAAAGAATTTTTAAATATTCATTTTCTTTAAAAATTTGAGTTCTAAATCCTCTTCCTTCCACCCCTTCCCCATCCCTGAGACTGTAAGCAATCTGACATAGAGTTTACATGTGTAATCATATAAAACATTGTTCCATATTAGTCATTTTGTGGAAGAGATTTCTAAGAAAGTGAACTATAGAATGTTTCAGTCTGCATTCAGACTCCATCAGCTCTTTCTCAGAGTAAAGATGACATTTTTTATCATGTGTCTCTGGTATTGTCTTGGATAACTGTGCTGCTGAGAATAACTATATCAATGACAGTTATTCATCAAAAATGTTGCTGTCACTGTGTATAATGTTCTTCTGGTTCTGCTCACTTCACTTTACGCCAGTTTGTATAAGTCTATCCAGATTTTTTTTCAAAATCATCTGGTTCATCATTTCTTGTAACTCAATAGTATCCCATGACAATCAGATACCATAACTTGTTCAACCATTCCCCAGTTGATGAACAAACCAGTTCTTTGTCACCAAAAAGAAGTGCTACAGTAAATAGGAATGGGGAGAGTCTTGAACAAGGAAGACCAAATAGCTCTAGTCATGAGGTGATGAGAACCTGTACCAGCAAGGTGGCAGTGTAAGAGAAGAAAAGTAAGCATATTTGAAAGACCTTATGAAGATAAAATCAATAGGATTCAACAAAAGATTGGATAGATAGGTTTGAGAGAGAGAGTGAACAGAATCTTATTTATGACCCTAGGTGACTGGGGAATGGTGGGGCTTTGGACATTAATAAGAGTTTGGCAAGAGGGATGGTTGAGGAGGAAAGATAATGAGTTCAGTTTTCAAGAATGCAAGGGGCATGTGCATGTAATGATGAGTCATTGGAGTAGTGCTTTGTGGAGGGACCAAATATGGGGATGAAATTGTTCTTGGATGAAAGTGTACAACCAAAATATTTGTTTTTGATATGTGTACTGAGGAGGATGACATCATATAGGAACATTGCTTTAAGCACATATATCCCCAAAACTGATATTGGCAGGAAGGCAAAGGGGAAAGCAAGCATGAGTGGGATACTAGGAACAAACATTAGAGATGGAAAGTTTCTTCATTGAAGACCTCAAGTGACACTGTTCTAAAGCATATTGCTACTGAGGTAGAAATTGTGGGCATATCCAGTACTTAACAGAAGGGAAAAAATCTTCTGTGACTACAAAATGGGTACTTAATAATCTTGGTCAGCTCTCATATGTGATTGAAATTAGGAACAGAGCCATTGGGTAAGTGGTGTAGGTTTATCACATTTGAAAAACCATGCAAAACTTACAACTAGCTGATGTCTGTGAAATCACCATTTATGAAGAACAGAAAATTAATTACTTCATGTTATACTTTGGTCATATATAATCTCAAACATTGTTTAATAGACACAAAAGGTGAGAACAGTTCTCTTTTTCAAGTTAAAAAAATCTTCCATTTTATAATCAATATTGTATATTGGTTCTAAGGTAAAAGAGTGGTAAGAGGTATACAATGGGAGTTAAGTGACTAGCCCAGGGTCACAAAGTTAAAACATATCTGAGGTCACATTTGAACCCAACATCTCCTGTCTCTCTGAGCCTGGTTCTCGATCTGCTGAGCCACCTAGCTGCCCCTAAGAACAGTTCTTAAGAGGCTGATTTTGTAATTACTGGTTTGTTTCTACTGAATACTTTAATCAGGCAGGTTTAAAAAAATTTTTTTAAATAGTTTGTGGATACTATTGTAATACTTGGAAATTTCATCTGTTATCCCTAACTTTTATTGCATGACAGCCCATTTTTTTAAATCATATATTTCCTCTGTGATAACCATTATGTCTCTTTATAGGTGCAAATTGCCTTTGGAAGTATACTATCTCCCACTTTTTACCCCACATATGCATTGTCTTTTGGATTGGGTCACATGAATATTTTTGAGAGAGTAGTATTCCATAATTTGCACCCATAACAAATTAAGTAGAATATTATTGTTAGAAATATGGTTTTGAGGGTCAGGGAATAACTTAGACTCATTGAAAGCACTAATTTCCCAGGTAAAATATAGTCCACTTCCTGTTATCTATTTAATTTTGGACCTAGCTTATTTTCTCTCTGTATTGGCATATCCACACTCGAGAAGACACTGCATATAGAAATGAAGGGGAGGCAGAAAATTCTTTGTACACACACACACACACACACACACACACACACACAGAGAGAGAGAGAGAGAGAGAGAGAGAGAGAGAGAGAGAGAGAGAGAGAGAGAGAGAGAATGATTTATTAATTCAGGCTGCTCATGTAATTGCAAGATATATTCTTGACCATAAATTTCATAAGTACAGCATAAAATGACATATAAACAATACATGATTAGCCTTGACATTAAAAGTAGAAAAAGAACCATAGTTTATGAATTTTGCTTTTTCTTGTTACACAGCACATAATCAGCCAAACACTTTATTTGCAAGTTCATTGTTTCTTAAGTCTCTTATTGTGTTGGATTAACTTTTGAGTCTAAATGCTCTTTTTATGGGGTTGCCATTTCTGAGATTCCCAAATAAGAAAAATTGACTCTTATATATGAAAGGTCAGTAAAATAAACTTATCATATGAATGTCAAGAGAATAGTAATTTACTTTTGTCCCTTTAATGAAAATGTCAAGACTCAATGTGCCATGGTAAGCAAATGATACTGTAGTTTAAATAATGACACGAGCTAGTCATTTAATGAAAAACAGGCACCCAGCTTAAGAAAAGGTTCCATGAGCTCAGCATTAGTGGGGAAAATAGACTACCAGTTTTATACATTTCTTTTTAAGAAAACATTTTTAGAGTCATTGCTCATGACTGAATAACAATGGTATTTGGGACAGGGCCCTGTGCCCAAGGAAAAACTGAGGCTTGAATAGACTAAAGCAATCATTTCATGGGACTTTTACCCTTAAAAACAAAAGTGGAGATTTATACAATTGTAACTCCTCCAAATAAAAGCCTTCCATTTGCCCAAGGATTTATGTTAGAAAATCTGGTTGGTCCTATAATTTAAATTGAAATAAAATTTTGAAGAAAAAATGTCTGAATAAAAAAATATGGATATATCCAGGACCACTGTTAGACATTGATTTTTTTCTTGAATATTTGAATCCTGACTGTTCTTTTCATTTAAACATTCACGCAGACATTCCTTACTTCTTGTTCTTATTCTTCTCTCTCATCTTCCATTCCTGCTTTCTGGGATAATGGGAAGAAGTGACTCTCTTCTTTGCTAAGGTTGAATTATGAGGCAGAAGAAAAAGAGTATTAGATATGGAAACAGGAGCTTTCTGGTTGAATTCTTCTGTTATTCATTACTGTGTGGCCATGAGTAGACCACTTAACCTGTCTGAGGTTCTTGTTCCTTATCAGTTGAAATGAAGTAATTAAACTTGGAGCTCATCTCTCACAAGTTTGTTATGAAAATAAAATCACAATGATGAATATAAACCATTATATCAATGCCCATTGTTATTGGTATTATGACTAAACCCTCCCTTTGTATCCTTGTTCACATTCCTTCCAGTTCATTCTATCAGTTATCCCATTTCTCTTATTTATTTTCAAACTCTCCCTCTCTACTGCCTCCTTCTACTTAACCCAGGTTTTCCTCATCCTAAAAGCAACAGCAAGATTTCTGAAAGGACATAACTTTTATTGACCCTGATGTCACCTCAATCTATTAATACTTTTCTTTCTTCCCCTTCATGGCTAACCATCTAGAAAGAGTAGTCTATATTTTAATTCCTTGCTATATACTCATTCCCTAGCTTCTTGCTTTCGGTCTTGGTCCACACTGCTCTGCTCAAACTGCTTTTTATAAGGTCATTGATGACATATTTTCACTAAATCTAACATCATTTAAAAAAAGAATGTTCTTCATCCTTCTTGACTTCTCTGAGGTATTTTATATTGTTGAGCATCACCTCTTTATTGATACCCTTTCAGCTTCCATTTGAAAATTTCTTTCAAGTTCCCACCTTACTTCTCTGATTATTTTTTGTTTCTTTTGCCAACTCCTAATCTTTCTACCCTATAAACAAGTTACCTCATAAATTTCAATTTGAGCCCTTTTCTATTCTTTCCTTTAGTGATCATTCTCTCTCATAGCTTCAATATCACTTTTATTTAGCTAACTAATAAATCGATATCTTGTCTATAAATCTCCAGTTCTGAAATTTTCATCTATTTACTTATATGGTTACATATGAAATGGCTGTCTTACCACAATTTCAAACTTGAAATTTCCAAAACTGAACTAATTATATCTGTTCCAAAACCTACTCTTTCTCCTACATTCTCATTTTCTGTTGATGAAAAATGCAATTATTTCAGGCTCCATAGATTATAATATATAAATTATATTTGACTCATCTTTTCTCCTTTAACTTCCCTCATATCCAGTCAATTAGCTGCTAAATCTTATCAATTTCACCATGACAAAAAACTCACATATGTCTTCTTCTTTCTGTTCCCACTATAAGCATTCTACTTTAGGCTCTCATCTCTTCTCAGCTAGACTATTAGAGAAGCCTCTTAAACAGTATTTCTCTCTTCATCCTCTTCCCTCTCCAGTTCATATTTTACTTGGCTACTCAGGTAATCTTCCTAAATAACTATTTGTATTGTCATTCTACTATTTAAAAATGATCTGTGGCCTTGTATTAACTACAGAATAAAATCATAATGTTGACATTTAAGGTTCTCTACAATCTGATCCACGGATATGCTGGTAAATGTTTAACAAATAGCTCTAAGAAAATCAAGTCATACTTTAAACTTATTCTCCTTTATTAACATTTTCTCCACTACCTTCTTAAAACTTGACAACGAACAAAGCAACAAATTAGTTCCTGATTTATAGTTTGTTGATTTTCCAAGGATCATACTTAATATTTAACAATTAGGGAGCAGCTAGGTGACTAAGTGAATAGAGAACCAGACCTGGAGACCTGGGGTCAGGAGGACATAGGTTCACATGTGATCTCAGAAAGTTCCTAGCTGTAGTGACCCTAGGCAAGTCATTTAACCCTAATTGTCTAGCCTTTATTTTTAGTTTTCTTCTGCTTTAGAACTGATGGTATAAATTCTGACAGAAGATAAGGGTTCAAAAAGTTAACAATTGGCTTAGAAGCTGCTTCTAGCATACTTGTGATATTGAACATCTTTTCCTCTTCATTGTTATCCTATTTTCCTCCGGCTCTGTACCTTTGATTGTACTGCTAGTCTTCCCTGACATGAACGATTTCTACTTATTTAAACCCTTCTCCTCCTTCATATGTTTAATCAAAAACCCATTTCTCCATGAAGCATCCCTTAATATTCCTGGAAATAGTCTTTTCTTCTTCAAATTTCTTACAGTATGTCAATACCTTTCCTTAGCACTTATCACATTCTCCTTTGAAGCAAAAGTTTAGTTGCAAAGCAATAACTACCTATACTCAGCACAATGTTGTGATACACAGTAGGTATTTAATAAATGTTTATTTACTAATTGGTTACTAAACACTAGTTAACTAATTAATCAGTCTCTCTGGCTTCCACTTTCTTTCCACTTCTCCAGTTCACAACCTCTCTTTCATCAGATGACAAATTAATTTTGTTAGAGCACAGATTCCACCATACAACTTTCCTTTGAAAGACTCTTCAGAGACTTCCTATTGAACCTAGATCAAAATAGGACTTTGGCATTAAAAATTATTCACAGTTTAATTCCAACTCATTTTTCTTAGCTGATTCCACATAATATATTTCTTTAGCCGATTTGACCTACTTGCCATTACCAGTACACAACAAACTATTGTCCATCTTTGAGCACTTCTATGACTGGAATGTTTTATCCCACACTCCCTTCAAGACCTGGATAAAATGTCACTTCCTCCAAGTGGTGTTTTCTGGTCCCTCCATATTTTAGTACATCCCCAGTCACCTGCCACTAAAATTACTCTGCACATATTTTGCTTTTATTTGTCTGAGTATATTCTGTTTTCAATTATTAGGATGTAAGCTCTTTGAGGGTAAGGACTGTTTTCAATTTTGTCTTCACCTGCTCAGTGCTAACACATCAGACATATTTGATAATTTTTTTGCTGAGTGGATTATCAAAAATATTTGAACATTCATCATGAATATATAAAAACATTTTCAAAATAAAAATTTGTTTTTCTTTTTGCAAGAACACCAATCTTTGGGCTAAAGTGCAATTCCTTGATTTCTGCCCTTCAGTATAATTATTATATTTTCATTGTGATTAACTTTACCAAAATCAGGATATTTCAAACTGTATTGGCAATCTGAATCTGAATCACTCTTACATTTCTAGTGACAAAATGTTAAGTACTCAATTTTCAATATTACTAAGCCCTGCCACTCTTTACTCATTTTGACAATATTTGGGGGGGGGCATAATATATAATTCACTGACAGAGTCAACAGTCTCTTAAATTGTGTTGGCTTTCAAATTAAATTGTCTTGAATATAGCAGAGGTAATTTGCCTTGAAATCAAGCCCTGGAGTCTAGTCCTACCATGAACTACTTTTTTTGATCTTAAATAAGTTCCCTCACCTCTCTAGACCTCAGTTTCTTCATATAAAAAAGTAAAGAGTTGGAAGAGTTGATGTCTAAAGCCTTGTAAAGTTCTATGACACCATTCTGAGTTCTGGGTGAGAGAAAAGAATTTGCAAATTAGAGAGCAGAGGAGCTCAGCTATATTTAATTAAAAACAACAGCAAAATATAGTTTAACTAGGAAGGATCCTTAAAAGTTCTTCACAATTTGACACCTTCCTTCCATTTCATTCTTATATCTACTATCCTTTAGAATCTCTTCCTTAGCCTACTTAACAGTTCCTACAACTACTGACTATGGTTATATTTTCATTTGCCATCTTTCATGTCTGGAATGCTCCCTCTTATTTCTCATTACTAGTTTCCCCGACTTCTTTCAACACTAAGTCCTATTTTTGGTAAATATATTTTGTTTTACCAATTACATATAATAACAACTTTCCATATGATTTTTATGAATCCTCTCCCTCTCTCCTTTCCTCCCCCTTCCTGGAGATGGTAAGCAATCAGATTTAGGTTATACATGTATTATTATCATGCAAAATATATTCCCATATTGTGCATTTTTGTAAGAGAATGATCATATAAAACCAAAATCCCCAAATAAAAGCCCAAATAAACTAAAATGAAAAATAGTATACTTTGATATATATTCCAACTCCAACTGTTCTTCAAAGGTTGATAGCATTTGTCCAGAATTGTCCCTTTTCTTTGTTCTCTTTGGGATAAAGACCTTGTATTGGCATTACTGAAGTCCATACAAAGGTGTGCGCTTCATCACTAAATTCAAATCCCAGCTTCTGCATGAGGATTTTTGAACTCACTTCCAGTGCCTCTTTTGGTCTCTTACCTCTGAAATTATCTTCCATTTACACTATATACATTTTGTAATATGTAGCTACTTGCATGTTATTTTCCTCATTATACTATAAACTCTACAAAAGAAGGGTCTATGTTTTTCTTTCTTTGTTTTCTCATGAATTATCCTAGTGTCTGGAACATAGTTCATTCTTAATATATATTTGGTGACTGATTGAAAATACTTATTCTTAGTAATAAATTTATGGAATTTGAATAAGTTCTTTGTCTGAATTAGAAAGGGAAAGTGGCCATTGATTGAGCAAAATTCATCATTTTCTGGAGTCCTTCAAATAACTAAGCCTTCCAAATCTAGAATATACTTCTAGAACCCTAGAGTAAACTATGAACTTACTATTAGTGTGACCAGAATATACTACTAGTACTATATATATATATATATATATATTATGTTAGTATATGGCAATCATAATATACGAGAGAATATCTACCACATAGGTATAATTTGGTCCTGTACATATAATATTCTTCAAAATTTCTTCTATTGTGATGTCTATCCAAGCTATAATAAAGTGCTGTGGTATTTTTTCCCTCCTATCAGAAAAGATGTTCTTGGCATGCCTATAGTTCTCCCCCACAAATATACAAATTTGCTCTATTTGAGATTAAGTAACTTAAGTTAATAGTTATTCTATGCTGAGATGCTAAATTAGGACAAAAGATAGGCAAAGTTTCACTAGGGGCCTGGTTCTCTTCATTAGAGCTGGTGGGCTGAAGTTTGTCAAAGCATAGAAAATGAAAGTTTGAGGAGACAACAATAGGTGCAGTAGCACATGGCAACAGAGTGGATGCAATCCTTCATTTCTTTAAATTGGGAATAGAGAAGAGAAAGAACTCTTCTGAGAGCAAGTAGCATCATTGTGTATCATATGAATTAATCAAAGAGTTGTCATGATAAATGTCTCATATTTTCATTCCTAAATATCTACAATAATGATGTAACAGAGGGAAAATGATATTCACTAATCACACTATCAGATCATTGATGTAGAAAAAAGTGTGTTCCAAAGAGAAATAATTTTGATTTATATATGTTGCATCAAAACCAAATTCCCTTCTTCCTTTCACCAATTACAGAATTATTGAATTTAAGAGTCAGAAGAGACCTTAGTGGCCAACTTATCCAACCTGTATTAGAAAGGAATCTTACTATAATATACTCAACAAATTGTTACATAGTCTTTGCTCAAATTTCTCCATTGAGGAGGAGCCAACCACATGGAGAAGCAGATAATTCCACTTTGGGGCAATTGTGAGTATTAAGACATTTGTCCAGCCTGAATTCACTTCTTTGTCACATCTCTCTATTTTGTTAATAGTTCTGCTTTCTGGAGCCAAATAGAACAAATGTAATCCTTTTTATTCTAAATCCCACAAATTAGCCTTTTAAATCCTTAAGGTCAACTGTCATGTCCCTGCTGAGTCTTCTCAACATTCTCAATTATTTGATGTGTTTTTATATAACATAGAATGATCATCCTGGGTGTCTTTCTCTGGATACTCTTCAGTTTCATAATATCCCTAAACTGTGGTGCCTAGAATTGCACACAATACAATACTCTTAAGTATTGCTAGCCAGATATAGCCTTGTTAGGGCAGAGAATGTGGGGACCACCATATTGTAATTGCTGGAAGCTGTGCATTTTAGTACAGTCAGAGATCACATTAGTTTTTCTGGCTGTCATAACACACTATTTACTCATACTGAACCAAAATAGTCCACCACAACCCCTTAAATTTTCTCCCAAACCTTTCTTTCTCAACCTATGTTTGTAAAGCCATTTTTAGCCTAAATGTATGACATTTATCCCCACTGAATTTTGTCCTATTAATGTTCTTTCCAGCCTGTCTAGTTTTTTTGAGATCTTAACTCTACTGGGTTACTCTTTAATCCTTGCAGTTTTGTGTTTTCTGAAAATCTGATGAACATTCCATTAATGCTTTTATCCTAGTTCACTGATAAAAATATCAAGCAGACACAGTACAGGGCCAAACAGAATCCCTGGAGATTTTCTGCCAAGTTGAGATGGAACTATTAATCACTACCCTGAGACTGCCCAATCCCTAATCTTTTTTATTATATTATCATTTTATTTATATTTATTCATTTCATTTCCCACAAAATAGGATAAGGTACTTTAACAAATGTTTTTCCTTCCATAAATTGAAATTTAAGCTGTACCCATTACCCCAACCTACCAATTTAGTTTCTCTGTTAAAAAAAAAAGAAAGAAGTTTAGTTTGGAATGACCTTTTCTTGATGAAACCATGATGGATTTTTATAAATACTAATTTTATATTACTCATTTTTAAAAAATACATTCTAAAATGTCCTTTAGAACTGGAGTCAAGTTCACTGGCCAGGAGTTTGCAAACTCTGTTATCCCTTTTTTAAAGTGTAACAATATTGATCTTTCTCCAATTCTGTAATACTTTCTTCATCATTCACAAACTCTTAGGGTCACTGAATAGGCACATGTGTATTTGTTTCAGGGTCTAAGTATATAGAGTCATCAAATATGTTCTCTATTACCATCTTCTCAGTTAGTTATTTTAAGAGAGAGGCAAACTGCCTAAGTAGATAGAGAGCTGGTCTCAGTGACAGGAAAAGTTGGGTTCATATCCACACTCTGACCCAGACTGGCAGTATGAACCTAGGAAAATCCCTTAAACTTTCAATGCTCTGGGCAAATTCTTCCAGATTATAAATTTCAGACAAGTGATGGCCTTCAGTTGTAGAGGACATAGAAGACATTTCCATATCAGGGAATTTCCCATACCATGAAATTAAAGATCTAGATTCTATTTCTCTTTTAGTTAATCTGGGAAATGAATTCTTCGTAAATAATATTTATTTTGTAATTTACAGATCAAAGAGCATTTTCTGCAGTAGAAAAAAGAGAAGACTTTTGACTTGGTTGTCAGTTATCACTCTCTTATCCATACCTAGTAAGTATTATATCCCTTCTTTTAACCTTCTTCTTCCAATATAGTTGAAAGAAATATATCATTTTGATTGCCTTCAGCATCTCTCAAATGGCTTCAGGCCTTTATAAAATTTTTACACTTTTGAAGACATTTTCACAAGACTACGCCATACTTATATGCATTCTTTATTATATTCCTTGACATACCACCTATACATGTCTTTTCAAAATCTAAATGGTCCAGTGAATTCAGTGTGCATTCACTTCTGTCTCTTTATGTAACTATCATTGACTGATTACTCTCAGAACCATTTGTTTTCTTAAGGAACAGACCGCAATCAGTCATGTTTTCATTTGTTTCCAGGCTATATTTTTGAATCTCTAAGCTTCTCATCTCTCATCTTGGCTATATTCATCTCTTCCCTCCCCTTTCATTCATCTTGGCCCCTGGAATTATAATCTAATTCCTTGAGGGCAGGAAATGCATTTTATTCTGCTTATATTTATATTCCTAGCCTTCAGCATGATGGCTGACCTACAGTAAGCACATTCTTATGCTTGTTTACTTGACTTGATTTGACTTCCCTATTAGGATCTTTTCCATTTTTTCCTCTAGGATTTTAATTCTTGAGACTTTCCAATTCCCTCTGAGATGATTTCCAATATAGAAATTTTAATCCATGGGATTCTACCTTTCCCTTCTTTGCTGTGAAATTTATTTTCTGAAAAACTAGTTTGTATATCAGACTGCTTTTCTCTCCTTAATAAACAAACTCTAGGAGGGTGTGGTCACTTACCTTCCATGTTCTCATCATTTTCACTTCAGTGACTTGTTCCATATTGATAGTGAGCTGCAGAGGCAGCTCAGAATTTCCCCCCTTTTATCTGAATAAAGTAATTGTTATTAAGGTGAGTGAAGATGTTATTAGATTTTATGTTCTTGGCAGAGAATGAGCTCCTGCTGATGTCTGCATAATTGAAATCTCCCATCACTTGTATATCATGCCTTTGTGCTGGGTTTGTGGTTTGTTTGTGTAACTTTTATCTATGTCCCTTTTCTACTCTACTGATCATCTCAAAAATGATAAAGAAATCATAATGTTTATACACACATTAAGCATGCTTCTTAGTTTCTGAACTTAGCTTTGGTTATCATCTCAAAAATGGGAATACTCAATGTTTAGAGATAAAGAATGCTGATTTGGAGATTTTAGTCTCACTGGGACACTTGAGGGAAAATTATGTTTCAGAGGAAAGCACTATAACATCCTTCATATTCTGGAGCATTTCTCCCTTCTCTTGGGAATATAAGGTTTTAGTTGCTCAGGGTAGATGGAGAAGAAGGGATGAAATATAGCCCCTGAGGGGAAGCTCTTTTACACAAAATCTGAGATTTAGGGAGACAGAGAAAATGTAATGCAGCTCTCAATCTCTAATATTCTGAAGTGTGTGGTTCTTGGTAAACAAAGAGAGAATGATACTAGGTTGGATGGGGTTCTGGTAGCAAGTTTCTCTTTACTCAGGCCTGGCTTGGGTTCATTTTTAATACTCCATGTTCAATCAATCAACATTTAGTAAGCACCTATCATGTGCTGGTTGCTAAGGGCTGAAATCAGTGAGGCAGCTCCAGAGACAATAGAATTGAATAATACCAGGATATCAGAAGGAAAACACTGGGTGTATAAGCTTGTCTACACTAGATCCTAAATTCATGTTCTGGGAGAAGTAGTGGAGACTAAGGTCCAATATTCCCAAGCATTCGTTGACAGAAGATATTCTTAACCTTTGTGTGTGTGTGTGTGTGTGTGTGTGTGTGTGTGTGTGTGTGTGTGTGTGTGATAGACTTCTATATGAGAGCAGTGTTATGATGGAGTAGATATTCTCAAAGCCAGGAAGACCAGATTTCAAGACATATTGATTCCCTGATCCTGGAAAAGTCACTTTCTCTTTCAGTATTCTAGGAAACACTAAGACTGCAAAATGCAAGAAAGATGTCTACTTTTATCGGTAAAAGGAATATGCTCACTTGATAGTTCCCCATATCAAGGAAGAATCCCTATCTTAAGATCCTATGATGAATTTGAAATTGGAATTGTGAATATTTGTTTAATTAGCTGGAATTCTGCTTCAAATAAACATTACTATGATGTTAGACATTAAATTTTTGCCTTGGTCAGAGGAAGTTTTAGTTGAAAATGGAGAAATTAAGCATGAGTTTGGTTAGATGTTGAATATAAACATTGTAATAGGTATTGCTTAGCTCTCTCCTCTCTACTCCCTGCATTCCATTCAGAATGTCCATGACTTCCAGTAAAGGCTTTCCCTAATATGTTTGCAAAAATCTGCTTTTATACTTTTAAAGCCTATACCTATTACAGCATATCATAGAAAATGAATTTAGCAAGAGGTTGTGGCAATACAGATTCTAGGCCATTTCCAGAGGGGAAACAAGTCTCCTTTTGTGTGCCTTTATCTTAGAGATTTGGTTATAACTTGTATTTGCCACATTTACCAATGAGACTATAACGTATCTAGAGTGACTTGCTTACTTCTAACCATTGACCAGGATATTGTATGAAATGAATCATGTTTACATATGCTGATAGGAGTACAAACTAAATTTGTTTTATGCCATGTGACTATATACTAGATGTACAGGAAATTCATCGTATTGCATTCTATGCTTTTAAGAATACTTTCACATTCATTATCTCATTTGTTTCATTATCTTATTAAATCACATTAACTAAACATTACTTTCTCATTTGGTACCTGTACAGCCACATGGTGAATGCCTGATTATCCAGAGAGAGAGTTAAATCCTGTAGGAAAATTTCAAAAGTCTATCATTAATTTCTTCTAATTTGTTTATTCTTTATCTCCTTGCTTTTTTTTTCCTACTTCATAATTTATCCCCTTTACTGCACCCAAGCTTACCTTTTCAGTATATTTTTCTAGTAATAATAAATGTGATAACTTTTTAGTGATTTATTTTCTCCCAGAAATGTTATTTCAAAGGTGATACAGATCCTTGCAGCAAAAATTGCTTTTACAAATGGGGATCAAGAACTTGTTTTCACAAATTTATCTTGGATCCAAAAAAGTTAAATGCCTTATCCAAGGTCCCAGAGACACAATTTGTCAGTTAGAACTTGAATGAGATTACTCTAAATATATAACCAGTCTCAATCTGTTTATTTACTTTGGGGCAAAATATGAAGTCAATAGATTACTTACTTCCTTATTCATTCATTTTTTGTCTTATTATATTGGGATTCTTTTTCTGCCTGTCTATGGTATGTTGATGGTAGTAGATTAAACTTCTTGATAACAGAAGATATGTACTTTTAATTAAGTGTCATGTATAAATTATCACATGCAATTATTTTCCTGATGGGATTTATTGGCCAAACCTATTAAAAGAGCCAAATATGGGGGCAGCTGGGTAGCTCAGTGGATTGAGAGCCAGGCCTAGAGACAGGAGGTCCTAGGTTCAAATCTGGCCTCAGATACTTCCCAGCTGTGTGACCTTGGGCAAGTCACTTGACCCCCATTGCCTACCCTTACTACTCTTCCACCTATGAGTCAATACACAGAAGTTAAGGGTTTAAAAATATAAAAACAAAAAAAAAGAGCCAAATATTTAAGAAATGATTTGAGAAATTGAAGAACATGATATAACTTATTTCTTGTTTAAGTTATATATTCTTTGTCTCTCTCTCTATATATATATTACCCGTTTGTGCTTGGAGAAAGTCATGTACAATTTGTCTTTTCATGCCAGAGGGCAGAGCATACATTCTATAGTTTGCCACAGGTATATATTAATACTTCAGTATGCTATAATCGACACAGACAAGACAGTCAAAATCAATATGGAAATATGTATGACATAGCATTATCTAGATGACATATTAGCCAGGTAACACAATAAGTAAGAAATAGAGGAAGTTTAAGAGTAGGCTATTGGAGGATTAACTGATAGAGGATGGGCTGCGGGCCCACAAAAAGTTTAGATAGGACAGTCAGTCAAATTTCTAGGAATGATTGGAACATTAGGAGTGTCAATCTATAAGTCAGTTGCAGAAAAGATCCTACATTTAAGTGCCCCCCAAAACAAAAAGAATGCATAGAAACTAGTTATATTGTTTGGTTTCTGGAGAAATCACATTTCATTCATGTTTAGTTCTTATGCTAGAGCCAGTGTATGATGTTACAAAGAAATTTAGAAATTTTGAATGGGGAACAAGCCAATATCATCCATTAAAATAAGCAAAGGAGGTGATATAATACTCCATCACTCTTGTTCCAAATTCCACACACACTTCTTTTAAACTAGAGGGCAACTAGGAATATTTTATGACTTGGTCCTTATGGACTAAGCCAAAGGGAGATGAGAAAGCAGAATTTTGGACCAAAAATAAAGATGACCAATTGTAAGATTAGGCATGTTATTATAGAATAAAATGGCCCTTTCAGCATATTATACTATCATGGAAACTGTGAACTTGACCCAAACCCACTAAAAGTATGACCACCAATTCCTGTATTAACATGAACCAAAAATCTTCTCCAATAAACATGTTGTAAATCACCATGCAGAGAGTGCTGAAATGTGCATAGCTTTTAATTGACAGAACTAGTGTGTGGAGAACAGAGATCAAGTATCTTCACAAAATAGCAACTCACACTGTTGATGTTATCTTAGTAGGTTAAACCCCATCAAGAGTGATTCCCGGGGGCAGCTGGGTAGCTCAGTGGAGTGAGAGTGAGGCCTAGAGACAGGAGGTCCTAGGTTCAAACCCGGCCTCAGCCACTTCCCAGCTGTGTGACCCTGGGCAAGTCACTTGACCCCCATTGCCCACCCTTACCAATCTTCCACCTATGAGACAATACACCAAAGTACAAGGGTTAAAAAAAAAAAAAAAAAAAAAGAGTGATTTCCCACGTGAGGGAGCTAAAGAGGCAATGGCTAAAGAACAAAACAATGATTAATTTACAGATGAGAGAATTATTTAGCCCAACTTTCTGTTAGCATGAAAAGTTAGCCCAACATTCTGGATTAAAGGCTAGGTGGTTATGTATCACCAAGACTACTAAAAAAAAAACCTTAATGATGTACTGCTATAAATGAACTCTTGGATAGTGGCTAATGTGGTCAGAAATGAAAAGTTGACAGAAATAACAGTAAAGTTTGGAGCAAGAAGCTGTAAGGAAATAAATAATACAAAAACTAAATTTGAAGATATCTTTCAGTAAACAATTAAGGGAAGATCTGCACATTAAAAAAAGAAGAGGTGAAAGAGACCAAATTATATTAAAATGGCCAAATGGAAACATTAGATATTTGGGTATTCAAGCGACTAAATCTTGAATTAAAGATAAAAGCAACTAGAACTTAGTCCTTATTTTTTTTTTGCAAAAATAAAGATAAATACTAGTAATCATATGGAAATTAATACTAGACAAAAGATTATTGAATATAGAAAAAAGTAGAAAGAAACTTAAATGTCTATCTATCTATATTTGCAACATCTATTCCTATATTGATATTCAGCAAGACCTAGAGGATTTGCAAGGAGAAATCTTGGGAGAATTGGAAAGATGTTATCATACTTTATCAAGAACATATTTTAAAATGTGTTGATGCTAGGTGTAATATTGATGATTGTTTATCTCACTTATTCTAATATTTAATGATGTAAATATCACATTTTTGAAATAGTTGTTTGGATTGTATTGGTGATAATTAGGGTATTAGTTAGAGGCCATTCTAGATGGCTTCAGGGACAACAGCAGCCAGAAATTTAAAGATAGTGAGAATAGGTTTGTTGCTTGACATAATTATTTCATTTCTATTAGGCTTTCATTTTGTGAAGTATTTTGATGTTTGTTTTTCATAATTTGTTTTCAGTATAAAGATAAGTATACATGTACACATATATAGCCCATGATGGCAAACAATATGTTTGCACAATATCCACAAACAATTAGTAAATATGTAGGACCTTGAGATACAACAGACCACCTATATAAAAGTTTGGTAAAGAATTTTGTCATTAGTTTATGTGACTATGCAGTAATAAATTTAACTGGTAAACAAATTAAGTCATTGGTCACCAGTCAGAATTTGGGTGCAATAGTAAATGCTTAACAAAGAGCTCTTGAAAAGAATGACATTTTCCTTATTTTAGTCATCCTGTCATTACAGAGGAAAAAACTTCACTGACATTAACTGCTTCTTACCTCATCCAGAACATTTGGCAATTGTCAATTTGAAAGGCTGTCTTATTTAATTAGGATGCAAAATTTGGACTGGAAAGATCCATGGTTAAGTTCTGGCTTCCTTGCTACTAGCTATGTGATCTCAGTGCCCACATTCCTATCTCACAGAGGGTGTTGTGAGGGTTAAATGAGACTATGTGCATAGAACACTTTGAAATTGCAGTATTCTGTCCTATATGGCTAAAATTATGAAGTTGTGAAGTGGTATGCTTTATCTTTTGAAGAGATGAGACTAGTAAAGAACAAAAGATTACATTCTTTACTTTTCTCTCAAAGAACTTAAAATTGCGGTGTTTCCCAACTATCCATCTAACTTCCTGAAACATACACATACATATAATCCTTCCTACCTAAATTATCTTGAATTTATTTTTCATATTGTATTTTCTTAGCAAATGTAACCCCCTTGAAAGTATATACTGTTTTTTTTTTTTGTTTTTGGTTTACTTTGTATCATTGACCCCTGGCATGATACTATGATAAAAATAAAGGAATTCTTGTCATACTTTAAAGTCTAAAAAATTCTTTACATACACATTCTCATTTAATCCTTCTAATAACTCTGTGAAGTAGGTCCAATACCTGCCATTATCCCCATTTTACACACAAGGAAACCAGTTTGGAGAGTTAATGAGCATATTGTTTGTTGTGCATATAGATACTTAATAAAAATATTTGTCAGATTAGATTGGAATGTATTAAATTCCAAGAAAATATCTGCTTGCTAATAATATTAGAAAAAGTTTCCCATTTGAAAACCACTTCCTTTTCCTTGCCACTCTCAATACTAAGCAAAAATGTTCACTAGTATGCATGGGATGAGTTTGTCTTCAAGATCATTGGCAAGTTATCCCTGTAGACAATTGTCGTGTTATTTGTATTTCTGAAGTCAGTTTTTGTCTCCTTATATCTTAATGATACCTTCAGACTGTCCCCCCAATTTTTTCCCCCTGTTAACCTTGTCTGTATGTTGAAGTTCAGCTTTATTTCTAGGGTTGAAGAAGTATTGCCCTGAGCTTTTGCTGGGGTCTTGTCTGGTTTCAACTGTCTCTTAGCTCTTGTAGTATACACTCCTCAGGGGTAGCCTGGCTGGTCTGCTCTGGGGTTGCCTGCAGCTGTTCTGGACAAATGCGTGTGGGCTGAATCGTGTTGGATTCTGCCCTCTTCCACCATGTCTGGATCATGTTGGGTTGTACTCTACCCATCTCTGGTCACATAGGTCTCTGCTATGGCTGGATTGTACCGGGTTTGTTCTTCCCACTGTGGCCTAAATTTGATTGCATTTGTTTCCACTCACCCTTGCTGAGGCAGGATTGAACTTTTAGGTGCTCCTCCCCATGCCACTTATACTGGGTTGTGCCTGAGTTCATCCTAAACACCCCAGGCTGGGGTAGGGGACTGTTGAAGTTACTCAGTGCAAGGGCATAGTAATGCTTCTTTCCTTCCTCCCTTCCTCCCTCCCTTCCCTCCTTCCTTCATCCCTTCCTTCTTTCCTTCCTTCTTTCCTTCTTTTTCTCTCTTTCTTTCTGCCTCTATTTTAAAATTAACATTCTTTCTCAAGAAAGACTGTTGAGAAAAATGTCAAACAGCATGACAGAAACTAGACACAGATCAATATCTCACATCATATACTAATATAAAGTTAAAATGGATGCATGGTTTAGGAATAAAGCATGATATCATGAACAAATTAGGGGAACACAAAATAGTATACCTGTCATATCTATGGAAATGGGAAGAATTTATGTTAAAAAAACCCCATAGATAATATTACAAGACATAAAGTAGATAACTTTGACTTCATAAAATTAAAAACAATTTGCATGAACAAAACTAACAAAACCAAGATTTGAAGGGAAACAAAAAAAAAACAGGAAGAAATTTTTATGACAAGTATCTCTGCCAAAGGCTTCATTTCTCAAATAAATAAAGAACCATGTTAAATTTATAAGAATACAATTAATTCTTCAATTGACAAGTGGTCAAAAGATATAAACATACAACTCAGATGAAGAAATTAAAGCAATATTTAGTCATGGGAAAAATGATCCAAACCACTATTAGAGAAATGCAAATAAAATCAACTCATAAGTATGACCTTATGCCTATCAGATTGGTTACTATGACAAAAAATGAAAACTATAAATATTGGAGGGGATGTGGTAAAAATTGGGACACTAATACACTCTTGGTGGAGTTGTAAACTTATTCTGGAGAGCAATTTGGAACCATGCTCAAATGGCCATCTACCTGCATATCTTTTAATCTATCAATACCACTGCTAGGGCTGTATTCCAAAGAGAATAAAGATAGGGGGAAAAGAACTTATTTGTACAATTTTTTTAAAAAATTCCTTTTGTTGTGGCAAGGAATTGGAAATGGAAGGCATGTCCATCATTTGGAGAATGGCTGAACAAGTTGTGGTATATGATTGGAATGGAATAATATTTTACCATAAGAAATGACAACCAAGATGATCACAAAAATCTTGGAAAGATTTATATGAAGTGATGCCAAGTGAAATGAGCAGAATCAGGATTATGTTGTACACAGTAATATCAATAATGTATGATGATCAAATGATCAACTGTGAATAAATATTATTATCCATAATGCAAGGATTCAGGAAACTTTAATTCATGATGAAAAAAGGCTATCCACTAAAATAGAAGGAACTGCTTTATTCACAGTACAGATTGAAGCATAGCATTCTTCAGTTTATTTCCTAAACCAATTTTCTCTAGTATAAGAAATATGTCTCTTTTTTCATAGCATGATGAATGTGAAAATATGTATGGCATGATAGTGCATGTACAACATATATGTTAGTACTTACTAGCTTTAGGGAAGGAGAGGGGTATCTATTTTTACACACTCCTTTCAGCATTTGTCTTTTTTCTTTTCTTTCTGTTCTTCAATTTGATAGATGTGAGATTTCCCCTTAGAGTTACTTTGCCTGATATCATGATGGCTACCCCTGCCTCTTTCCTTCACGCAAGCTCAATAAATTCTGGCTCAGCTTCTTCCCTCCCCCTTTAATTCTCTCTGTGTTTCTCTGTTTCAAGTGTATTTCTTATAATCAACATATTGTTAGATTCTAGTTTTTAATTCATTCTGATATACATTTCCATTTTGTGAGTGAATTTATCCCATTCACATTCATAGTTATCATTAAAAACTACAGATTCTCACCCTCCCATCCTATTTGCTTCTCCTTATTATTTTCCCTCTTTTCACCTCTTTTCCATAAGTCTCTTTTGCTTCTGTCATTGCTTCCCTTAATCAAACCTCCTTTTTATTACTACTGCCCTTTCTATTAAACCCTGTAAGGACGCTTGGGAAAGTGTAAAGTATTATTATACACCCCCAAGAGGTCCTATAGATGGAGGTGTGAAGCAATAGGAGGTATTGGTGAAACCTCCTATATGAATGGCAAGGACAAGTTTGCTTAGAGGCTGCTTTTAAGCAGTTCACTTGTTCCCACTTATTATCATAGACTAATGAAAGAGTGATTGTTTCCCTCAATTAATAATCAAGTTGTATAAAAACTTCAACAGTAATAAACCTTGATCTCTATTTCTGACTGTGATTTGTTGGATTAAACCAGATCAATAATTATGAAGTTTGCCTTTAATAGTTGCCAGGTGGATCTCTAACTGACAACTTCTTTTGGAACTCTGCGAATAAACCAGGTCTATAATGGTTATTTATATCAACCAATTTAATGGTAACAAATGAGGTAAAGGAAAAGTCAGGAGGTAAGGGAAAAGTTGGGGTGAATAAACAAAGAGGCATTAAGGATGAATCCTAGACCTTATCTAATATATTGAATGTATAATAAATCATCACTATGTCTAAAGCAGTTGCTATCTTGAAGCCTGCTTGGCAAACTCCCTGGTTTAGGCCAGAGGCCTGACCCTGATTGCTTGATGATTTTGTTTTTTGTAGTTGATCTTCTTGTTGGTATTTAGATTAGTATATTGGTGTTGATTTATAAATGTTGTTTAATAACCGAAGCTGGATGCTGATATATAGAATAGCCTATGAGCAGCTTAGGCACCTAAGTTAGCTAAGAGCTGATCCTAAGATGACCCCATCCTCTCACCAGTATCTCAAAATTGAGACCCTGATGTTCTGAGTTTTCCTGCTTTTATAGGTACATCTCAACTGACTTTTGGTCTCATGCCAGCTCAAATGTCCTCACTGCATTCTGTGTTCCAACCTAGTAACTGGCAATCATGCTTGGCCAAAATGGCTTCTTGCAAAAGTATTTACAGCCCATTCCTCCCTAATTTTCTATTGGATAAGAGAGGTTTCCATATCCAATTAAATGTGCATATATGTATATTCTTCCTACTGAAACAATTCTGATGAGTGAATTCAAGTTTGTCTCTATTTGCAACCATTTCTCCTTCAGTGTAAAAGCTCTTCCTAGTATTCTTCTGTGTGAGAATATTTTCTCTATCCTTTCTGTCCCTTCCTTCTTCTCCCACGTGCATCTCTATTTCTCTCCCATCCATTTTTTGAGATCATCTCAGCATAACTGACTCACTCCTATACAGTGTATCTATGTATATTACTTCTAATTGCTCTAATATTGATAAAGTTCTTAAGAGTTAAAAGTATCATTTTCCTGTGTACAAATATAAATACTTGAACTGTATCAAATCCCTTACATTTTCTCTTTTCTGTTTTTTTTATGCTTCTCTTGAGTATTATTTGTGAAAATCAATGTTTTTATTCATTTCTGGTTTTCATAAAAATGCTTAAAATAAAGTATACATTCTCCAAATCCCCAACCCCGAAAGTTTATACTCAGTTTTACTGGGTAGTTGATTCTTAGTTGACATCCTACTTCCTTTGCTTCTCAAAATATTACATGCTAAGCCCTTTAATCCTTTATTGTACAAGCTTCTAAGTCTTGTGTGATCCTTCTACAGAATTTGAATGTTTTCTTTCTGGCTGTTTGAATTATTTTTTCTTTCAGATAGAATGTTTGAAATATGGCTATAAAATTACTGGGAGTTTTTATTTTGGGATCTCTTTTAGGAAGTGATCTGTGGATTCTTTCCATGCCTATTTTAGCCTCTGGTTCTAGGATATCAAGGCAGTATTCCTTGATAGTTTCTTGAAATATGATGTTTAGGACTGTTAATTGGTTACATCTTTCAAATAGTTCAATAATTCTTAAATGGTCTCACTTGGATCTATTTTCCAGTTCAGTTGTTTTTTAGTGAGATCTGTGATAATTAGATTAAGTCTACACTGCCCATCTTTAGATTTAATCACCAAGGGTGAGAACACCTCTAATTCTGGGAGGTTCATAACCCCAGGTGTGCTAGAGTAGATGACAAATCAGAATCAACTGACTGCCCCCTAGGCAGTACTATGAGAATTGTGATTAGACATGCAAATTAGGAGGAAGGTAGAGGAAGTGACCCATAAATGATGCTTTTAAAAAAGAGAGTTGAGTGAGTGAGAGGTCTTTGGTGGAAGAGAGCATCTGGCGAAGGACCTTTTTTGGTTCATGGAGGAGTGTTGGAATGCTGAGTCTCTGGTGGGACTTCTGACTGCTTCCCTTTGAATTGTCATGTGGGTAAGTTAGGCTGACTCTATCTCTCTTCCCTTGATGTTTCTGGAGGCTCTCTTCTTAAGGAGGCCTCTCTGGCCTCTCTAACTGTAAAAGGCCTTGTGGCTAGAAGTCTTGTTTAATTAACCTTTCCTCTCTTCTGGGGCCTCTAAATTCTTACCTGGTCTGGGCCTCTGGTCTGGGCCAGAGTTTCTCTCTCTCAATTTCCCTACCTTAAACCTTCTCATGTAAATAAACTTTCATAAAGGTCAATTTTGACTTGAGATTATTCTTAATTGAGGATTGATAATAGTTCAGTCCTCTGTCAACCATCTTTTAATATACTGAACCCATAAAACTCCCTTTTCCCCCTTACAGATCTTTCACATTGTCTTCCAGACTTTATTTTGTGTTTCCTTCATATCTCATGAAGTCATTATTTTCCATTTGCCCAATTATGATTTTTAAGAAATTATTTTCTTCTGTGACCTTTTTTAACTCCTTTTTCATTTAGCCAATTCTGTTTTAAGATGGTATTTTCATTAATATCTTTGTGCATCTTTTACCACGCTGTTAATTCTCTTTTCATAATATTTTTTTTTCGCATCATTTTCTTTTCTCCTTTTCTTTCCTATCTCTCTTTTTTATTGTGAAAATGATTTTTGGCTTTTCCAGGAATTCTTTTTGGTTTTGTGTCTAGTTCACACTTTTTTCTCCTTTGTGATTTTGATTATGGCTTTTTTTGACATCATTGTCTTCTTCTGAATTTGTGTCTTTATCTTCCCTATTATTATAGCAGCTTTTATTTGGGCCAATTTCTTTCTCTTTTTTTTGTTGTTATTTGATTTTTTTTATTGCAGTCTATTTTTTGACATTGAACTTTATGTTAGAGTTAGCCTTTGTTACCAGGGTAGGATTCAGGGAACAATGTCCCACATTTTTAGGCTTTTTTTCACGGCTGCTTTCAGAGCTTCTTCTGACTGTTTTCATATTTTTGGTGCTTTCATGGAGGTTTGATCTGGAGAGAGGATGATCACTGTTGTCCTGATGTGTGTTCAAGTTCTTACCTCAGAAGGTTTCTGAATACCTGCAGCCACAAGTGTTATTGCTTCTCAGTCCCTCTGATCCCTTTTTGACTATAAGTGCTGTTTCTCAGTGCCCTTGCTCCCTAGTGAATACAAATGATACTGATATTTCAGCCCCTAAACCCTTAGAACTGAAAATGCTTCTTTCTATCCTAGAACTGGGACCCAGAAATTACTATAGCAATGGATTTACTGAATAGCACTTGGTCCTATACCTAGTCCTATGCCCAGTGCTAGAGTCCCCTGTAATTAATTATTTATTAGTTGCCTTATCCATTTTTTTGCTTCTGGCTTAAGGTCACCCAAATCTGTCACTAAGTCTTAGATATACTGCTCATGTTACAGTCACATGAGTTCTAGGCCAGCCCTAACACCAGTGTGTCAAACCTTTATTTCTACTATCCCAAGTTTTCTTAGATTGGATATATACTTAACCTCAAAAAAAAATTTTTTTTTTTACTCTGCTGCTCCAAGAATTTTATTTTTAAGTTATTTGAAGGGAAATGTTGAAAGAACTTGCCTATAGTGCTTTCTCTTCCCCACCATTTTGAGTTAACTTCCTGGGATATTTTTTTATATATTAGTACTTCTTTAAAATTTATCTTTTTTTAGTTTTGTATCAACAATGGCCATACATTTATAAGAGGTGATAGTTTCAGGTACTTTGGAGATTTTATATTCAAATTTTATATTCAAATATATTTATATTCAAATTACATTTCTCATTTTTGAATATAATTCATAACCAACCAGAAGTATATTGGAGATTATTCCTACCTTCTGAAAGAGCCAATTATTATTTTTTTTCAGTATGATCATTGGTAAATGGTAAAATTGAGGACTTTATTTATTATATAATTGATTTTCTAGGCTTAAGAAAGTGAAGATGAAAACATTAATAATGAAAATTTAACTTAAAAGTGTATAATGTGAACATTTTTCCCCTTGCAGAGCCAATTATTTATTAGTACCCTTTTACATAATATCCAATAAAATCATCTGTAGATATACACAGAACTATTTTCATAACTTGGGGATTTCTTTATTAATTAATACTATTTGAGGCTTATAGTTGAATCTTTCCAATGTCCATCTATGATAAAAATGTGAATTTGATCATCTTTTAGCTCTCATCTAGAAACATTTACTTTTCTCCTGTGGGCAACTGAGGTTTTCATATTGCTAAACTTAAAGTAACTTTATTACAGGAGGGCACAAAAGGCGTTAGAAAAAGAAGTGATTGGTTATAATTTGTAATCTTCTCTGATTCTAGATCTTGCCTGTCTTCATTCCAGTTTTGGGAGAAGTATGTATGTAGGGACAATTAAAACACCTTGGCTTAGAACAGGCAGTCTAGTGTTAATAGTTCAGCTTTGGTGTGATCACAATACTAATTAAGTCATCACTTTACTTTATGTGAAGTCATTCATAGGGGCTTATTTAAGATAGGTGAGAGTGCCCATACTTGTGAAAATCTTTGTTTTATGTAATTTTATTGAAGATTAATTTGACTGATTGGAGATATAGGAAAGTACGCAGATGAGAGTATCCCCCAAAATATGTGGCTTGGTAGTTACTTGAAAGCTACAATGACAATGTTAATGTTTCTTTTTATGCCAGCTTAGCTGAGATCCAATAAAGGAAAAACTTCTGTCTTGATATCCTGAACCTGATATGCTTAACTTGTTATGGTATAATGGAAATATCACTTTGTTTTGGGGAGATAAGTGTTCAAGTCCAGATTTTCAGCTTATTAGATAAATGACTTTCACCAAATTACTTTACCTTTTTTGATTCTCACTTTTTGAATGGGAGTGATGATGTTTTTATGTAACTTATAGGAGACTGTGATAATCCATTCAAATGAGACAACAGATATACCATGTTTTATAAGTCATGAAATGCTACATAATTGTCAACTCTTGCTATCATTGATAATAGGTAAATAACTATTTTTTAATAAAAGAAACTAGAGAGCCATTGCATCTTGTATCTAGGCAAGGCTTAATTACCAGTTTCCTAGCAAAGTTTCCTTTTCAAAGCATACTGGATTATTAGATTTAGTGTTTTATTAAACAATAATTAAGTTGAGAAGCAATTGCCTTGACAATCCAATTAATTCAGGTTATCTCTAACTAAACAATTCAAATGAATATGAGCTGCAAGAATAAAAACTATAGCTTAGGAGACATGGGCTCTTCATTGATTTCTAATTTTAACAGACTCTTAAATCACTTAAGTAATATGTTTGAAAAAAGGCACTGTGAAGTCTCTGAATCCATTTCCATGTTGACTTGAATATCAGAACCAGGCAGTTTCATAGTGGGCATTCTTCAATGATGATGTTATTTTAACTCCCAGGGTCTTCTTGGAATGACTTTCAGATGTAAAATGTTTTTTAAATCACTGGGGAGCCAATTATCTTTCTAATGGGAACTCTGGTAGAAAGCTATCTTGAGTTAATTTCATACCATGCCACCTGCACTATAACCTCTCTTTCCATGAGAACTGCAAACTGTATCCTTGGGAATCTGGGTTTTGATAAGAACTTCCCTCCCACCTTGGTTTAGCCAGCCCCACCATTTCACTTCCCTACAGTCTTCATGCCATTTTGCCCTGCGTCTCCCTACCCATGCTCCTCTTTTCCCTGTAGTGCCTAAAGTACACTCTTTAACTTACACTTATTAGAATATTTGGATTGCTTTGAGCCTCTTCCATTAAGTTATTTTATGATATCCCCAGTTATTGATTTTATCTTTATCTTATAATTCCCTTATATTTACTTATTTCTATCCATATTATATTCTTACCATTTCCCACTTGATTACAATCTCCTTGAGTATTATGCTATGAAATTTTTGTTCGATATATTGCTTTCTTTGAAAATGAAAAGATTAATAAAGAAACAATTAGGACAACCCCATAATATCACAGGTGTGTAACATAAAAGACATTTTTGTTATTATTCAGTCATGTCTGACACTTTGTGACCACATTTAGAGTTTTCTTGGCAAATAAATTGGATTTGTTTGCCATTTTCTTCTCCAGTTCATTTTACAGTGAAGAAACTGAGGCAAAGAGAGTTAAGTGACTTGCCTACGGTCATGTAGCTAGCAAGTATCTGAGGCCAGATTTGAATTCAGGAAGAGGAATGTTCCTGATTCCAGTAATTCTATACATTGTGCTACCTAGATGCCCAGATTATGGTCCTCAGTAGTATCTGGTTCATTGATATATATATTTTCTGGCAGGTAGATGAAAGAGTAGGGTTAAGCAATGAGAAAGAATAGGAATGGTCTAGATTTAATTTGGGGAATTATATAGTATTTTAATTGATCTCTACTATCTATCTGAAAGATAATTTTCTTAACACTAGAGGGAAAATGCTATATTATTGTCAGTGATGGACAAACACAATCAGAGAAAAATCAAAATTACAGGCAATTTGTGGTAAGAAAGGTATTTGGTGACAGTATGTAGAGTGTAACATATTACTAATAATGGTTTGCATTTTAGGCTCAGACTAAAAGATGAATGGTGGAAGGGGTAGGCTAGTCAGGCTAGTAGAGGGAAGGAGGGAGGGGTTGCTTTGGGTATTTATTGCAATATATGTTGCAGCAAAAACCCATGTGGAAAAAAAAATTGGAAAGAAGTGATGCAAAGTGAAGGAGGAACCAGGAGAATATTAAATACAGTAACAATAATAATGTACAATGATCAACTGTGAATGACAACTATTATCAGCAATGCAAGGATCCAAGAGAACTCAGTGGGAGTCAATGAAAAAGTTTAAGCACTGCCATAGAAGAAATGGGAGAGTCTGAACACAGATTGAAGCATAACATACTTCACTTTATTTCCTTCATGAACTTTTTTCTAGTCTAAATGATATTAATGTGGGACTCTAGGTTTACCTTGTACCCCCAAATTATAGAAGTGCTTCAGGTCAGACTGTAAGCAAGGAACATTTTTTCTTTGCTTCCTTGCATTCTTGTTAAGGCTAAAGAATGGACTTCAAAGGCTAATGATAAGAAAGACCCTTGAGAGAATTATTCCCCTAGGTTTCAAGATGGAAAAAGATATACATATTCTGGTTATGCTTCAATATCATTGGGTTGTAGGCCCCTAAACTATGCCCAGCTAAACCCTATGTCTTCAGGACTTAAGATACCACTCTGACCCCAGTCAGACCAATACCCCCTCCAACACTTTTGCCTGAATTCATACCCTCCTTGAATCACATATTACCTGCTGTAAAGTATAAACCCCCCAGAATTGATCCCTTCAAGGAGACAGCTTTCAATATATGCTGTCATCCCAGCAAAATTCGACATGAATTCCAAATTAATACATTTCTCTTTTTTATTTCTAAACTAAATTATGGAGTCTCGAATTCTTGAAAAGGATACCCATCCAGAGAACCTCAGGGGTTCACCTCTAGCATCTCACAACATTTTGTGACTTCTTTTACAGTATGATGAACATGGAAATATGTTGTATGATAACACAAGTACAGCCTTTATCAAATTACCTGCTGTGTCAGGGAGAAAGGAGAAATGGGAGGCAGAAAAGAATATAGATCATAAAATACAAAATTATTATTAAAATTGTATCTATATGTTATCTAAAAAAGTATAAAATTTAAAAAGGGGGGAAAACTGAATGCATCAATAAAAAGAGATGGAGAATGTTTTTTTTAAGTAAGAGAAGTACCAAAGACAATGACAAAAACAGAAATGAAAAGCTTCCTCAGGAGGATATCTCCTTCAGATCGAGGGGCAGTGGTCTCAAAGTGTAGCTCTCCTAGAAATGAGGAATGGGAAAATTTATTTGAGATGAATTCACAATCATTGATTGAATTATTATGGCTTTTAGTAATTTAATTAGTAACAAAATTTTCTGTTATAATTCAATATTTAACATTGAAATTTTAGGATATATGATAGATATAACCACCAGGTGGAACTTGTGAGCAAATCAGGCATAACTTTCTCTCCAAGTAATTTATTTTCTAGTTGGGCTTGGTAATCTTAAAATAAATGGCTGCCAAAGATCTCACTTAGCTAATCAGCAGCTAATGGCTAGCTTTACCAGGATTCCTTTTCCTGAGAATTATTTCCTCTCATTCTAGTAAACTTTCATTTAAAAATATTTCCTCCTTTATTATTACGAACATTATGAATATCAATAAACATGAACAAGGAGAACTGTTAAAATGATTTCTTTCACGTTACATAATAGATTTTTTTAAAAGAACAAATGAAGTATTACACACTAGGACCAATATTGTTCTGTTTCTCTGTGTCCTCTTATGAATTATTTTTGTTTTCTTCAGTGCATTTTATTTTTTTATTTTTTAAGTTTTTATTTTGAATATTTTCCCATAGTTACATATTTCATGTTCTTTCCCTCTCCCCTAAACCCCCCTAACTCCCTTTAGCTGATGCACAATTCCAATGGGTTTTACATGTATCATTCTTTAGTACATTTTAAATTCAATATATGTTTCTCTTCTTTCTTCCTTTGTTTCTTGCTTTGTTTGTCTCCTTCCTATCTTTCTTTCTCTTTCTTTAATGTAGATTATTTCTGTCTTTGCTTCCAAAGTGTCTGGCATATAGTAAGCAATTATAAAATTATGGTTGATTGATTGAATAGTGGGGATAAGCTTAAAATTATAGTTAGACCCAATTGAATGCTCTTGAAGGCCAAGTATTTGTATTTTTTCTAACTAAACTTTCTTTAGTATATAAAGATTCCTCATAGTTTTTGAGATGGGAGGCTAAAAATGACAAATTGTAGAATTTAGGTAAATATACATATAAATCAGATAAAACTCTCTACTATCTTCCAGTTGAGGAAGGAGGGCTAGAGATTTCATCATCGTCCCCAAAGCATTATGAAAGCAGAAACCCATTCCAGATGAAACTGTTATGTTCTGTCTCACTATGAGAACTCCAATTCTACCTGACTCTTGGAAAAAAATACTAAATAGACAAAGTAAAATTTCTCTAGTTAATTAGCTAAGGATACCGTTTATACTCAGTATCATTGCTCTTTAAACTGCTTGGTACCATTTGTTAGTTTTAACAAAAGGGAATTCTATTCAATTCAACAAACTTTTATTAAGTATCTATTATATGCTAGACACTTGGTGCTTCAATACAAAGAAAAAGGTTCCTAACCTTAAGGAGTTTGTATTCTATTTGGGGCAATAGATTATGCACCAATAAGTAAATAGAAACACATACTTGGTAAATAAGAAGGAATTTCAGAGTGGAGGAAGTACAAGGTTCAGGAGGATTCAGAAAAGTTGGTATGCAGGATAACTAGATTGAAGTCATATTAAAAAGAGTTTTAAATGAGGAGTTTGAATTTTATAATAGAAAGAATTGACACTTTCTAAAACTTCTTCAGGATTTGTTTGTATCTTTGTAGTCAGGATTGTAATTTGGGAATATGAATTCTTCAACTAAGGAGGTTAAAGTCAAATAAATTAGGATGCTATTGTAATAGTCCAGTTGAAAGATAAAGAGAACCTGAACTGTGGAGATGAGTGAAGAAAAGGGCCTAGAAAAAATAAATGTGGTGGTAGAATCTTTACACGGTAAAGACAAGCAAGAGTAGAAGGTAACTCTAAGGTTGTAAATCCAGATAATAAGGGAAATGGTAGTTCCTTTTGCAGGATAGAAAAATTAAGAAAAGAGGAGAGATTTAAGGGAAAGACAATTAATTCCATTATGTGTCTTGATATACATAGAAGATATAGAGAGAGCAATATTCAATGGTCAACAAAACAATAAGAGTGTGTTAAGCACTTACTATAGGCCACATTCTTGGGATATAAAGAAAGATGCAAACAGTCTGTGATTTCAAGAAACTCTCATTTCTATTGGAGTAGATAAATATGATTAATAAATAGGAACTTACAAAATATGTCTAGAGTGTATAGAAAATGGTCTTAGGAAAAGATGCTGGAGGGATAAGGAATGGCTTCCTACAGAATGTGGGATTTGAGATAGTACGATGGCATGGAGATGGGAGATATGAGAGAGTATGTTGTTCAAGGAGCTACAAGTAGGTGTCATAAGAGAATTTGAGTATAGTCACTTTTGCTTAAGCAAGTCACATAATTAGCCATTTGTAGCAGGAGGAACATTAGGAGAGAGCAGTACCATTGTTGTGGGGGAACTTGAGGTAAACCCCAGGTTTGGGACAGGTATCCTTTGCAAGAATGTAAGACTCTGTAACTTAGCTTAGAAATGAAAAGATAAATTTGTTAATTTGTTATTCACATTGAATTTGGTTGGGAGGATCTTGCAAGTAGGACACTGCCTCTAAATGGGGATGTGTTCTGGGCTTTATATAACCTTTTGACAACAGGGGCTATGTGATCAGTGTGATAGAATGGAATGAAGTTAGGCAGATATGCGGGATGTTTGTTATCTGCTTGAGGCTAGAGTGATGTTTTCCATACTGAATACATAGGGGGTGGCTAGGCATAGTTTAGGGGGCAAATAGATGTCCTAAATTACAGTCTGATGGTATCAGAGTATAACCAGAAGATGTATATCTGTGTCCATCTCAAAATCCAGGGGAGAATCCAAGGGGAATATTTCTCTCAGGGGTCTTCCCTTATCATGAGTCTCTGATGCTCAGAGTCACCTTTTCCTCAGCATTAAAAGAATGGAAGGAAGGAAAGGAATTTTCCTGCTTTCTGTTTGACCTGAAACACTTCTAGAGTTTGGGGTGTCCAAAGGAAACCCAGGGTCCCATACCAACATGAAAACCTAGAGACCTTAAACAAAAAGATTATTGAGAATATCATATACTATTGAGATGTCAAGAATGATGATTGACATATTCCATTAACAATTAGCTGATCATGGGTGACTTTGGAGAGAGCAGTTATTATCCACTGAGGAGATCAAAAGATTATGAGAATTAAGAAGAGAGTGAAAGGAAGGCAATTAGCGAATTTGGTATAAATTTCTTTTCTCAGGGAATTTTATTAAGAAAGGGGTAGTTATATGTGACAATAGTTTGAAGGGATTGCATTCAAATGGGAATATTTTGATTTAAGAATGTGGATCAAGCAAAACAATTCTGAGATATCATCTCTTACCTATTTTCTTACTCTAAAATGACAAAAGGTGCAAAATGACAAATGTTGGAGAGGATGTGGAAAAATGGGGACACTAATACTCTGTTGATGGAGGTATGACCTGACACAACCATTTTGGAAAGCAATTTTGAATTATATTCAGAAAGTTATAAAACTGTGTATACCCTTAAACCCAACAATACCATTGCTGAGTCTGTTCCCCTGGGAGATCAGGGAAAAAGGAAAAGAACCTATAGGTTCCAAAAGTAGGATGCTCATGAAATGGAGAATGACTAAAAATTTTCTGATATATGATTGTGATGAAATACTACTGCATCATAAGAAATGATGAGCAGAATAATTTCAATAAAACTTGGAATTATGTTAGGTAATAAACATTCAAATTAATAGAACAAAGAGAACATCACACACAGGTACAGATTTAATTCTCAAAGAATAAATTGTGAAAGTTACCTCCAAAGAATGAACTGAAAGGTGGAAACATGAAAGACATAATTTGTATGAACATGCCTGTCTCTTGGATGATGTCTTCTGTGATCTTTCTGTGAAAGTAGGGACAGTCTCCTGAACAAGATGGGACAGGATAGAATGGAGGGAGCATGAAGAGGGTTGGCCTTAGAAAAGAGAAGGGTGGACTCTTCATTATATATAGGAATGAGAGTATAGATAGTGGGGAAAGAAGTCTGAATAATGTGAAATGGGGGGAGTGGCTAGAAGAGGGAGATCTAAATGAATTTTCACATTTTTTTCAGTGTCGTATTTTGCTATTTCTTCAGTAGACAGGTCAGTGGAAGTGGATACTATGGGGAATTTGAGAAGGCATAGGAATCTTTGGGACAACTGTGGAGATTAGAATAGTGAAGTGATGAGAGTGGTGGAATGATTGACTACCTTGCTGCAGCTGCAGTGAGGGTCAAGTTGTGATGACAAATTTGTGGTGGTCCCAGTACAATTTTATAATTTTTTTTCCAACTCTAATCAATAGCTCATGAATACAAGTGAAAAAGGTACAGGGTGTGAGTAATCTAGGGTTGGATGTTGATAAAATATTGTGGGCAAGAACCTAAAGGGACTATGTTATTATGGATCAGAACTGAAGGAGGCAGATTTTTACAACAGTAACAATTTTAAAAGTTTCAGGGAGGGACATAAAAAAATTGTAGCATATAGTGGCAGTTGTGGTTCAGGGACAGTGACTTAGGGAGGATTCTCCTGGGAGACTGAAATTAAACCTTTCAGCAATAGAAGTCCTTTTCTTTTCCTGGCTTGGCTTATGAAGAGAATCTTCCAGAGTTACTGTATTCTGGTTTCTCAGAGAAACAAAAGGAATAATGGAAAATTTACTCCACTTTCTTTATATTTCTTCTTTTTGATTTATTTTCCTGTAAACAGGACTTCCATGTTTATTTCTAAGAGTATCTTTGCTATTCAAAATATTGCATACTAGTTACTTAGCTTTTAAATAATAGTTTGCTGGAGGAATATAAGACAATTGTACTTACATCATTTTCTATTTAAAAAAAACTATTTTTTCTAGTTACATGTAGAAACAATTTTTGACAATTGTTTTCAGACATTTTAGGATTCATATTTTCTTCTTTCCTCTCTTCTTCCCAAGGTGGTAAATAGTTTGATATACGTTTGATATAGGGCTTTCATGCCATGTATATTATATCTTGATTTTGTTGTCTTGGTATAAAAAATCTTGGATAAGAAATGGATACCTTTGGATAACTGATAGGTAAATTCAACTGACTTGACAAGCTACGGATTGCTCGGGACCTTGAGCATTTATGAATTCTATTTATTGATACTTTGTTTTTTTGTTTGTTTTTAGCTTTACAAGGAAAGGAATCAGGACCTTCACCATGACTGAGAACCTGATAAGCTAATCATTATTTCTGAGCAGAAAGGTTAGTCTGGACCAGAGGCTTTTGGATTTTCTCTAATAGTATAGAGCTGAAGTGGGTCACCCAGAGGTCAAGGGAGAGAAAGTAGGTTACTCAGTTTATTGGGTAATGACCTATGAAAGAACTGATGAATGGAGGAAATGGAAGTCACAGTGAGAATGAAGGATAAAATGAAAGATCTTAAGGCACAGAGAAAGAAGGAACAAAAAAGATTATGATCAGATAAAGAAATTTCAGAGTTTATGAAGTTGGAAGTAGAATATTTGTGGGTAATAGCCAGCTCTACGTTATGAACATCCTTATAAGGAGCTAAGGTAGAATGGTGAAGTAGAACATGGGAAATGAGTAAACTAATGGCTTAGGAAATTTGAGTGTTTGAGAGAGCATCTATCCATAGTATGAAGGCAAGAGACATAGAAAACAGAAAAACAGGGATGTGACCCTAGAGCTCAAGACAGAATTAAAAATGTGGTGTTAAAATGAAAGAAGGGGACTAGTGAGACAGACAGAGAAGGGAGGAGGAGATATGGGTGAGGAATGGGTAAGAGTGGAGAGAGAGAGAGAGAGAGAGAGAGAGAGAGAGAGAGAGAGAGAGAGAGAGAGAGAAACCCCTGAGGGAAGAAGGATAAAAGTTATCAACAAAGGTCATTTAGAGGAAATATTTCCTAGAGGAATTTGAAATTAGGGTTTTCCCTACCTCCCTTAAATTCACAGAGGAAGTATAATGTAATGATAGCACTTGGGCAATCTGATACCATAGTAACCTCTGGAAACCATTGAAAAGAAGAAAGAAATCTTTTATTCCTCCAGTGTCTGGCTGAACTAAGAAAACTTAACTTTTTTTAAAGTTTAAAAAAAAAAAGATTAATAATCCACAATGAAGAACAAATCCTTATTTTCTCTATTTGGTCTCTTGGGTGACAATATTATATTTGACATTATTGTTACCATAATCCTCTTGGAGTAAAATTGAAAAGCATTAGGAATTAAATTAAAAAGTATATTNGAGAGAGAGAGAGAGAGAGAGAGAGAGAAGCAGAGAGAGAAAAAGAGACAGACAGACAGACAGAGACACAGAGAGAGAATGCCTTGTGTGAGGCCAATGCATGGAGAGTTGGAAATAAGGAGAAAGGAAAAATGAAATTAGAAAGATATACAGCAAAGGCAGTAGAAAGGTAAAATAATGTCATGAAAACCTAGGGAAGTAAGCTTATTCAAGGAGTAGGTATGGTCAAAAAGTCAAATACTACCGAAAACTCATGATGGATGAATAAGAAAATATCTTATACATCTTTAATATTTAGGAATTAAAAGATTCATTGGTAACTTTGAAGAGAGCTGTTTAAGTGAAATGGTAGATATGAAAGTCAGACCTCAAGGTCCTGAGAAATGAGGTGTAGGTTAAGAAATAGAATTATGTGTAGTCAGTTTTTTTTTTAAATTATCTCTGAAGAGGAGGAAAACTATAGGTTGGATACAAGAGGATTAAGAAAAGGTTTTTGAAGATTTATTCCTATTTTAATAATCAGTTTGTTTCTATAAATATCAATGAATATCAAGTTTCTGGCATCACTCTGTTTATTCCCTTCTCTACTCTCTGATACTATTTTAATGTTCCACCTGACTGTGCTACAAACTGTCTCTACTCACCCTTCTGAACCCAGATAAAATATGTTAACCCCAGGTTTTACCTTAAGAAAACTCTAAGACTGTTACTCAAAAAAGCGATCACTAATCAGTGAGTGATAGCAAGTAGAAGTCAAGGGAGAACCTGGAGGAGGAAATAAGTACTTTCTTTAGGACCCACCCTATAGCTTCTACTTGGTAATTTTGACAGAAAGGTCCTAAAGGCCAACCTGATTCCAGAAAACAATAAAACAGCACTTTTTATTTCATTTTTACTCATGTAGATATTAAAAGGGATATTTTGCAATAGCAAATTACTCAGAAATTGCAATGGGCACAGCATTTCACTTAGGACAATTGAGCATAGATCACAGGGAGAAACAAAAGATTATTTTTTTACTCTAGCCACAAGAGTTCAAATATGCATATGGTTCTTTTGAAAGCATTATGTATTTAAGTGAGTCATTTGTGTGAAGAGGCATTTTAAAACATAAAAAAATTTGAAATAATTTTCAGGAAGTATAAAATAAAGTTTAGTTAAAAGAGGGGTCATGAGGCCATGAATGATTTGTACTTAACAAACAATTTCACCTCATAATTTCCAGAATATAATTATACCTTTGAGGTTTGGTCTTTAGATAGAAAGAGGGGTTGAAGCCCATAGGTTCTCTTTGTCAATGAATCACTTAAAAAATTAGTTGCTTGAATTCAGAGAAATGGTGACTGTATTTCAAACTCTGTTACAAGCTGTATCAAATCATTTTGCTTAGATTATTTTTATAAATTAAGGGTTATCTTTTATATCTAATATGTCCAACAATTATTAATTGTCTCTAGAATGGAGAATACTATATGTGGTAACCAATAAATGTAAAGTTGAGACAAAACATTGTGAATGCAGATTAAAGTCAATTATGGGACACATACACAATGGTAAAACAATAAATTTAAAAAATTTATTTATTTATTTATTTAGAATATTTCTCCATGGTTAAGTGATTCATGTTCTTTCCCTCCCCTCCTCCCACCTACCTCCCAGAGCTGACAAGCAATTACACTGAGTTATACATGTGTCATTATTCAAAACCTATTTTCAAATTATTCATATTAACAATAGAGTGATCTTTTAACATCAAAACGCTAATCATATTCCCATCAAACCATGCAATTGATCTTATGCTTTTCTTCTGTGTTTCTGTTCCCACAGTTCTTTCTCTGGATGTGGATAGCATTCTTTCTCATAAATTCCACTGGATTGTCCTGAGTCATTGCAGTGCTACTGGTAGAAAAGTCTATTACATTACATTGTACCACAGTGTATCAGTCTCTGTGTACAGTGTTCTCCTGGTTCTGCTCCTTTCACTCTGCATCAATTCTTGGACGTCATTCCAGTTCACATGGAATTCCTCCAGTTCATCCTTCCTTTCAACACAATAGTATTCCATAACCACCAGATACCACAATTCATTCAACTATTTCCTCAACTGATGGACACCACCTCATTTTCTCATTTTTTGCCTCCATAAAGAGTGTGGCTATACATATTTTTGTACAAGAATTTTTCCTTATCATCTCTTTGGCATACAAACCCAACAGTGGAAAAGTCAGGCATTTTTTAAAGCCCTTTATGCATATTTCCAAATTCCTTTCCAGAATGATTGAATTAATTCACAACTCTACCAGCTGTGTATTAATGATTCAACTTTGGTACCCCTCTCCAAAATTTATCACTTTCCTTTGCTACCATATTGGTCAGTCTGCTAGGTGTGAAGTGGTACTCAAGATTTGTTTTTATTTGCATTTCTCTAATGAAGAGAGATTTAGAACACTTTTTCATGTGCTTATTGATTGTTTTGATTTTTTTTATGTGAAAACTACATATCCAAGATCAATGGTCAAGGGATATTCTTGACCATTAATTTCGTATATATTTGGGAAATTAAACCTTTATCAGAGAGTTTTGTTATAAATTTCTCACCCAGTTTTTGCTTTCCTTCTAATTTTGGTTGCATTGGTTTTATTTGTATGAAACCTTTATAATTTTATATAATCAAAATCATTCATTTTGTAATGTTCTCTATCTGTTCCTTGGTCTTAAATTCCTTCCTTTCCCACAGATATGACAAGTATGCTATTCTATGTTCACCTAATTTATTTATGATTTCAGTCTTTATACTTAAGTCATTTACCTATTTTGAATTTATCTTGGTATAGGGTGTGAGATGTTGATGAAAACATGATTTTTCCCAGCAGTTTTTGTCAAATAGCAAATTCTTTTCTCAAAATTTGAGATCTTTAGGTTTATCAGTCACTAGCTTACTGAGGTCATTTACCCCTAGTCTATTCCATTGATCTATCCCTCTGTCTCTTAGCCAGTATATTGTTTTTATGACTTTATAGTGCTTTATAGTACCGTTTAAGATCTGGTACTGCTAGGCCATCATCCTTCCCATTTTTTTCATTATTTCCCTTCATATTTTTGTTCTTTTGTACTTCCCAATGAACTTTGTTATACTTTTTTCTAATTCTATAAAAAAGTTTTTGGTAGTTTGATAGGTATGGCATTGAAGAAGTAGATTAAATTTGGGTAGGATTGCCCACCCAATTATATTAGCTCATCCTATCTGTTAGCAATTAATGTTTTTCCAGTTATTTAGATCTAGTTTTCATTGTGTGATAAGTGTTTTGTAGTTGTGTTCATGTAATTCCTATATTTGTTTTGGTAGATAAATTTCTAAATATTTTGTATTATCTAGAGCAGTGATGGGCAAACTATGGCCTGCAGGCTAGATGAGACCCTTCATCTTCATAATCTTTCAGTCATTAATAGGGCTTAGTATAACAAAAATACAATAATTTTTTAAAATGTATCATTGTTATTTTTCAATAAATTATATTGGGTCACCTAATTTTTTTTTCCTTTCCTTTAGCCCACTCTTTAAAAAGTTTGACCATCACTGGTTTAGAGTGATTTTAAATGGAGTTTCTCTTTCTAACTCCTGATGCTGAATTTTGTTGGAAATTTATAGAAATGTTGATGATTTATGTGGGCTTATCTTGTACCCTGCAACTTTGCTAAAGTTGTTAATTATTTTTACTAGCCTTTAATTGATTTCCTAGAATTCTTTAAGTATACCATCAAATTATCTGTAAAGAGAGATACTTTAGTTTCCTCATTGCCTACTTTAATCCCTTCAATTTCTTTTTCTTCTCTATCTACTATTGCTAGAGTTTCTAGTACAATGTTAAATAATAGAGGTAATAATGAGCATCCTTGCTTACTGAACTTATTGGGAAGGGTTCTAACTTATCCCCATTGCAGTTGATACTTGCTGATGGTTTTAAATAATATTTTAAATAGGAAATGGTGTATTTTGTCACAGGCTTTTTCTGCATTTATCGAGATGATCATGTGATTTCTGTTGGTTTGATTATTGATATGGTCAATTATGTGGCTAGTTTTCCTAATATTAAACCATCCTTGCATTCCTGGTATAAATCGCTACTGATCATAGTGACTAATCCTTGTGATCACTTGCTAGAGTCTTTTTGCTAATATTCCATTTAAGATCTTTGCATCTATGTTCATTAGGGAGATTGGTCTAGAGTTTTCATTCTCTGTTTTTGGTCTACCTGGCTTTGTAATGAGTACCATATTTGTGTCATAAAAGGAATTTGGTAAAACTCTTTCTTTGCTTATGTAGCTGACCAGCAGCCACAAAATATTATCATGATTAAATACCTGAGAAAGGGAAGCTTGAGACTGAGGGAAAATGGGTGAAGGGATTTAGAGATAAGAGAGAAGGAACAAGAGGAAGAAAGAAAGACTAAGAGACACAAGGTTCAACAGCTTGGGGTTCTGTGTGCATGCTCCTCTGATGGTGGAAAAAAGAGAGCTACATGTGTCCCCAGTGTTTTATTAGAGAATCAAGGAACGGGTGATAGGAGGTAGTTAATGAATGTGAAATGGCAGAAAAAGAGGAGGGGACTAAAATAATTTAGGGCTCAGTGCCCTCTTCAGAGGTCCAATTGACCTTTGGACTACAGATTTAGGAAGCTGTCAGTATACCATAAGATCAGAGTTAAATTTTGTTACAATGCTTAAGTAATCAATCATGAAAGCAAATGGCTACCCCTTGTCTCTAGCCAGAGTAGAATTGTGGGCAAGATGATACAGCAGTCTGTGTCAGGATAAAGAACACATCAGGAGAAAAAGAATAAACTATTGGTTAGGAAGTTTTGCTCAACCTAGCCCTCCTCAGTGTACTCCTCTGAACAGAAAGCTGCCAGATGGAGAGCAGTATCTGGGGACTCAGGAGTTTGACTTAACCTAGTCTGAGAAAGCTCTCCCTCCAGGGGAAAAAAATCCCCCACCCTCCAATCTCTCTTTATTCTTCTTCTGTGAATCAATCTGTTTTCCTATATATTTTGTTGATATTTATTTAAAAGGGTACCAAAGGATGAGGTTTGAGAAAAAGGGTGAAAAGGGTTTCCTCACTGAAGGCCCAGATCAGGAGTCAAAGTCTTTCAGTCCTCGGCTAAAGCCGAAGATGGCCTAAGCCCTCTCTGTCTGCTGGTAAATTCTGTAATGGCTAACCTAAGGTAAATATGAGCAAAAGTATAGTCTCTAGGATTAGCTGGAATAAGAGAGGTTGGTCTTCAGGCTTGGCCCAGTCCCTCTCAGGGCAATCCCTTTGAGGTAATTGGCAACTGATCAGTATCACACAGATATCCCCTCAGGTCAGCACAGCAGGATGTCTTCAGGGTAGATATATTCTCTAAATAAGTTGGGGATATTTCCAGTCCTCAAGGAGACTCTTGAAACTGGTTCTCTCCACTGAGTTCAAGAACCATATTCTTGAATGTCCAATATTTCCCAGCCACCCCTGCTCTCAAGATTCTGATTGACCTCTGGCCTCTTGTCATTCCTCTTCTGTATTCTCTCAGATCTGTGTAAAAATCCTTTCCTTCAAGATACTATATACTATTTGGTGCATAAATGTTTAGTAATGATATTACTTCATTGTTTATAGTATCCTTTAGTAAAATGTAATTTCCTTTCTTATCTCTTTTAATCAGATAAATTTCTAATTTAGCTTTGTCTGGTATTGTGATTGCTACTCCTACTTTTTTACTTTAGATGATGCATAAATTCTTTTCCAGCCTTTTACCTTTAATCTGTGTATGTCACGCTGCCTCAAATGTGTTTCTTATAAATAACATATAGTAGGATTCTGTTTTTTAATCCACTCTGTAATCTGCACCTCTTTTATGGGTGAGTTCATCCCATTCACATTCAGAGTTATGATTACTAACTGTGTATTGACTTCCATCATTGCCCTTTAGATTCTGATCATTCCCTTTCACTCTGTTCCTCTTTACCCATATTTTGCTTTTTGTCCCAACCCCCCACATTTCCCCCTCCCTTCAGTTACCTCCCCCTTCCTGGTCTTATTTCCCTTCTACTTCCATGTAGGGTAAGATAGAAATCCAAACCCCACTGAGTATACTTGTTTTTCCCTCTCTGAGTCAGTTACAGTGAGAGTAAGGTTTAAGCATTGCCCATCATCACCCTTATCCTCTCCTCTACATAATGATTTTTTAGGTCTATGTTATATAATTTACCTCCATTCTATCACTTCCTTCAATTATCTTTCAGTGCAACCTTGTCTTTCACCCCTTGATTTTTTTTTACATATCCATATGCATACATATCATACATATTGTTCCATATCATCACATTTACATACATATCATATCATCTTATATTATCAAATACATCATATCATTATAATCAGCTTACTTCCCCACCCTCTTTCTGAGTAAATTCCTTATATCTTCTCTATGACTAAGAGTAATTTTTCAGAATTACAGATATCCTCTTTCCATGTAGACATATAAACATTTTGACCTTAATGAGTCCCTTAAATTTACTCTTTCTTATTAACATTTTTTGGCTTCTCTTGTGCCTCTTGTTTAGACTTCAAATTTTTTCTTTAAGTCTGTCTTATTTCTCAAGAATGCTTGGAAATATTCTCTCTCATTGAATGTCAATTTTTTCCTGAATGAATATACTCAGTTTTTCTGGATAGGTGACTCTGGGTTGTAAACCCACATCTTTTGCCTTCCTGAATATCAAATTCCATGCCCTTAGATCCTTTAATGTAGAAACCACTAGGTCTTGTGTGATCCTGATTGTAGCTCCATTTTATTTGAATTGTTTCTTTTGGACCATTTGAAAAATTTTCTCTTTAGCTTAGTGGTTCTTGAATTTATCTATTACATTCCTGGAAATTGTCATTTGAGGATTTCTTTCTGGAGGTGATCTGTGAAATCTTTCAATTTCAATTTTATTTTCTTGTTTGAAGATCTCTGGGAAGTTTTTTATTTTTTAATAATTTCATGGCTTTTAAGTAGCCCAATAATTCTCAAAATGTCTCTCCTAGATCTGTTTTCAAGGTCAGTCATTTTTTTCAATAAGATATTTCATGTTTTCTTCTATTTTTTTTTCATTCTTTTTATTCTGCTTTATTGCTTCTTGGTTTCTCATGAAATCAGTTTTTAGATGATCAATTCTGATTTTTTTAGACCTGATTTTCCTCTGTTAGTTTTGGTTCTTCTTTTTCAATTGGCCCATTTCTCCTTGCATCCACTTTCATTTTCTTTCCCACTTTTCATCTGCCTCTCTTAATTGTTTTTTGAAGTCTTTTTTGAGCTCTTCTAGAATAGGAGTGGAATAGATATGTATAGGAGAAATGGGGAGGAGAATATAGAAAGGAGAAAAGGAGAAAGGAAGATTTTTAATTATTGTAACAATTAATGGTATAAAGAAAAGTTTTACAGATAAAGAGATGTTTGAGCTGTGACTTTAAGGAAGAGAAGCATACACTGATAGTCACATGAGGAAGAAAGGCACAGTGGGCACTGAATACAGTCAATGTATAGACACAGAAATGCAATTGAATAATGTGTGAGGAACACAGGGAAGACAAGTTTGACTGGGCCACAAAGAACAGGAATGGGAGTAATAATCAAAGAACCTAGAAATAATAACTTGGGGAAATATTGCAAAAAGTTATAAAATATGATCAGAGATAATTTCAGTTTGAGTTTGAACCTAGAGAAAAAAGTTACTGGAGTTTATTGAATAAGATAGTCACATGATCAGATCTGTCTTATGAAAATTTATTTTGGTGGTAATGTTATAAGGATGATATTAAAAAATAAGTATTGTTTTATTAGTTTAGAGATAAGAAGCAGAGAAGTTGGCTTGAGGGAGAATTGGAATTTCGAACAGAGCTGAGAGAGAGTGTTAATTTCAACTGTTGGCAGTTGTAACCATTATTCTCTGACAATTATATGCTTTGGATGTGGCATTCTGGCAGTTTGCTTCTGGCAGTTGACAGAGCCACACGCAGTACTTTCTCTCAGGACTAGAGAAGGTAACATCTTTGTCTCTATCTCTGTCTGAGTGAAAGACTTGAAGGAATGGAATGTTTTTTTCCAACTTGGGAAACACTATACATTTATCTATTACTATGTATAGATTGGTTAAACTCTGAAAAGATCAAAGAAAACGTGGTCTTTGGTTTGGACTCTGAGTCTGTTAAGGCTCAGAGTCCTAACTTGATTCTTGTTCAGACTCAAGCAGCTAGCCTTGGTTATCTTTATAACTTAAAGGTAAAGTTATTTAGAATTATAAGTGGTAAAAATTATAGTGGTAGTTTTAGTTAGAAAAGTATGAAATTTTGTTAGTTAGATCGGGGAGGATTAGCGTAGCCTTTGAACCACAGGAGAAGCAGTTCCTTGCAGAACCTGGGAATTTATTTGGGTGGAGTTAGAATCCCTTAGAAGTAGAAATCCTTTTATCCTTATATATTTTAAATAAATATTTTATTTTTCTTCAACAAGAGTCTCTGTAGCATTCCTTGCGCCTGACCCTGAAGGGAAGTTCATCTTTGAGCTTCACTTCACTTTACCACTGAAGATACTTTTGATAACATCTATCAAAAGTATGAGAATCAATTTTGAACCTTTATTTTCCTCCTATCTGGCTTGCCTATTTTATTTTTACAGTGTGTAGGATGGACTGGAATAGAAGAGACTTGACTCAGGGAGGGCAGTTGGAAGAACATTTGAATAATCTAGGTAAGAAGTGATAAATATTGTAGCTTGCTTTTGCAAGTAGCCATCTTCTACAAACTGTAGCAAGGTGGGGTTCAGAGTTTAGAATCCCCAAAGAAACCATGAGACAGTTGGAAGACAGTTGGACAAGCCCTATAAAAACGAGGAGATCCCAAGGCAAACTAACTCAGTCCTGAGTGGTGGGTGGTAAGGGTGGAAAGGGAGGTAGCTCTCCATTTGATCTCAAGAAGCCTGACTGCAGGGAACTGATTCTAATGGCCCATCCCCATCCAGGCAGAGTGATGAAGCTGCAGACCAGACAGTAGCTTTGAGAAATAATCCTAACAAGTTATACATTAAAGCTGCAGTTATGAAGTAGAGAAAAGTTGAATGTGAGAGATATTGTGGCATTCAAAATGGAAAGATTTAGCCAGTGAAAGAATATTTGAGGCAAAGGAGAGTGAGTTTAGGATCAAGCTGGGGTTATGAATTTGAGAGATTAGAATAATGGCCATGCCTTCTATAGAAATGAAGAAATTCAGAAGAGTGGTGAATTTTACAAGTTTAATTAGTTCAGTGTTGAATTTGGGATGGCTACCTGTCATTATCTCATTAATCTAATAGTTATTGATTCAGGACTGAACTCTGTAGAGAAACTGGGACTGAAAATGTAGATTTGTGGGTCATCTACATAGGGATAATACTTAAGTCCATATGTGTTCATAAGTTCATAATAGTGTAGAGAGAAAAGAAAAAAGTGACCTGTGGAGTGCCCACTCTTAGAAAATGAGATATGGGTGAAAAGCCAGCGAAGGAGACTGAGGAGAAGTTAGATAGAAAAACCAGGGGAGAGTACTGTAAAGGAAGTGAGGACTTTAGGATAGTGTGTGGTTTATTTGGGGAACTGAGAGAACCACACTGACTCCATCTTGTGATAGTTCTGGAGCTATCTCAGTTCCCTTTCTATTCAATTATGGGTCTAGTCCAATTCTGTCTTCTGAGAAGTTTATTCACTTGTGGGAAAAAGGAGAAAGCCTTATTGTATTGTTTGAACCTAACTTGGTGTGGCTGTTTAGAGACTTTTAACTAAGGATCTGGGTTATGGTGCCCAGAAATAGTCAGATCCTAAGATTCATGTAAGAAGTTTGCTCATAATTGTGCAAATCTCAAGCAATCCCACATGTCATAATTAAAAACTGGTCCTATACTGATCAATTGGTTATTGATTCCATGTTCCTTTGATTATTTGTAAATATTTGGGGAAGAGCAGGACATCGTTTTTCCTGAATTCATGGACTTGCACCTGTTTACTCTCCCCATTCCAACTGGAAAAGCTCCTAATCTTTTAACCAACTAGAAATCAGATTATTTAATGTTGCATTGCTTCTATTTAATGAATTGGTCTTATTTGATTAATTGTTTGTACTTTATAGAAAGGGACTTGGCCCTAATTTGTTAGGCAATTGGCATGCATTGCTTAATTAAATGATATGATTAGATTGAGGGAAAAGGAAGAAAAGTAGGAGATTATATAAAAGAATGTTGAGGTTGATAAACAAGAAGAAAAAATTCATTTAATGGCCTACATTTTCTTAGTAAATGTTGAGATGATCTAATTTCTTCTGAGATATTCTTTTCTACCTTTATAGAGGTCTAAGCATTATGACGTTTTCCCCAACATCAAACCTAAAATTGTCTCTGTTCTCATTTCTTTTCAGGAGCTAAACAGAAAAAAATCGCTTCTGTCTTCCTAATGAAAGTCCATTCAGATATTTGAAGATCATTCTGATGCCTTACCTTTTTTGAATCTTCTCTTCTTTTAGCTAAAGATCGTTAGTTCTACCAATCATTTCTTCTATGATGTGGGCTCTAGGGCAGCCATCCATATTGCCTTCCTATGGACACTGTTGGGAGTGAGAAAGGATAAAAAATGGTGAAAAAGATGACTTAACAGCAATAGTGCCCACTGAAACTTTGCATAAGAGAGGGATAAATGAGCTCCGTTTTATAATTCAACCTTTTTTATACTAACTTTTAGGCTATGTTTCCTGAATATAATCTATTAAAATATCACAATGAGAATGTTCTAATGAAGAAGTAATTCAGAGTACATATAACAGAAGTCCAGAGGTTTCTACAAAATGTTCTTCCTCCTTTTCTTGATATATTTTTGAAATGATTGCATTTATTGATAATTGTAAAATTCAAAATAAATAATTCTTATGTTGTAAAAAAGTTCAGAAATTCTCTAATGTTTTGTTTCTTTTAACTAAAGTTGTTTAGACCAAATCTTGGACCAAAAGTTTAGACAAACTCCTTGTGGTTTATATACACTGTTATTTTCCAATTTTGTAGAGAAAAGGGCGAGACGTGCTTTCAATGGTACAAGTAACTCCCAGATGAGGGAACAAATTCTATTAATGCAAGGTGTTAATTTATAGTCTTAAAGCAGGGGTTCTTACCTTTTTTCTGTGTCCTTTTGATGATCTGGGAAACCTATGAACTTTTTCTTAGAATAATGTATAATGTTTTTAACTGCCTAAAATAAAGTGCAACAGATTACAAAGAAAAGCAATAATTTTGAAATCATTATTAAACATATTTTAAAGTCAGAGTGCCTCAGACTATAAATCAAGGAGGGTTTGGGGCCTGGTATTAGAGACCGTGCTTTATTGAAAATGTGCTTAAAAAGAACTTAATCCCTGTCTCTTCTGGAGAATATAAAATGGTGCTGGAGTGGGATTGGGAGGCTTGACCCCTACTGTAGTATGTTTATTCTTGCTATATCCTTGAGGGAAGCTAGATGGTGCAGTGGATAGAGAGCCAGGTCTACAATCAGGAAGACTCATCTTCATTATTTCAAAGTCCAGTTTCAGAGGCTTAATAGTTGTGTGACTCTGGCTAAATCCCTTAAACATGTTTGTGTAAGTATGTCCCTAAGTAATATGAACTGGAGAAGGAAATGATAAACCACTTTTGTATCTTTTCCAAAAAAACTCCAAATTGGTTCATAGGGAGTTGGACATAACTGAACAACAATGGCAATACCTTTGAACTTAATATTCTTCTTTTTTTAACTTGTTTTTTTTTAACCCTTAACTTCTGTGTATTGGCTCCTAGGTCGAAGAGTGGTAAGGGTAGGCAATGGGGGTCAAGTGACTTGCCCAGGGTCACACAGCTGGGAAGTGTCTGAGGCTGGACTTGAACCTAGGACCTCCCGTCTCTAGGCCTGGCTCTCAATCCACTGAGCTACCCAACTGCCCCAATATTCTCCTTTAAAAGCTAATCAGACTATTAAATATGTGTTGTGGTTAAACAAACATAACAGGAGTGCAGGAATTCCTCCTGCAATGGAAGGAACACTATTGGTATGGGCTGGAGCCAATGGCAGAGAGATTAGATATTCCTTAAACCCCCATAGGGGTAAATGAGAACTTTGGGTGACAAGTAATATTCCTAGCCTTCAGGAAGTGGGAGCAAGTGTAATCCCTGTTACCTTCAGCAAACAGCTTTGAGATTGCTATTGTAAGGCTGGTCACATTTTTTTGGAACTGAAATATAAAGTGTCTCTTGTCATTGTTTTTTCAAGTGTGGTGAAACATGATGGGATGTCAGTCTGTCAGGTCTATTATTTTCTGGTACATTCTATCCACTTTCTTTTCTTTTCTTCTTCTTACCCCTTAGTCTTAGAATCAATACTGTGTATTGGTTCCAAGGCAAAGGAGTAGTAAGGACCAGGCAATGGAGTTAAGTGATTTGCCCATGGTCACACAGCAAGGAAGTGTCAGAATTCAGATTTGAAATTAGAATCTCCCTTCTCCAGGCCTGGCTCTCATTCCACTAAACTGTCTGCAGACCCTTACCCACATTTTCAAAAGGAAAGATGAGGTATCTACACTTGAGCGCATGTTGTAGTCTGGCTTGTGTGTATATGTGGAGAAAAACCCTGAGACATTTTCACTTGCTAAACCCATACACCAGGTTTATAGACCTCCACTGACATTTAAACAACTGTTAATTTGCTCTGTGTTTTTTGGGAGATGCTATGACTGGCTCAGTGGAACAGGCTGGGTCCATTCAATGTAGTTGTATCCTTTTGTATTTTAGTCAACAGTAGACAAAATAAACAAAGTTAAAAACACTATTTTCAATCTTTACTTCTAAATTTCTATTTGCTTATTTTTGCCACCATTATTTATACCATTTTGCACCAACTTTTCTCTCCTTTCAGCAGCATATAGGAGTTCCCATAGATTGCTGATGTGATAGGAAAGGGATAAAATTTTTACAGGAAAAATTCACCCATTTATACATTACATTGTTAATTTTCTTCCTCTGTTAGAATGCAAATTTTCTGCAGGAATGTTTTCATTTTTTTGGTTTTTATATCCCAAGCATTTAACACATAGTAAATTATTTTTTGTTTTTCTTCAATTGTTTTTCAGTTGTGTCCAGTTCTTCACGATCCCATTTGTGTTTTTCTGGCAAAGATACTGAAGTGATTTGTCATTTATTTCTCCAGTTCATTATACAGATGAGAAACTGAGGCAATTATGGCTGTGATTTTCATAGGATCACATAGCGAGTAGTAACCTGAGGTCAGATTTGAACTCAGTTCTTCCTAATTACATTTCTGGCATTCTATCCATTGCACTATCAGCTGTCCCTAACATAGTAAATAGATCCTCAATAAATACTTATTGTTAGATAATAACACAACATTATAGACTTAGGAAGGAAAAGACCTTAGAAAATGAGTAAAAATCTTTTAATGATGAGGAAATTGAGGCCCAGTAACACTGTGTCTCTTCTATGATCACACAACTAGTTAAGTAGCAGGACGAGAATTTGAACGTAGTTGTTTTCGATACCAAGTCCAATGATCTAGTGAATTGAGTTATACTGTAATATGTATAAAATTTCTGCCCTTGGATATTCATAGTCTGACTTAAAACATGATAAAAGAGTTTGGCCCATAAGGCATGTCTGTAAGAAATATCCTATAAATAATTTCACTCACCATTTCTCATCATGCATATAGAAACATTTAGCTCTTGTTTTTGGAAGGGGATAAGCTATATTTTCTATTCTTTGATAGCACAGATGCTTGCTATTTTCCCTTTCTTCCTCAGTGGCTGGATGAATTTTTGCTTTCACATATGCCAGGGAGTCCTATCTGCCTAATTATTTTTTCCCTAGAATTGCAAAAAAATGTCTTGAGTTTTATGAGAAGAGTTTCATAAACACAGCAATAATTTTGTTGGATAAAGTCTGACTTAAACTCTGGACTTTAAAACTATTCAAGTTTTCCTTGAGAAAATAACACTATTGAAATTATGGAATTAATAATGGAAGAAATATCTTTGCTTGACAAGTATTAGAAATGTTGAGATCACACTTTCAATCTGGGAGCAAAGCATCTTGGATACCTCCTGATGAAATTGCCCCTCTATTCACCAAAAACTATAAATACTAAAGAAAAGTAGGAGTAGATTTTGGGGCAGGATAATTTCAGGTGTAGATTATCCCCAAGTAAGGGCAAGACTATTATAGTTTTTAAGGGAATAAATGAATGATTTAAAAATTGACATTGACAGTGATTAAAGTATAAAACAGCTTGCTAAATCATCAAAAACAAAACAAAACAAAACCAGAAGCTATTCTTAAGGAGCAAATGAAGGCAGTAAAAATACATAAGGAGGTGGTGGTCAAGTAATAGAACATTAAGCTGGAAAGTTAAAGGAATAATGAGTGAGGTCATAGAGGAATAGATGAACATATATCAACCAAGATAAATGGAAGAGTTAATTTTTATTTCTGGTTTCAGAACTAAAGGAAAGGTTTGGATGTGGTTGTTGATGATGGTTGGAGAGAAAGGAGTGAAATGAAACTTTGTGTTTGGGGCAATATTACACCCGCAATAATTTTTGGGAGGAACAGTTGCCAGTCAAAAGATTGAATTTCTAATCCAATCATTCTGGAGGGCAATTTGGAATTATGCCCAAAGGGTTTTAAAAGAATGCCTGCTATTTGATCCAGCCATATCACTGCTGGGTTTGTACCCCAAAGAGATAATAAAGAAAAATACTTATACAAATATATTTCTAGTCATGCTCTTTGTGGTGGCAAAAAAATTGGAAAATGAGGGGGTATCTATCGATTGGAGAAATGGCTGAACAAATTGTGATATCTGATGGTTATGGAGTACTATTGTGCTGAAAGGAATGATGAACTGAAGGAATTCCATGTGAACTGGAAAGGTGCAGAGTGAAAGGAGTAGAACCAGAACATTGTACACAGAAACTGATACATTGTGGCACCATTGAATATAACAGACTTTTCTACTAGCAGCAATGCAATGATCCAGAACAAACTAGAAGAATTTATGAGAAAAAATGCTATCCACATCCAGAGAAAGAACTGTGGGAGTAGGAACACAGAAGAAAAAACATATGATTTATCACCATGTGGTTCAATGGGGATATAATTGGGTTTTGGTGTTAAAAGATCACACTATAGCAAATATGAATAACATGGAAATAGGTTTTGAACAGTGATACTTGTATAATCCAGTGGAATTGCTTGTCAGCTCCAGAAGCAGGGAGGGAAGAGGAGTGGGAAAAACCATGAATCATGTAACCATGGGAAAATTTTTTTAATAAATAAGTAAAAAGAAACATTCTCTTAAAAAAAAGTGAATTCCCACTGAAAATGCTCTAAAGCAAGGGTTGAAAAAAACCAACTATCAGTTATATGTAGAAACACTTTTTTTTCATTTTTTTTACATTTTAAAATTCAAATTTTCTCATCAAACCCCACAAAATCCCCCTAGCGCACAGCATAGAACCTGAGCCTCTGTTCCATCTCCCCACCCATGGAGAGAGAGCTCTACCTCCCACATCACATCTTTTATCCTTCGTGACCCTCAAAGTATGAAGGTAAAAAAATGGAATGCAGAGTAGGACAAACTTAGGGAGTGGTTTCTATCTAGACAATTACAAATACATGCCACAACTTCTTCATCCATTCTCCAAGTGATGGTCTACCCCTCAGTTTCCAATTCTTTGCTACTATAAAAAGAGCTGTGAAAACTTTTTTGATATAGATAGGTCCTTTCCCTTTATCTCTTATTTCTTTGGGATAGAGATCCAGTAGTGGTATTGCTGAGTAAAAAGCGTATGCATAGTTTTGTGAGCCTTTGAGATAATTTTTATCATTTTGCAGTTCCACCAACAGTGTATTAGAGTTCTAATTTTTCCAAACCCCCTCCAATATTTAGCATTTTTCCTTTGGGCCATAGGTATGAGGTTATATCTCATATTTGTTTTTGCTTTCATTTCTTTAATCAATAGTGATTTTGAGCATTTTTTTATTTAACTAAAATAGTTTTAATTTCTTCCTTTGAGGAATGCCTGTTTTTTTTCTCATAAAATAGCTATTTTGGCCATATATTTTGGCCTTTAATTAATTGGGTAATGCTTTGTATCATTATACATTTGACTCCATTCTCCATGTATTTGAGAAATGAGGCATTTGTCAGAGGTAATTACTCTAAAATTTGCCCCCAAAATTTGTTGTTTCACTTCTAATATTGGTTGTTTTGGTTTCTTTGTACACCTTTTAACTTAATTTAATAAAAATTATCTATTTCAGTTTTCGTAATGTCTTATTTGGTCATAAATTCTTCTCTTATCCATAAGTCTGACAGGAAAACTTTTCCATGTTCCCCTGATTTATTTATAGTGTCACACTTTATTTCTAGATCAAGTATACATTTTGATTTTATCCTGGTATATGGCACGTGAGATGTTGGTCCACTTAAGGCAGGAATTTTTAAGTTGGGTTTATGTTGGAATCTATCCAACAGCTCCAAGGATCTGGCAAGATTTTAGGTGAGAAAGAATGAAGCTGGGAACCGTCTGTCTATCAGCTCATGACTGCTCCAATTAGTCTCTGAGCTTGTGGTTTATTTTATATATTTTTCTACAAAGCACTATTGAAATTACAGATGCATAGAAACACTAAGTTTACAGAATTACATCATGATTGGCATATATTCTACAAAAGATTTTTCTCATGAAGAGTATGCCTGGATGAGATAAGGTCCAAGGTCAGAAATGAGCCTCACTTTATCTAAAAGTTATTTTAGCAAAAAAGCTTCCATACTTCAAAAGGTGTCTTTCAGGCTCAGGCCACCAGAATCAACACAAGGTCCTGTCAGCCTTATTGATCTTGATGGGGATCCAGTTAAAAAAAAAGGATCTATCAAAGACCCTGTTTCTCTGAGTGGCTCCCCGAGTGGCTCCCTACAAGTTTAGAGGTCTATTTGGTAGATTTCAAGGAGTCTGTAAATTTGGATTGGAAAAAAAATCTTTATTTTCACTAACATTTAACTGAAAGTTAACCCTTCCTTTAATTATGAATGTGGGCAACAAGGCATGGTATTAGCAATATCTGAGACTGTGATTTTGTTACAAATAGAATTTTTATAATAAATTACAATTGTAGATATCTGGAAAAATATTTATATCATTAATACTTTGGAATTACTGATTTTAGTTGATTCATCACCAAATTCTATATGATTATAGTTTTCCTGTCACCATACTGTGCCTCAGTATATAACTCAGTTCCTTTGCAATAGTGTGTTTTATTTTCTGCAATTAAAGACATAATAGTAAGAAGGGAACCATAGTCTTTATCAGTCTATGAAAGGGTCCCCTGAAACACATGTAATTTTTAGGGCATGGTGTCTGGTATATGTAGCGAAGTTTTTGGCAAGATTGTAGAGGCAAAAATTGAATAAATAGTAATAATAAAAAATAAAAGGAAGACTTTATAGGGATTGGTAACAAAGTTACTCCACTTTAAAACAGGAAAGTCAAAGGTTAAAGAGTTTATAATTTAACCCCTGGGTAAAAGGAAACTTCTGGAATTTCTTCAACAAAGAGAATAATGTAGTAGGACCTAATGCAATATGAAAATTATGTTGATAAGAGTTTGAGGCCACACATTACAGAGAGGAGAGCAGGGAGACCAGTTAGAGATGATTACACTCATCCAGCAAGAAGTGATAAGTACTTGAACAGGAATGGTGGTGGTAAAAGAGTTGGAGGACAGAGGCAAGTGATAATGAGGTCAAATGGATAGATTTTTACAACAGAAAGGAAGAAAAGGATAGGGTTTTTTATGGGGGCCATTGAATTAAGTGTTTGTTATGTTGATTTTGAAGTGCTGGTAAGATGTCAATGGGAAATGTCTAACAAGAAACTTGGAATGAATTTTGCATCAGAAGATGCTGGTTGAAATCCTAGCTCAGCCATTTATTACTGATGTAATTGTGGAGAAATAATCACTTAACCTTGAAACCAAAGTTTTCTCACCTGTGAAAATGAAAGAGCTTGTCCTGCTTACTTTGATAGACCCTTCCAGTTCTCAAATTTTTGATCTTATGATGATTGGGATATACAGGGAGGAGTAGCATCTTTGGTGGGAGGACTTGCTGTGCCCTTTTCAGGGACACTTCTTCACTTTTGGTGTTCCCCTTTCACCTAATTCTGACCTGTGTCTGAAAGCAGCTAAAGAACATAAGGTCATCACACCTTATGACCAGTTAAACCAGGCTGAGGGTAATTGATGTGGCTTAAACCTGCTGCGAGTTAAAAAGAATGTCTACCCTAAGTATGTGAAGACTTCCACCAAAGGAATGGGAAGATGAGAATAGTTTGTTTCAATAGCTGTCAAGGTGTGTGAAGTAGGCACTGTCAAGATCCTAGAACTTGGTCAGATATAGAAGATGCCAAAATCATCCACTGTATCCTGGGCCATTCTTGCCACAAGATTTTTTCTTTCTAGATTATAGTGTTAACATGTCAGTGAAATAATTTTTTTTCTTTTTGAAGTTGTAGTCTAAATAATGGGACACAACTAGCATCATGCTTCCAAAAAGAACTTTCAGAAGTGATTAGTTCTGTGTCAGCTGCTGGCAAGTTGGGATGAAATTTGTTATAAAAAAAAAAAGTAAATAAAGTAAGGTAAATCTGAGTAGGTCAAATGAATGCAATTTGGGTGTGAGGAAGGATAATGGGGATATTAGGTGATTAGAAGGTGATTAGAAGAGGAAAGAAGGTAAGGGAAAGTATGTAGGAGATTAGGGAAATGGGGTATGTAGGAGAGGGCAGCTCAAACAGGTTTATTCCCAGAGGATTGAGACAGAGAATGCAGGGAAGAAATTAGGGCCATTAAGAAATGTCTAGGTTTGGCTGGAGGGTTTTTCTCCTTAGTTTCAAAGTCTCTTGAGGGAGGAGTCAGGAGGGCCCCTCCCTGCCAGTCAAACTGATGGCTAGAGGAAGTCCTTGGGTGGGCACTTCCTGCCAAGATGGATGCCCCCAGTTCTCTCAAGAAATAAAAGAAAATGATTCCTTCCCCTTGAGCCCTTGTCTTAAATTTCGAAACAATGATTCACCAAAGGGTTTGAATAGGTAACAAGGGGATGTATTAATACCAGGGTCAGTCAGAAGGGGAAGGGGTTCAGGGTTTTTTAACTGCTGCTAAGGAGAGGGTGATGGTGGGGGATGGTCGTGGAGAGGTTTAGACAGAGAGAGTCCGGCTCTCCCAGTCAGGAAGATTTGACTGCCTTTTTAGTAAAGTCTTTATCAAATCATTAAACTAGGGATAACTTATTTGAGGATATTTTACTAGCCTATAAAAACTAAACCCACAATGTCTAATGACCAAGCCCTCCCTTCCACCCAGGACCCAAAGGAAATTTGGGGAAGGGGAGGGATGGAGATGGGAGATCAGGGAGAGGTTCAGAGAAATGAGATAAGTCCAAATTTCCCCAAAACAAAATAAGCACAGGCCAAGACTGAAGCAATTAGGCCAAAGCCAACAGGTTAAGCCAAAGCGAAAGCCTCCAGCCACAGCGAAAGCCAGAAGGCAAAAGCCTCATCCATTGGAACTTCACCTCTATTTATAACTTCAAGTTCTAACTGACTTTCTGAAGATTCTAAGATGTTTAACTGACTTTTTGTGACTGTTAGAAATTACAGAAGCAAAAAGTTTCTGTTAGCCACCTTGCATTACAGATTATATTATTTTTTTAATTATATACTGTATTAAGGTGGTATTGGGAATGGGATGGGATGGATAGAATTGGACCAGTAACAGGATGTTAATTGTGGATTAGGAAGGCCAACAGAACCCAGTCCAGTCAGAGCCTAGTCTGAGATCCCACACACAGATCAATAAATAAAGAAGTAATTTAATAAAATATGGAAAGGTTAGAAGGAATTTGTATAACCCTAAACTAATTTTATCTAACTAAGAATCCCAATGATCTAAATGTCTCCTCAAGGAGAGTCTTCTCAGAGTTTAGTCCTACATTTTTTTTCTGCTTTATCCTTTCTCAGATGTCCAATTCCCTTTGAACAATACCTCTCCAATTCACACCTTTACCAAAAATCTTCCCTTATCCTTTCTCTTTGATCTCTGTTTCCAAATTGGTCCACCTTTTGAAAGGTCCCTCCCTTATCCTTTCCATTTCCTTTTATTCTTATTCTATCCACCTTTCCAAATATCCCTTCCTTATGTCCATACCCCTGCCCTCCTACTTTTTGATATAAATTTGATTCTAAAATTCCCTTCCTTATCTTGTCCCAAGAGTCTTTCCCTATCCCCTTACCTTACTCTCCTCTCCTCTCCATATATCCTCCCTTTCCCAATCCCTTCCCTCCTATTTCTCTGTATATTAAGAACATTTCACCCTTCTAATTGTGTTGTTCTTGCTTTAAACCAGGTCTGATGGATTTTGATGACTCTAGAAGAGTGTAAGGATAACAATTTTATATAATTCTGCCTCACTTAAACCCAACTCCTGTGCAAGTCAAAACATGACTCTCATAATATCATTGACCCTCTTTGAAAATGAAAGATAACCAACAACAATCACAAAAGACATGTAACTGATAGTTTATACTTAAAATTAAATTGAGCTGGTTATTGTTCTAAATTCCAAAACATTTCACTTTCATTTAGTAGTCATTTTTCTGTAGGAACATATTTTTGATTTTATAATAGGAGTCAATGGGAAAAATAAGATTTGTTTATTTACACATGTAATTATATAATGAGAAATGTCTACTTAAGTGTTTTTTGTTTTTTTTTTTTTTTTGGCCCAGATGGAAAGTTCCCCCAAAGTACAAACTAGCAAATGTTATATCATCTAAAAAGCATTTCCTGGATCAATTAAAGAATAAATGATTTTCCCAGGGACACATTGTCATTAGGTTTTAGAGGTAGGACTCAAATCCAGATCTGCTTGAGTATGAAATCAACATTCTATCTGTTAGGCTACTGCCTATATTTAAATGACTTTCATTAAAATTAATTACCTCATTGTGGAGTTAGAAAGATTATATCATGAGTAAAAATTATAGGGACTGAAATCAGTAATTAAAGTAGTGTATCCTAAAGTATGAGGGATCTTTTGTCAGCTTCTCCACTTATTGCCAGGGTAACCATGGGGAGGGGGGGAGTACTTCATAGCTTTCTGGGCCTCATATTCTTTTATAAAATCAGAGGTTTGAACTATGTAAGTAGGATGTAGCCTTTGAACGTTACCCTTTTTATGTGTAAATTTAGGATAATAATATTTACTCATCCTAGTTACTATTTTATTATTTCTCATTTATTTGTTGTAAATAAATACCAGTTAAGATAGCAGATATGAAAGTGCTTTTAAAAATCCAAAGTACCATAAAATTATTTTGTACTGTGACATAATTAATCACTCAATCTTTATCAAGCACCCATAATGTGGTAAAGGTGTGTCGTTACTTAATCATAATTCTAGCAGTATTGCTATGTAGCCTCAGATATGGGATATTATAATTGCTAAATAATACAAAGTGAATAACACACAGACGGCAGTGGAGCTATGACATATAGCCAAAGAATAACTCTAAAGAACAATAGGAATAAAATATACCATTAAAAAACTATAAGAGAGGAAAAGAAGATGGTAGGAAGCAGAGATGATAGGTAGACAGCCTGAAATAAATAAATAAATAAGGGTGTAGGGACTACTGGGGAGAGTTTGAACAACTGCCAGACACGAACTAAACACAAGGGAATCACACCCATACCTACAAAGAAAGGACTGAACTTGGGGAATGGGCAGTGACAGAAAACACAGTACTGGGTAAATGGCAAATGGGGCTAACTACCCTTCTAACTAACCAGGGATTTCAATTACACTACTGTGGGTCCTTTGGGTTGTGGAGAAGGAACAACAAGAAGTATAAAGAAACAGTTTAATAATATTAGGAAAAGGGGAAATGGGTGAGGTTTGTCTATTCTACCAGGGAAAGCTCAACCAACTGTCATTTAGAATGGAGGAGTTAAGCTAGTTTCCCTCTACCACTAACACAGAGCAGCAGGCAGCCTAGCTGGGACAGAAGAGACTGCTAAGGGCTTGAAGATAAGAGGTTTCTCACAACACTGGTGACACTGATCCGAGTTGATCCCTTGACGACGAAAGGTAACAGGAACACAATCCTTGATCAGCCAGTAAATCCAGTGGGCTTGGGAGAAAGGCTATCTGCAATTTGTCCACCAAATTTCAGAGGCTTCACCTTCTCTTGACCTAGGCTCTTGATTGCTGGTCACTCCTAAGATCACCAGAAGCTTACAGGTTGTAGAAAACTGGCAGGCAAGATAACAGCTGCAAACCCTCCTCCTTTCAGCCCTGTCAGACCACTCTCTCCAACTTTCTCTTCACCTGCATTCCATACAGAATATTCATGGTTGCCAGCCAAGATTTTGCCTTTTGCTGCCTGTGTATATATGCATATCTATCTTAACTAAATTTATACTCTATCTTATAAATTGCCTATAACACAGACTGAAGACCCCCTTGGTGCCCCATGATATTAGGCAAAAGGACATTTTATTTATGTATTATGGTGTATTTCTTGGAGAAAATGGCTGAGTTAGGCAGGATGGACAGGCATGGATGGGTTGCAAGCTGCAAAATTGGAGGCAACTTCCAAATTGATGAGATCTTAAATATTTTAGTGACCCCATTAAGATGCAATTTTTAGGAAACAAATTCCATCACATGATATTTTTTTATATTCAGACAAGTAATTTGTCCTTGAGTTCATGGCATTCTGAGGCATAAGATTGGACTTTCCGGGAGGATTAGGGTTGTTTTTTTAAACTCTTACCTTCTGTCTTGGAATCCATACTGTATGTTGGTTCCAAGGCAGAAGAGTGCTAAGGGCTAGACAATGGAGTTCAAGTGACTTGCCTAGGGTCACACAGCTAGGAAGTGTCTGAGGCCAACTTTGAACCCAGGACCTCTCTTCTCTGGGCCTGACTATCAATCCACTGAGCACTGAGCTATCCAGCTGCCTCTTTTATATATATATATAAATATATATATATACATATATATATATATTTAGGATTAAAGTTTTAATGAATGTAGAAAGCAAGTCAACATGATTCTTCTTGTTTTATTCATATGATGTTCATTCCTGTACACACACATGACCCATGATGTGCAGTGTCCTTCCCTTCAATAGAAGAAAGGAAGTTGAGATTAATTTAAGAGACTGGAGAACAGATAGTCAGCCTGGCTTTGTCCCTGTGTCACTGTGACCTCAGCCAATTCAAAGAGAGCTCTGCATTCTGTAATGAGATATATTTCAGCAGTATTGGGCGTCGGTCTTTCAGTTTCCCTTCTAGTTTGTTGACCTGAAAGGTGTAATTTGAACCACTGACTTCACTATTATTAATAAAGGTATTTTTTATACTAGACATGATCATGTAGGTATTCTGGAACATTAGGTGCATGATTATTTACTTTCAAAACCTTGTGGAGAAAAGGACAGTGATAATTATTTGAAAAAGTCATTTTTCAATCCTGAAATGAAATATCTCGTGACTCTGCAATAGAGCATGATAGCTAGCCTAAGAGAAAGCATCATTGTTTTGCATTATTTGCAATAATTACTAAAATGTGTGGTTTTGAGCAGGTTATTGAAAATGCCTCTGTGCAAGTTTCTTTCCCTATAAAATAAAGAATTTGGACTGCATGATTTCTAAGATCTCTTCGAGCTTCAAAATTTTATGATAAAAAATGTAAATTATAATCAGCATTCACAGATGAAAAAGAAATCCCTTAGGTAAATGCTTTCATTATTTTATTTATGGCTCTGTTTCATAAGTTTTCATTTCTTTAGAGAACCACTGAAAATCCTGAATCCATAGGAAGTCCCATTAAACCAAATGACATATTCTTTACATAATTTTTCCAGAGAACACATTGCTCTATTTGATCCTAGGTATAAAAGCTTGTACAGTGACATAGAAAAAGAACTTTCTAACATGATAGCCTTGGGATTAATGAGGCTACTTAGAATGACTCTCATTCTTTGCTTTTCCCATAATTTGCAGTGAGAAATGATAAAGAAATTTAAAAAAAATTAATAGATCAGTAAATAGCAGAAATAACTCCAGGAATTTGGATCTCTTTCTCTTTTATCTATCTTTGTCTTTCTCCATTGTTACTACATTGCAAATGGAACACAACTTTAATTCACTGAAAATAACTCTTTTAAAGATATAAATTCTTATAGTATTATTGTTTCATCAATGTGATTGTAACCATGAAGTATTTTCTATACATTTATGCTTTCTATGTATAGAACAAAACTTCAGACACTCAAAAAGTGACTAGTTATTTTATTTTACTATATGGAAGTTAATTCTTTTTTTAAAAAAAGTATTTATTTATTTAGGGATTTTTCTATGGCTACAAGATTCATGTTCTTTCCCTCCCCTCTTCCCTCCTGGTTCCCAGAGCTGACAAGCAGTTCCACTGCTCATTGCTCAAAACCCATTTCCATATTATTCATATTTGCAACAGAGTTATCTTTCAATGCCAAAACCCAAATCATATCCTCATTGAACCATGTGATCATATGTTTTTCTTCTGCATTTCTACTCCCACTGTTCTTTCTCTGGATGTGAATAGCATTTTCTTCTCATAAGTTCATAGAAGTTAATTCTGAAAGATATCTCCTTAAACCTTTTTTTTTGGTATTGACATAAGTTGATGTTGCTTATATAGCATGTTTTAAATTTAATCAAGAAAAACTAAACAGAATTTATCGGCCTGTTTTTATTTTTTGGTATTGATATCAATGTAAAATGATGTGATACATACATAAATATATATATACATATCTGTGCCTATACATGTATACCAACATAAACATATGGATATATTAGTAAATATACACATACAAGTATGTATACATTCATATGTTCATGCTTGGGTTGCTTGCATACATGCCTCTGTGAGGGTGATTATATATGTGTGTGTTTGTGCATGTGTGTGTGAGTATGTGAGTGATTTCCCCATCATTGCGAACTGATGAAAAAACTCATTCATGGATACAGATAGGTACACTTTTAGAATGTATCCTACCCATCTTGCTATTCCTTCTAACTTTCCTTTCCTCATTCAGGTTATACCAGTCTTCTAATTGTAGTTATTCACCATGATTCTGACCCAGGCCCTCTTCTCTTCTCACTCTATATTATTTCACTTGATAATCCAATCAGCCCTTATATGGATTTAATTACCATTTCTATGCTGGTATTCTATATTCTCAAATCTACTCATCCTGCCCCAACTTCTCAACTGACCTCCAATCTTAACCTCTCCAATTGACTTTTGATCTTGAACTGGATGTCCAGTATAGACATCTCAAACTAAACATGTTTAAGGTAGAACCCATCATCTTTCTCCCTAATCCCTGCCCCATCTTCTCTTTGAATGTAGAAGGCAACACCTTCCTCCTAGTCCCAGAGGTCTAGAAAAATAGCCTCAGTTCCATAATATCTCTCATCCTTGTCTCCCCAAACCAATTTGTTGCCAAGATATATCCATTTCACCTTAGCAAGAGCTCTTAATTACACTCCATTTTCTCTTCTGCCACTGCCACTACTTGTGGGATCCATATTTCTGAGAGGGGTTCAAGCTACATCACAGAATTCCATATGCCCCCCAGAACTCTAAGAGAGGGGGCAGTTAAAGGCAGTTGGAGACCTGGTATCAAAAAGCCAGGTCACCCTTCTTTCAGGGGCTGTTTCTTTGCTTTGGGCTCTGAGCAGAGACGATCCTGGTCCTGTCTCTTTGCTCTTGGATCTAAGCAGAGGGGCAATCTGTGTAGCTCTGAGAGGAGCCATTCAGTCTCTGACAGCCAAAGCTGCTTTACTTTGTTAGACCTTCAAACAAGACCACAATCTACCTTAGTATAGCTATCTAGGTTTAGACAGAAGAATGTTTAAAGGCTTAGATAGATAGCCATTCAAGATACCTTTCCCCCTTTGGGGAGAGGGGCTGTTTTTGACATAGCTGTTTTAGGTAATTTCTCCTTACCTATCAATTCTAAGCCATTTCCCTCCTTCCTATTCCCAGATATCATTAAACCCTTATCATCTAGGAACAGAGTCTGGATACAGATAATTTGGGGAAATACTCACATCCTCCATAAGCCAAATTCCTCTTACTAGTGGCTCTGAAGTTGATCCTAATCTCTGAGCCAGTGAGCTTCTAATACATCAAGCTTCAGCTATTCTATGCTGTGGGGGAATAATACAGAGAAAGATATCACCACAAGGAGGTTTAGCCTTTCCCCACTTACCATTGGCCAAGAAGTTATCAAGATAGATTATCCTCCATTACCAAACTTTTAACTGACTTCCAACTGCTTAGAGGGAGGGGGATTGTGAAGAAGTACTCTACAATCTCCTGCCTCTCCCATCCAGTCAAGCCTGCCTGTGTTTCTCCAAAGACCAGGGATTAGGGAGACTTCATTGTCACTGACTCCTGTCATCTTACAGTTTCCCTAATCCTACATACTATAGTATATGTCCTTGCCTGGAATACAGAGGTGGTGGGTCTTCTTGCCTAAAGTTTCTCCCCACTCCAATGCAACCTCCAATAAGGCACCAAGGTGATTTTCTTTAGTTCCAAGTTGGATCATGTCACTGCCCTATTCAATAAACTCAAGTGGTTACCTATGAAATATAAAATCTTGGTGGTCAAAGTCTTTCATAACTTAGCCTCCTCCTACCTTTCTAGGCTTTTACCCCTTACTCCCTACAACATAACTTTGCATTCCATATCACTGTCCTATAAATAAGACACAACATCTCTTGACTCCAGGCATTTTTTCTTGCTATTTCACCATATGTCCCACTGCAATTCTGCCTACTTGCCTCCCCTGCTTCCTTTAGTTTCCAACTGAATTCCATCTCTTGTATGTAGTGCATATATATATATATATGTATATATATATATATATATATTTGTATGTATACATTTTCATATTATCTCTTGTGATTGTGAGTTCCTTGATAGCAAGTACTACTGTTTTCCCCTTTTTGGTATCCTCAGTGCTTAACACAGTGACTGGTACAAAACATATTAGGTCCTTTCTTTTTCTTTAACATTTAATAATATTTATTTTTTTAGAAAAGTTAACATGGTTACATGATTCATGCTCTTACTTTCCCCTTCAACCCCCGACCTTCCCCCCCCCAAAGCTGATGCTCATTTCCACTGGTTTTAACATGTGTCATTGATCAAGACCTATTTCCAAATTGTTGATAGTTGCATTGGTGTGATAGTTTCAAGTCTAAATCTCCAATCATATCCTCCTCAACCCATGTGTTCTTCTGGCTCTGCTCCTTTCACTCTGCATCAATTCCTGGAGGTCTTTCCAGTTCACATGGAATTCCTCCAATTTATTATTCCTTTAAGCGAAATAGTATTCCATCACCAGCATATACCACAATTTGTTCAGCAATTCTCCAATTGAAGGGCATACCCTCGTTTTCCATTTTTTTGCCACCACAAAAAGCGCGGCTATAAATATTTTTGTACAAGTCTGTTTATCTATGATCTCTTTGGGGTACAAACCCAACAATGGTATGGCTGGATCAAAGGGCAATAATTATTTTATAGCCCTTTGAACATAGTTTCAAATTGGCTTCCAGAATGGTTGGATAAGTTCACAATTCCACCAGCAGTGCCTTAATGTCCCAATTTTGCCACATCCCCTCCAACATTCATTACTCTCCTTTTATATCATTTTAGCCAATTTGCTAGGTGCAAGGTGATATCTCAGAGTTGTTTTGATGGAGGCAGAGTAAAAAGCAGCTGCTTGAGCTCTCCTAACCCACGCATATAGGACTCCTCAAGAAGACATAAAAACAAATCCAGATGAATGAAGGGACCCCACACCAGGGCACAGCATTGAAGGTACGTGGGATCAGGGCATTTCCATGCTAAAAAGGGATGAAATAGCTCTCACTAAAACTCGAGCTGAGCAATCCCCTCACCCACCACACCACCTACAGTGCCAAAGCCAGCTCAAAAGAGTTAGAGGAAGTTTGGGGCACCCATTAAGTCCTTGGCAGCTACCTGGGATCACCAGGGCCTGCTCCTAAGAGCAGCAAGACTCAAGATCCCAATAGGCTAAAGAACACGTGGAATTTGAAAACAGACTTTGAGAGCAGGTGAGGACTCAGTTGAGGATGTGGACCCTGAGCATAGGCACAGAAGCAGTTGCGGACTCGGATCCAGAGAGCAGGTGTAGACCTTGGGTGGTGACCTAATGCAGAGGGGTGCATGACTGTGGAAGCAGTGCCCTGAGACTATTAAAGGAGCTTCAGGCAGAAGAACAAGCAAGGGGACCACCAGGAGGCTTGACCCTGAGAACAACTAGACCTGAGACCTCAGGAAACTAAAGAGCACAGACAGACCCTGAGTGTGAGGATAAAGCTGAGAGGGTGCTGGACTGAAAATGGCAAGCCAGACACAGGAATCCCAGAAGAGAATGATTAAGAAGGAACCTTTAACACTCGACAACTTTTACACAGAAAAAATCCAGACAGCAGAGCAAACAGCAGAGGAGAACAAACAAATAACCACATCCAAATCTTCCCAAAAAAATGAAAATTGGTCACAAGGTGTTGAAGAGTTCAAATCTGAGATTAGGTCCTTAACAAGAGTTTACTGATTGTTTATAATCTTAGAAAGGTTTTAGGGAATGCTAACAGCTTAAGTGACTTGCCCAGGGTCATACTACTCTCAATTGCTGTGATTTGCATTGTCTTGTGGACTTTGGAGGAAAACAAAAAGTGAAAAAAACTTGTCAAGTCTAAAATTTCTGATAGTAAGGGCTCGCTTGCTTAGCCATCCTTAACAGCATGATAATTACACATGACTAGGTCAGAAACAAGAGTACTTAGGTATTATAACTTAACTTTTTTTTTCATTTAGCTCTGGCCAGAACAATAGACAGGTAAAGCCTTATGTTTTGAATATAAACTTATAAACTTTATAACTGATAATTGGGGAGGAAGGAGGTTTAAATATCAAAAGATAATGGAAAAAATTATATGAGATCAAGTTATAAATTGATCATAAAATGTAGACAAGAGTTAGTCTAGCAAATGGTTAGCTTAAAGCAGAGATAGAATTCTTTTCCCCCTTAGCTGGTTAATCTTGTTGAATTAATCACTAGAAGTTTCAGATAAATTCTATAGTCTCAGTAAGCTACATGATTTTTCTTACAAATAAAATGACCTTGCTTGAGCCAAATAGAAAGGAAAATTTAAAACTTTTATATCTCTAAACTTCCTGAGGCAAAAAGCATGCATAATTTCTATAAAGAAGGGAAAAAATATTCTGAAAAACTAGTTGGGTCAAATTAAAACAGAAGCAGGGTCGCTAAGCCATATATGTGTCCCTGTCGGCTATATATATTCACTTAGAAAACATCATATTCATATGATCTATGATCAATAGTATTTGTTAATTTATTTTATTAAATAGTTCCTAAATACATTTTAATCTGGTTTAGGTGTACTCAGGAATGTAGTGACATATTTGATAACTCTGCTTAAGACCACCTGATGCCATTTTAGTGAAAGAGATTGGGGTGGGGAGGTTGTAAGGAATTTTGCATGCGTCATCATCAATCTCTTTGAGGTCTAGGGAAGTTAAACCCCAAATCACAGAGGTAGTAACCAGAAGCATGCATCAGAGGCAATATTTGAAGCCATGTTTTTTCACTATAGGATCAGTGTTTTGCCTCTGTCACACTTAGCTCTCTAAGTTTTAAGTTATCTTTAGAAAATAATCACATCATGCCAGTGTATGATGCACTAAAAAGTTCGATATCCAATCATGATTTTTACTATTATTTTAGAATAGCATTGATGAAGATTTTCAAGTTCAGGTGGCCAGACTGCAATTTCAAGCTGCCTGAGAACTCCCCACATACCTCCCCTGCCCCATTCCATAACTCTATTGAGCAGAGGGAGGAAATGTTCCCTTTGGGTGGCTGAACAGAGCAGGGGGGCTTGCAAAAAATGGCTTTGGGGGCTGGAAAGAGGGAGAAAGGAGCAGCTCCCTGAGTGTTGGCTCTACAAACATGCCAATACTTCACCAACACTGCTTTAGAACAAAATAAAATCTTTGGCTTTCTGAGATAGCAAGAAAAATGAAACTAGTTGGGAAGAGAAATTCTGCAGTAATAATCAAGACAATTCATCTTTTGCTTTATCAATTTATTTTTTGCTTTTTGCCTGCATCAAAAGAATGGTTTACCCCCTTATAAGAAAGATATTTACTTAATGGTTCAAATGTGTACATTTTCTGATTTATTTTATTTCTTAGTGGAGTTCCTCTTTCAGTTGAATCATCACCCACAGCCTGTGTTCCATAGTTCTTGTTAGTTTCAAAGTCCCTGTCAATGAATCATTGAGGATTATTTGTGAAAATCTCTAATGCTCTTGAGCTTGTTCTGAAGGAAATTTATGAAATATGACAAGAGTGTGCTGAGAGAAGCAAAGCATGGACATCAATACAATTATTAGACCCAATAATCAAAAGGTAACACTGTTTTCATTTACACTTTAAATTTGTTCTCTGAGAGGAAAGGGACTATGTTAAGTCAAAGAGAAAAAATGTATTTTAGCTTGTGAGTGAATGAACAAGGGAGAACTAGTGATGTCGAAAGAATTGCTATATGGGAAGTTATTAGCATACAGACTGGAAAACTTCAATTTATGGATATAAATTGCTTTCTCTTTTAAGATAGTGTTTTCTCTCTTTCTCTCTCCACACACATAAAATGCAATTACCTCATTCAGGAATACATTTTTAGCATACATGTAATTGTCATCTTTGGCTTACTGTGTTCAAAAGGAACATTTTGCCACTTATAGAAAATGCCATAAAATCTCATAGAAGTGCAAAACGGTTTTGCATCTATGACCATCAATATTGGTTCTTTACATCTATTTCTAGGAATGGTATTTACACTCAAATGTATTTAAAATCACTATCTACACTCACTAGCACACTGTCTGCACTTACCATTCTGAAAACCTATACTAAGTAACTTTAGCACAGACCTAAAAGAAAAAACTCCAGAAAACTCAGTGGCTTTTAAATCATCTTGAAAAAGAGTCAGATCTACACCATGCCAAGTCTGGTCACAAAGCAATTTTGGGCCAATAGTGTAGAAGGAGGTTCCTTTTGTTCTTATTTTTTTCTTTATTTCCTATAAAGTCTAATGATATTGTTGACTAGTTTCATTGAAATATATTGTTAAGGGTTTAGAATCTTACTTAACATTAAAAAAAGATATAAAAGGAACAAAACTACCTTCTGTTCTTCAAAAGCAATGAGGGTAAAAAAAAAACCTATTGCTTATTCAATATTCTTTCCTGAGGAGGGATTTCGGAACAATGAAGAAATAGACTATATAAAGGGAATACCTTCCTCCCAGGGTTGTGAACTTTCTGCTTGTCTGAAACAGTCCATTAGCTTGACTGGAATGTTCCAAACACAGAGTCTTTGATTGGCTTCTGAGATGTAGTAGACCAGGGCACAGGAAAAGGAAGTGAGAGAAAAGGTATAGGAATGAGACTGGAGAGGAGGTGGCCTCTCTGGAGGTTGGTGGCTCTGGTGGAAGATACTCTTATGGGCTGGTAAGATTAGGGTGGTAGGCTAGGAAATATGTTTTTTATTTCCTTTCCTCCTTATTTCTTTTTTAGACTATATTTATATTAAAATTAAATTGTTAATAGCTATTATCAGCCTCATAACTTAAGGGTTAATTATTTTATAAGGCAACCACAACACTTTAAAAAAACTAATATTATATTTCTAAATCAATTTCTAAATATTACACTTAGCATATTACATTTGGTATAATGTTACTTTTTCAATATTAAGATGCTTGGATGCTTAACTCCTTTGGGGGGGAAGATCATTTTGTTTAAGAGAATGGGGGAAAGCTTCTAGTAAGTATTTACATTTAATTGGGCTTTAGACACCTACTAGAAATGTGAGGAGTTTAGATGTAATGAACTTTAAGGTCCTACCAAATAGAAATTTATAAGCCTGCAGTTTGAGTAACTATATATAAATATCATAGAAATATTACTATAAATGCAATCAAATTATATAGCCTGTGTAAGGAAGACAGGGCTACCATATGTGTGGTAAGGCTCTTCATGTGGTGAGCATACCAGATTAGAGGTAAAATAGACATCTCTAGCCTTTTCTCCCTTTCCCATCCCTCTAAAAGAGTATTTTTCCTTTAAGCTAGAAACCTGGCCACTTCAAATTGACTCAATGCTGGAAGAAGATTTGAAGGATGAAGAGTTTCAAAGGGGTCTCAAGCTTAAAGATTCCTGGCAGGGTACTGTAAGGGGATTCTTGCTTAAAGAGTTTTGAAAGGGAGTGAAAACTGAAGATCTTGCATCTTTGTCCTACTCCTCACACAAGGCAGAGCCTTCATCTTTGCCAATCAGTCTCATACTGATAGACTTTTGAAAAGAGATTACACCTCTTTTAAACCCAGTTGGGATTATCTTGATTTGTGTCATCTAGAGATCTTAGAAGCAAATGAGAGAGACAGAAACAGAAACAGAGATAGTCAGAAATAAACTGAAAAGAAACTTCAATTTGTCTGGCCATCTTCTGATCACTGCTACTTAATCGTCTCTCTAACTACCAGTAACATAAGAAATAAAAGGTGCTATTTGCCTATCAGGAAGCACATTCAGTCACTTAGTCACTGAGCATTTTTAATCAAATGCTTATAAACAAATAAATCAATAAACATTTATTAAGTGCCTACTCTGTGCCAGCCATTGTGCTGTGTTGGGGATACAAAGAAATGTAAAAGAAAATTCATGCTTTCAAGGAGTTTACCCCATATGGGGATAGTCAGCAAAAAGGTACGTATAAACAAAATATATACAGAATAAATGTGTGATAGTTAACAGGAGGAAGACACTAAGATTAAGAATAATCAGGAAAAATTTTTGAAGAAGCTAGAATTTTAGGTTAGACTTGAAGGAAGCCAAAGAAGACAGGAGATAGAGAAAATGGACAGAATCCTAGTTTGAAATTTGTTCTTACTTCTGAACAACTTAGTATTTTCTGAAACCTTTACCTTTGTTTCTGGGTTAAGATGGAAGCAGAGTAAAAAGCAGCTGCTTAATCTCTCCTAAACCACACATATAAGACTCCTCAAAAAGACATAAAAACAAATCCAGATGAATGAAGGGATCCCACAACAAGGCACAGCATTGAAGGTATATGGGATCAGGGCATTTCCATGCTATAAGGGGGTGAAATAGCTCTCACTAAAACATGAGCTGAGCAACTCCCCGCCCCCCCCCCACCACCACAAACACACACCACCTACAATGCCAAAGCTAGCACACAAGAGTTAGAGCAAGTTTGGGGCACCCATTAAGTCCTTGGCAGCTACCTGGGATCACCAGGGCCTGCTTCTGAGAGCAACAAGACTTAAGACCTCAAGAGGCTAAAGAATACAGGGACTTTAAACACAGATCTTGAGCACAGGTGTGGACTCACTTGGGGATGCGGATCCTGAGCACAGGTGCAGAAGTAGTTGCGGACTCGGATCCTGAGAGCAGGCATGGACCTTGGGTGGTGACTCAGTGAAGAGGGGTGCATGACTGTGGAAGCAGCACCCTGATACCATTAAAGGAGCTTCAGGCAGAAGAACAAGCAAGGGGACCACCAGGAGGCTTGACACTGAGAATGACTAGACCTGAGACTTCAGGTACCTAAAGTGTGCAGACAGACCCTGGCCATAAGGATAAAGCTGAGAGGGTGCCCTGCTAACAATGGCAAACTAACCACAAGAACCTCAAAAGAGAAAGATCAAGAAGAAATCTTTAACACTCCACAAATTTTATACAGAAAAAATCCAGACAACAGAGCAAACACCAGAGGAGAACAAATAAGTAATCATATCCAAACCTTCCCGAAAAAGTGAAAATTGGTCATAGACTCTTGAAGAGTTCAAATCTGATATCACAAGCAATATAGAAGAGATTTGGTGAAAGAAGTAGGAAATAGCTCAAAAGGAAATTAACAGGTTAAAAGGCAGAAACTCCCAATTGGAGAAAGACAGCCCCAAATCAAAAGAATAGATAAGCAAATCAGAGACCAAAATAAAAAAGCTGGAAAATAGGATAGACCAAATTGAAAAGGAAAATCAAAAGCTTATAGCATAAAACCAGTTTCTAAAGACAAGAATTGGACAAGTAGAAGCCAATGATCTCACAAGACAACAAGAACAAATAAAGCAAAGTCAAAGGACTGATAAAATAGAAGGAAACCTGAAATATCTCAATGAGAAATTGACAGATCAAGAAAACAGGTCTAGAAGAGACAATTTGAGAATCATTGGTCTTCCTGAAAAAGCAGAAATTAATAGAAATTTGGACTCCATGTTAAAAGAAATTATTCAGCAAAACTGCCCTGAAGTTCTACAACAAGAGGGCAATATAGACATTGAAAGGATCCATAGATCACCCTCTACACTAAACCCTGAAAAGACAACCCCCAGGAATATAATAGCCAAATTCGAGAGTTTACAAGTAAAGGAGAAAATTTTACAAGAAGCCAGAAAGAGACAATTCAGATATCAAGGAGCATCAATCAGGATCACACAGGATCTGGCAGCCTCCACACTAAAAAACTGCAAGGCTTGGAATATGATATTCAGAAAGTGTAGTGCAAAAGGGTGCATATTAGCCCTGAAAAAGCCTTACTGCAGAGTTTCTGACAGTTGAAAAGGGTTTAGAATCCTGAGGTTAGACAGTTGACCCAGGGGACTTGATGAGAGTAGAAGGGTCAACTGAGCTCTATTCTTTAGACTGAAAACCAGGCCTATATTCTGCAGCTTTTCTCTTAAAAGTTGTTAGCTTAACTATTTCCTTTGGATCTCCCTAACCTCCCTTATTCCCAATCATCATTTTCCCTTCCTAAATTTCTTGGGGTTTTGAAAAGACGGTGGATCTGAGTGTTGGCTTTCAAACTTGGTAGATTTAGTTTCCCTGTAGTAAAATAGGGCTTACCCTTGTTAAAATTATCTCTTGAATCACTATATCTAACTTTCCTAACACTGTAGGCCACAAAACTTCTCAGGGCTGAGTTAGGCAGGTCCTATCTCAATCTCACATTCCTGTCTCCGTCCCCCACCTGAAGCTTTCTCTAGGTGGCTTTTAGAGTTACCTTATTTCCCTCCATCCCTTCCAGTCAACCCTAAAATTCAATAAACCCTGTTTGTAACTTAATCAAACCTTTGGCTAATACATTAGTTGATTGATAAGAGAGGGAGAAGGGGAGAAAGGAATAATTGTCTCTGGGTCCTGAAGGGAATTGGAGGCGTTCATTTAGGAGGAAATGAAATGTCAATACTTCCTCTGAACTCTTCCTTTGTGAACCTGAGAAACTGATTAGAAAGCCTTGTAGTCAGTTTCAAGTAATTCTTGGCTGGCCCTAACCTTAGTCTGTAGAAGTGTCCTTCCTACTTGAAGGGCTCACTCTGTTTCCCTTTAGTGTCTCTGTCTCAAACCTACGTCCCAGTCTGTGTCTACCAGGCTGTAGCTGCCTGCCCTAAGTACCTCATCCTCTCTCGTAATTCTTTATACCTCTGTGTTTATATTCCCTAAACTCAGTCATTCCATTGCTTCTCCTACGACCTCAATTTACCACCTTCACCATTGTACCTTCCTTATCCACTTTACTGCCTTAGGGATCCACACAACCCTATCCATGGTGCCTTTTTCCCTATTCACACTACTTTTAGTCCGTTATCTGCCTTATCCCCTATTACAACCTTTCCTCTGCCTTAATTTCATTATTACCTCTAGCCAATTCTCTTATTACAACCAGCTCATACCTTACTAGCTTAATCCTCTTATAACAAAAGGCAAGAGAACTGGGTCTACAACCAAGAATCACCTACCCATAAAAACTGATTATATACTTCTAGGGGAAAGTATGGGCATTCAACAAGATAGAAGATTCATATTCCTATATGGAGAAATGTTATGTGTAATTCTCTGTAGTGAACTCTATTCTCTATCATAGTATCCACTATTATAATAATTAGAAGAATTATCCTCAGGGAGACATTGGAGTACTAAATGGTCTAAGATGATATGGGGGTGGGGTGGGAAAGAGGGGGGTGAATAGTAGATGGCACCAAGAGAAACCTGAATGAATAAGAAAAATAGGATATTCTATTACACACAAAGAGGGCATGGGAAGGGGAGGGGATGAATAGTATTATAAGAAGGAGAGGAAGAGAGCATTAATAGGTAATATTTAAACCTTACTTTCAGTGTAATTAACCCTGAGACGGAAGAGTAGCTATATCCATTTGGATTTAGAACTTTATCTAACCTTACTGAGAAAGCCAGAAGGGACAAATCAAGGGGAGCAGGGAAGTGGGGAGGTCAAAAAAGGGAGGGGAGGAGAAAGGGTAGGGAATTCATTAGGCCTTAAAAATAAAAAGAGGGGTATAATAAGGGAGGGGTAGAAAGGGTAGTAAATCAAGGGAGGGGACAAGGGCTACTGGTTTAAAACAAATCACTGGTTTAAAAGGAAATAGCCTGAGAAGAAGGGGTAAAACTAGGAGAGAATACCAAAATGTTGGGTAAAACAAAACTGATAATTATACCTCTGAATGTGAATGTGATGAACTGGCCCATAAAACGGAAGCAAATAGCAGAGTGGATTACAAACCAAAATCCTACCATATGTGGTCTGTAAGAAATACATATGAGGAGGGTGGACATACACAGATTTAAGGTAAAGGGCTGGATCAAAATATTTTGGGCTTTGAATGAGAAAAAGAAGGCTGGAGTGGCAATCATGATTTCTGACAAAGCCAAAGTAAAAATAGATATGATTAAAAAAGACAGGGAAGGTAATTACATCCTGATAAAAGGCAGTATAGACAATGAGGAAATAACAGTGCTCAATATGTATGCACCAAATGGCATAGCATCCAAATTCTTAAAGGAGAAACTGGCAGAGCTCAAAAACGAAATAAATATACTAGCGGGAGACCTAAATATTCCTCTTTCAGATCTAGATAAATCAAACCGAAAAATAAATAAGAAAGAGGTAAGAGAGGTGAATGAAGTCCTAGAAAAATTATATTTAATAGATATGTGGAGAAAAATAAAAAGGGACAAAAAGGAATACACCTTCTTTTCAGCTGCACATGGTACATTCACAAAGATTGACCATGTTATAGGGCATAGAATCATTGCAAAGAAATGCAAAAGAGCAGAAATAATAAATGTAACCTTCTCAGATCATAATGCAATAAAAATAATAATTAGTAAGGGCACCTGGACAGGCAAATCCAAAACTAATTGGAAATTAAATAATATGATTCTCCAAAACCAATTAGTCAAAGAAGAAATCATAGAAATAATCAACAATTTCATTGAACAGAATGACAATGATGAGACATCCTACCAAACTCTAGGGGTGCAGCTAAGGCAGTACTCAGGGGAAAATTTATATCCTTGAGTGCATATATTAACAAATTAAGGAGGGAAAAGATTAATGGATTGGGCATGCAACTTAAAAAACTAGAAAGAGAGGAAATTAAAAATCCCCAGAAGAAAACTAAATTAGAAATACTAAAAATCAAGGGAGAAATTAGTAAAAGCAAAAGCAAAAAGACTATTGAATTAATAAATAAGACTAGAATCTGGTATTTTGAAAAAAAACAGATAAAATAGACAAAGTACTGGCTAATCTAATAAAAAAAGGAAAGGAGAAAACCAAATTGACAATATTAAAGATGAAAAGGGAGACCTCACCTCTAATGAAGAAGAAATCAAGGCAATCTTTAAAAACAATTTTGCCCAATTATATGACAATAAATATAGCAATCTGGTGATATGCATGAATATTTACAAAAATATAAATTGCCTAGATTAACAGCAGAAGAAATAGAATACATAAACAATCCCATATCTGAAAAAGAAATTGAATAAGCCATCAAAGAACTCTCTAAGAAAAAATTGCCAGGGCCTGATGGATTCACAAGTGAATTCTATCAAACATTCAAAGAACAACTAATCTCAATACTATACAAATTATTTGATATGATAAGCAAAGAAGGAGTTCTACCAAATTCCTTTTATGACACAAATATGGTACTGATTCCAAAGCCAGGTAGATCAATAACAGAGAAAGAAAACTTCAGGCCTATCTCCCTAATGAACATAGATGCAAAAATATTAAATAGAATACTAGCGAAAAGACTCCAGGAAGTGATCAAGAGGATTATCCTCCATGATCAGGTGGCATTTATACCATGAATGCAAGGATGGCTCAACATTAGGAAAACCATCCACATAATTGACCATATCAATAGTCTATCAAACAAAAACCACATGATTATCTCAATAGATGCTGAAAAAGCCTTTGACAAAATACAGCATCCATTCCTATTGAAAACACTGAAAAGTATAGGAATAGAAGGACCTTTCCTAAAAATAATAAACAGTATATACCTAAAATCATCAACAAGCATCATATGCAATGGGGATAAATTATAAGCCTTCCCAGTAAGATCAGGGGTGAAACAAGGATGCCCATTATCACCTCTATTATTTAACATTGTACTAGAAACACTAGCACTAGCAATTAGAGAAGAAAAAGAAATTGAAGGCATTAAAATGGCAAGGAGAAGACAAAGCTATCACTCTTTGCAGATGATATGATGGTCTACTTAAAAAATCCTAGAGAATCAACTAAGAAGCTTGTAGAAATAATCAACAACTTTAGAAAAGTTGCAGGATACAAAATAAATGTACATAAATCATCAGTATTTCTATATATTTCCAACACATCACAGCAGCAAGAGGTAGAAAGAGAAACAACTTTTAAAATCACCCTAGACAATATAAAATACTTATGAATTTATCTACCAAAACAAACACAAGAATTATAAGAACACAACTACAAAAAACTTTCCAGACAATTAAAACTAGATCTCAACAATTTGAAAAACATTGATTGATCATGGGTAGGATGACCATTCTACCCAAAATAATTTATTTATTTAGTGCCATACCCATCAAACTACCGAAAAACTTCTTTACTGAATTAGATAAAACTACAATAAAGTTCATTTGGAAGAACAAAACTTCAAGAATATAAAGGGAAATAATGAAAAAAATTTGAAGGAAGGTGGCCTAGCAGTACCAGTTATTAAACTATACTATGAAGCAGAGGTCATCAAAACAATATGGTACTGGCTAACAGACAGAAGAGAGGATCAGTGAAATAGACTTATTGTAAGTGACATCAGGAAGACAATGTATGATAAACCCAAAGAGCCCTACTTTTGGGACAAAGATCCACTATTTGACAAAAACTGCTGGGAAAATTGGAAAACAATATGAGAGAGATTAGGTTTAGATCAACATCTCACAACCTACACCATTCAGAATGGGTGAATGTCCTGAATTTAAAGAGGGAAACTAAATAAATTAAGTGAACACAGAATAGTATACTTGTCAGATCTCTGGGAAAGGGGAGATTTTAAAACCAAGGAAGAGTTAGAAAAAATTACAAAATGTAAAATAAATGATTTTGATTATACTAAATTAAAAAGCTTTTGTACAAACAAAAACAATGCAACCAAAATTAGAACGAAAACAACAAATTGGGAAAAAATCTTTATAATGAAAAACTCTTAGGGGTCTAATTACTCAAATATACAAGTAGTTAAATCAATTGTATAAAAAAATCAAGCCATTCCCCAATTGATAAATGGGCAAAGGACATGAATAAGCAATTTTCAAGTAAAGAAATCAAAACTATCAATAAGCACATGAGAAAGTGTTCTAAATCTCTAATAATTAGAGAAATGCAAATGAAAACAAAGCTGAGGTATCACCTCACATCTAGCAGATTGGCTAAAATGATACTAGGCCAGAGTAATAAATGTTGGAAGGGATGAGGCCAAATTGGGACATTAATGCATTGCTGGTGGAATTATGAAATGATCCAACCATTCTGGCTGGCAATTTGGAACTATGCTCAAAGGGCTATAAAAGAATGCCTGCCCTTTGATCCAGCCATGCCATTGTTGGGTTTGTACCCCACAGAGATCATAGATAAACAGTCTTGTATGAAAATATTTATAGCTGCGTTTTTTTTCTCTTTTTTTATTAGACATTTATTAATATTCGTTTTTAATCTGTTTACATACTTTATGCCCCTACTTTCCCCTTCACCCCCTGCTCTCCCCCCACCCATGGCCAATGCACATTTCCACTGGTTGTAACATGTGTCCTTGTTAAGGGTCTATTTCCCATTCTTGTCCGCCTCAGCCCATGCATTCAGGCAATTGTTTATCTTATATGTTTCCTCTCCTGCAGTCCTTCCTCTGAATGTGGGTAGCATCTTTACCATAAATCCCTCAGAGCTGTTTTGTGTCATTGCAGTGCTGCTGGTACAGGAGCCCATTACATTCGATTTTACCATAGTATATCAGTCTCTGTGTACAATGTTCTTCTGGCTCTGCTCCTTTTGCTCTGCATCACTTCGTGGAGGTCACTCCAATTTGCATGGAATTCCTCCAGTTTATTATTCCTTTTAGCACAATAGTATTCCATCACCCGCATATACCACAATTTGTTCAGCCATTCCCCAATTGAAGCACATCCCCTCATTTTCCAGTTTTTTGCCACTACAAAAAGCGCAGCTATGAATATTTTCGTACAAGTCTGTTTATTTATGATCTCTTTGGGGTACAAACCCAGCAATGGTATGGCTGGATCAAAGGGCAGGCAGTCTTTTATAGCCCTTTGGGCATAGTTCCAAATTGCCAGCCAGAATGGCCGGATCATTTCACAACTCCACCAGCAATGCATCAATGTCCGATTTTGCCACATCCCCTCCAACATTCATTACTCTCCCCTTCTTTCATTTTAGCCAATCTGCTAGGTGTGAGGTGATACCTCAGAGTTGTCTTGATTTGCATTTCTCCAATTATTAGAGATTTAGAACACTTTCTCATGTGCTTATTCATACTTTTGATTTCTTTACCTGAAAATTGCCTATTCGTGTCTCTTGCCCATTTATCAATTGGGGAATGGTTTGATTTTTTATACAATTGCTTTAACTCCTTGTATATTTGAGTGATTAGACCCCTGTCAGAGTTTTTTTTATAAAGATTTTTTCCCAATTTGTTGTTTCCCTTCTGATTTTGACTACATTGTTTTTGTTTGTACAAAAGATTTTTAGCTTAATATAATCAAAACCATTTAATTTACATTTTGTAATTTTCTCTAACTCTTGCTTGGTTTTAAAATCTTTCCTTTCCCAGAGATCTGACAAGTATACTATTCTGTGTTCACTTAAATTATTTATAGTTTCCCTTTTATATTGAAGTCATTCACCCATTCTGAATTTATCTTGCTGTAGGTTGTGAGATGTTGATCTAAACCTAATCTCTCCCATATTGTTTTCCAAATTTCCCAGCAGTTTTTGTCAAATAGTGGATTCATGTCCCAAAAGTTGGGCTCTTTGGGTTTATCATACACTGTCTTGCTGACATCATTAACCCCGAGTCTATTCCACTGATCCTCCCTTCTATCTCTTAGCCAGTACCATATTGATTTAATGACTGCTGCTTTATAGTATAGTTTGATATCTGGTACTGCTAGGCCCCCTTCCTTCACATTTTTTTTCATTATTTCCTTTGATATTCTTGATCTTTTGTGATTTCAAATGAAATTTGTTATAGTTTTTCCTAATTCAGTAAAGAAGTTTTTTGGTAATTTGATAGGTATGGTGCTAAATAGGTAAATTAATTTGGGTAGGATGTTCATTTTTATTATGTTAGCTCGTCCTACCCATGAACAGTTAATGGCTTTCCAATTGTTGAGGTCCAGTTTTCTTTGTTTGGAAAGTGTTTTGTAGTTGTTTTCGAATAATAGCTGTGTTTGTTTTGTTAGATTGATTCCCAAGTATTTTATATTGTCTAGGGTGATTTTGAATGGTGTTTCTCTTTCTACCTCTTGCTGTTCTAATGTTTTGGAAATGTATAGAAATGCTGATGATTTATGTGCATTTACTAGCCTCTTAGTTGATTCTCTAGGATTTTTTAAGTATACCATCATATCATCTGCAAAGAGTGATAGCTTAGTCTCCTCCTTGCCTATTTTGATACCTTTAATTTCTTTTTCTTCTCTAATTGCTATTGCTAGTGTTTCTGGTACTATGTTGAATAATAGAGGTGATAATGGGCATCCTTGTTTTACTCCAGATCTTATTGGGAAGGCTTATAATTTATCCCCATTGCATATAATGCTTGTTGATGGTTTTAGGTAAATACTGTTTAGTATTTTTAGGAAAGGTCCTTCTATTCCTATACTTTTCAGTGTTTTCAATAGGAATGGATGCTGTATTTTGTCAAAGGCTTTTTCAGCCTCTATTGAGATAATCATGTGGTTTTTGTTTGTTAGACTGTTGATATGGTCAATTATGTGAATGGTTTTCCTAATGTTGAACCATCCTTGCATTCCTGGTATAAATCCCACCTGATCATGGTGGATGATCTTCTTAATTACTTGCTGGAGTCTCTTTGCTAATATTCTATTTAAGATATTTGCATCTATGTTCATTAGGGAGATTGGTCTGTAGTTTTCTTTCTCTGTTTTTGATCTCCCTGGCTTTGGAATCAGTACCATATTTGTGTCATAAAAGGAACTTGGTAGGACTCCTTCTTTGCTTATCATATCAAATAATTTGTATAGTATTGGGATTACTTGCTCTTTGAAAGTCTGATAGAATTCACTTGTGAATCCATCAGGTCCTGGTGATTTTTTCTTAGGGAGTTCTTTAATTGCTTGTTCAATTTCTATTTCTGATATGGGATTATTTAGGTATTCTATTTTTTCTGCTGTTAATCTAGGCAGTTTATATTTTTGTAAATATTCATCCATATCTCCTAAATTGTTATATTTATTGCCATATAATTGGGCAAAATAGTTCTTAATGATTGCCTTAATTTCCCCTTCATTATAGGTGAGGTCTCCCTTTTCATCTCTAATACTGTCAATTTGGTTTTCTTCTTTCCTTTTTCTTATTAGATTGACTAGTACTTTGTCTATTTTATCTGTTTTTTCAAAATACCAGCTTCTAGTCTTATTTATTAATTCAATAGTTCTTTTACTTTCGATTTTATTAATTTCTCCCTTAATTTTTAGTATTTCTAATTTAGTTTTCATCTGGGGGTTTTTTATTTGTTCGCTTTCTAATTTTTTGAGTTGCATGCCCAATTCATTAATCTCTGCCCTCCTTAATTTGTTAATATATGCACTCAAGGATATAAATTTCCCCCTGATTACTGCCTTGGCCGCATCCCACAGAGTTTAGTAGGATGTCTCATCATTGTCATTTTCTTCAATGAAATTGTTGATTGTTTCTATGATTTCTTCTTTGACAATTTGGTTTTGGAGAATCATATTGTTTAATTTCCAATTTGTTTTTGATTTGCCTGTCCAGGTGCCCTTACTGATTATTATTTTTATTGCATTATGATCTGAGAAGATTACATTTATTATATCTGCTCTTTTGCATTTGTTTGTCATGATTCTATGCCCTATTACATGGTCAATCATTGTTAATGTACCATGTGCAGCTGAGAAGAAGGTGTATTCCTTTTTGTCCCTATTTATTTTTCTCCATATATCAATTAAATTTAATTTTTCTAGGACTTCATTCATCTCTCTTACCTCTTTCTTATTTATTTTTTGGTTTGATTTTTCTAGATCTGAAAGAGGAATATTTAGGTCTCCCACTATTATGGTTTTACTATCTATTTCCTTCTTGAGCTCTGCCAGTTTCTCCTTTATGAATTTGGATGCTATACCACTTGGTGCATATATATTGAGCAGTGTTATTTCCTCATTGTTTATACAGCCTTTAATCAGGATGTAATGACCTTCCCTGTCTTTTTTAATCATATCTATTTTTACTTTGCCTTTGTCAGAGATCATGATAGCTACTCCTGCCTTCTTTTTCTCATTTGATGCCCAAAAGATTTTGCTCATACCCTTAACCTTGAACTTGTGTGTGTCTACCTGCCTCATATGTGTTTCTTGTAGACAACCTATGGTAGGATTTTGGTTTCTGATCCACTCTGGTATTTGCTTCCGTTTTATGAGTGAGTTTATCCTGTTCATATTCAGAGTTACAATTGTTAGTTGTGTATTCACTGACCTTTTTGTATCCTCCCCTAGACCCACTCCTTCTTATTACACTATTTTCTTTTACACCAGTGGTTTGCTTTGAGCCAGTATCCCTTATCCCCTCCCTTGATTGACTTCCCTTTCTGCCCCCTCCCTTGTTGTTCCCCTCTTTTTGTTTTTTTAAAGACCAAATGAATTCCCTCCCCCTTCTTCTCCCCTCCCTTTTTTGGCCTCCCCACTCCCCTGCTCCCTTTGGTTTATCCCTTCTGACTTTCTCAGTAGGGTTAGATAGAGTTTTTTATCCGGATGGATAATAAAGCTACTCTTCCTTCTTCGGGTTGATTACACTGAGAGTAAGTTTTGATTATGGTCTCTTCCTCTCCTTCTTATGATATTATTCATCCCCTCCCCTTCCCATGCCCTCTTTGTGTGTAATAGAATATCTTATTTTTCTTATTTACTTGGATTTTTCTTGGTGTCCCCTACTATTCCCCCTCTCTTTTCCACCCCCCCATGTCTTCTTAGACCATTTAGTATCCTGTCCTCTCCCTATGAATTATTCTTCTGGTTGCTATAATAGTGAATATTATGATAGTGTATAGAGTTCACTACAGAGAATTTTACATAGCATTTCTCCACCTAGTAATATAGCTAATTAGATCTTATTTATGCCCTTAAAGAGTCAAGCTTAAAAGACTATGAGTTTTCTTTCTTTTCCCTCTGTTTCTCATTTACCTTTTCATCTTTCTCTTGATATTTGTGGTTGAGTGTCAAACTTTCCATTTAGTCCCTGTCTCTTTTGTGCAAAAACTTGGAATTCTTCAATTTTGTTGAATGCCCATACTTTCCCCTGAAAGTATATGGTTAGTTTTGCTGGGTAGTTGATTCGTGGCTGAAGGCCCAGCTCTCTTGCCTTTCTGAATATTGTATTCCAAGCCTTGTGGTCTTTTAGCTTTGAGGCTGCCAGATCCTGTGTGATCCTTATTGGTGCTCCTTGATATTTGAATTGTCTCTTTCTGGCTTCTTGTAAGATTTTTTCTTTAACTTGAAAGCTCTTCAATTTCGCTATTATATTTCTCAGTGTTGACTTTTCTGGGTCCAAGTGTAGAGGTTGTTCTATGGATCCTTTCAATGTCTATATTGCCCTCTTGTTGTAGAACTTCAGGGCAATTTTGCTGAATAATTTCTTTAAGTATGGAGTCCAAGTTTCTATTAATTTCTGCCTTTTCTGGAAGACCAATGATTTCTCAAGTTGTCTCTTCTAGACCGGTTTTCTTGGTCTGTCACTCTCTCATTGAGATATTTCATGTTTCCTTCTATTTTATCAGTCTTTTGACTTTGTTTTATTTGTTCTTGTTGTCTTGAGAGATCATTGGTTTCTAAATGTTCAATTCTAGCCTTTAAGGACTGGTTTTCAGCTTTAATGTTTTGGTTTTCCTTTTCAATCTGGTCATTTTTGGTCTTCAGTTGACTTGTCTCACTTTCCAATTGCGAAATTCTGCCTTTTAAACAGTTATTTTCTTGCCAGATTTCTTCCATCTTCCTCAGCATTTCATTTTTAAACTCTTCCATAGCTTGTGACCAGCTTTCATTTTTTTGGGGAGGTTTAGATTTTTGTTTTCCCTCTTCTGTTGTCTGGATTTTCTCTGTGTATAAGTTGTCCAGTGTTCCGGAGATTCTCTTGATAGTCTTTTTCTTCTGGGCTTCCTTATTGCTGGCCATTGTTAGCCCCGCCCCTTTTCTGCTTTGTCTTTGCACTCAGGGTCTGCCTGCGCCTTGCAAGCTCTGGGGAGCTCCGGTCTCCTTGTCCTCAGGGTCAGGCCTCCTGGTAGTTTCCAGTCTGCCCCTCTGCAGGAGGTTCCTTCAACAGTCTTTGGGGCTGCTTCCACTGCCACGCTCTGGTCTGCACTGGGTCCTCACTGGAGGTCCAAGCCTGGGCTGGAGATTGTTATTCAAGCCTAGGGCACTGCCTTTGCCTGCGCAGATGCTCTTAGGGCCCTGCTTTCACCCCCGCAGAAGGTAGTGAAAGTCCGTGGGCTGGAGATCTTTATTCCCATCTGAGGCGATGCCTTCAGTGCTTGGGAAAGGCAGTGTTTTAGAGGCCTTTGTCCTGGCCGAGGCGGTGCCTTCACCCATGTGGAGGCTCGGGGAAAGTCCGTGCAAGCCCCCAGCCACCTGGGGTCCCTCCTACTGCAGCACACAGGTACAAGCCCTGGGGCTGCCAGTGATTATCTGGTTGCCCCAGTCCTGTTTTCCCACTTGTGCATTGGCGTTGTGCGAGGTGTGAGGTGCGGGGAGTTGGTGGTTGGGGGTGGGGGAGGGGCTTCTTCCTCTCCCGTTTTAGTGAAAGCTGTTTCACCCCTTTATAGCGTGGAAATGCCATGATTCTGCGTACCTTCAATGCTGCGCCCTGTTGTGGGGTTCCTCCGTTCATCTGGACTCGTTTTTATTTCCCCTTGAGGAGTTCTGTATGCTTCGGTCAGGAGAGATCGAGCAGCTGCTCCTTACTCTGCCACCTTCTTAACCGGAAGTCCTAGCTGCGCTTTTTGTGGTGGGAAAAAAACTGGAAAATGAGAGTATGCCCTTCTATTGTGGAATGGCTGAACAAATTGTGGTTTATACTGGTCATGGGATACTATTGTGCTCAAAGGAATAATAACTGGAGGAATTCCATGTGAACTGGAGAGACCTCCGGGAACTGATGCAGAGTGAAAGGAGCAGAGCCAAAAGAACATTGTACACAGAGACTGATATACTGTGGTAAAATAGTATGTAATGGACTTCTGTACTAGCAGCAATGCAATGATCCAAGACAATTCTGAGGGATTTATGGAAAAGAATGCTACCCACATTAAGAGGAAGAACTACAGGAGAGGAAACACAGAAGAAAAGCAACTGCTTGAACACATGGGTTGAGGAGGACATGATTGGGGATATAGAACCAAAACTACCACACCAATGCAACTATCAACAATTTGGAAATAAGTCTTGATCAATGACACATGTTAAAACCAGTGGTGGTGCATATCATATCACCTATGGTGGGGGAAGGAGATTGAGGGGGATGAAGGGGAAAGTAAGAATATGAATCATGTAACCATGATAACTTCTAAAAAATAAAAAATTATTAAAAAATAACTGGTTCTTACAAAGAGAACTTTGACAGGGACTTTGTATTTTTTCTTATATTCTGATGAGTGGACATCATTATTAGTATATAAAGTATGCCTCAATGTCAAAAAAAAACATTTACCTTCCATTTTAGAATCAATACTAAGTTTTGCTTCCAAGGGAAAAGACTGACAAGGGCTAGGCAATTGGAATTTTAAGTGACTTGCCTAGGTAGGGTTACACAGCTTGAAGGTGTCTGGCACCATATTTGAACCCAGGACCTTTCATCTCTAGGCTGATCTCAATCCACTGAGTCACCTACTTGAGCCTGAATAACTCAATTTTTGACTAAAGAGGCTTACTTATATTTCTTAACAATAGAAAACCATTCCTCAGTTTGTTCATTTGAGTTGCTGATGAGACCCATTGTTGTGCCTGAATGGGAATGAGAGAGGAACAAATCATGTTAGCTACTATTCAAAGCAATTCATTAGTTCATATTTATGATATGAAAATCCTTTAAACTGGCTGTCCCAATGTTTTACTCCTGACTATTCCTTCCTGCACTCTACTTAATTCCCCTGGCCCCCGGGAAGGTCCTTTTTACCTGAAACTCCTCAATGTGCCTTCAGGAATCCCTGTTCTAATGTCACCTTTTGAGACCAGCTCAAAAAACAGGTCAGGGGTGTTTGAAGGCAGTGAGAAGGATGATGAAAGATAAATGGGATCTGGAGGACCACTGAGGCTGGTAGCTCTCAGGGGCTAGGTTTATTGGGAATAGCTACTATTTTATAGAGAGGGAAAACAAGTTGGGGTCCTTTGCCCAAGCTTTCACATACACAATGAAAGTAAATGATTGGTAAATTGATACAATATAATCTTGTTTACCCCACTGAGTCTGCACAATGGATTCTAAAGAATCATAAATCAACATGTAACAGCCTAACTTAGATTCCCAAGGAAATGCATACACCAGTGATTTTGTAGGGTGAGGCCTCAGGGTGAAAGATGAACTATGTGACCAACATCAGCTGTTCTATGGTCCTCATTTTTTTCTGAGGGTCTGAGGCTTTCTCTCCTATATCACTTCTCTAATCAATTACATTTTAGAGCATTTTTTCATGTGACTATTATAGCTTTGATTTCTTTTCTGCAATATGCCTCTTCACATTCTTTCACCATCTATCAACTGGGAAATGGCTCTTATTTTTATAAATTTGCATCATTTCCCTAAAATTTTTAGAAATGAGATCTTTTCCAAAGTAACCTGCTAGAAATTGTTTTCCCCAGTTTCTTCTTTGTAGAATATAGATATAATCTTGAAATTTGAGAATGAAGATAACATTTATTTTCTATTTTATTCCTTGTTAAAATTTTAGAGAGATGTTTATATGCCATTATTCCTGAAGGATATAATTTGATACACAATCAATTGAATGCATGGAATTGAGATCAATTTTGGATAAAAAATTGATGTGTCCTCATGGCATGAAGATGACCCTAGTTTTTGAAGTCCATGCCAGTAAAGTGCACATTCTAGTAGATTTTCCCAAGCTAGGCAGGCTTTTAGTGTATATCTCTGGTATAGGAGGGCCAGACTAGTTAAGGCTTGTCATTTTATAGTTAAACAGTTTTAATTTTTTTGCTATAAACATTATAAATTCATTTATTCTAAAGGGAGTTAAAAATTTCTATATTGGAGGAGTTGCTATCGATGAAGAAATAAGAGTTCGAACTTGTCCTAGAAGATTAATGCTTGTTAAGTTTCTGCTATTTTTGTCCTGCTAGTCCTATTATTTGGAAGCTCATCACTAGTAGAATCAAGGTTAACTTAAAAGGTAAAACTTTTATTATCTTTGTCAAGTCTAAGCAGTGACCAAGCTAGACATTAATCTTGTGGAGATAGGTATGTTATTGCATTGGTTATGTGTAAAGCTCACCAATAATAAGGTATTTCACCATTTCCATCTGCAGGCAGAGAGGCACCAGAGGGGGGGGATTGTTTGATTTAATGCAGAATAATATTTAGTCAGGTAAGAAAACAAAATATTGTTAGGAAAAACTGACATTAATGAATTGCAGAGAGCTCTGGAAATAAATTAACAAGCATTTACCAAGATCTTAAAATATACCAATCTTTAGAGTTACATCTACAAACTTCCAAATATTCCATATTCTTGAGGATCTTGGATTCTTTGGGGATTGTTTCTGTGGAAGTGTAGAAAGAATGCTATTATCAGTCAAAGAACCTGGACTGGAATTATGATTCCACCAATACAAATTATTAGATGACCATTCAGATATTTTTCTACTCCAAGTTGATGAACAAACCTCTATGAATAATGCATGGAACCAAACTGAAATTATAGAAATAATTTGTAGGATCTTTCTCTAAAAAAAAACCCTATGCAAATGTGTATATATATGTATGTATGTATGTATAGTTCGACAAATACTGTAAGGTCTTGTTAGAGCTTCAGTAGAGATATTATGTTTTTTTTTTAACCCTTACCTTCCATCTTGGAGTCAATACTGTGTATTGGCTCCAAGGCAGAAGAGTGGTAAGGGTAGGCAATGGGGGTCAAGTGACTTGCCCAGGGTCACACAGCTGTGAAGTGTCTGAGTCAGATTTAAACCTAGGACCTCCCATCTCTAGGCCTGGCTCTCAATTCACTGAGCTACCCAGCTGCCCCCTTGAGTAGAGATATTATGGAGAATTAAAATATTATTTTAATCATTAGTTTCATTCTGAGATTTTAACATGGTTAAAACTTAATGGATTTAAAATTTCTAAGCTTTTATTTCTTCACCACTTCTCTGGCAAAAGTGGTGATAAGACCTTGACTTATTAGTTTTGACTAAATGGTAGTTAAGATAAAAATTAAAGAGAAAATCATTTAAATAATTCACAATGGAGACAAATTCATGAATGACTTAAAATTGATTCCATATCTTCTGATTTAGTGAGTCGGCAAGCAGGTTAAAGGGAGGAATGTAATTTGTACCAAATTTTGTGCCAAAATGTGTACAAAATTTGTACCAAAGACTTTCTTTTATTGCCTATATTAGACTCATTTGAACAATGGAAAATACCTCAAAGAGTTATCAGTCCATCAATACCAATGAAAGTGACTTATAAGGAACCTAGTCCTTGGTGTCCTCAACATCAGTCAGTAGTATTATGAAGGTTTTCTTGGAAAGTTTGCATTAGAATACAGCTCTGAAGACTATTTAGCTTCTGAATCAAGATCAGGTCACTGAATGAGTGTGTGTGATTTCCTCTCATTTACAATGGTAATAATAAAATAATTGTATTACATTTCCCATTGTGAAGTTTCTTGTCTTTTTTTAGCATAAAACATATTAGAAATTTCCAATTGTAACCAAGGAAACTTAATTACATTTGTAGTACCTTTTAGCTTTTCATTTTGTTAAGATTCAGGTAATGAAAAGGTCAGCCTGAGTCTTTGAACTGAAAGTACTCATTTTAACTAATTTTGTCAACAAGGAGCCTGTGGTATGATGGTTTCTTAGTAATATGCCTGCATTTTTAATACGAGAAAAGCAAGAAAATTATATTTCTGATATAAAAGATTGTATATATATATATACTTCTCACATTTGACATCGGGGAAACTGAACTATTTCAGTTATTAGACTTTTAAGGCTGAATTGTGGTTATGAAGTAGGAAGAGACACCATTATGACTTAGAAGAAAAGAAAATTAGGCAACTCCTAGTACAGGTATTTCATGTAAAGCAAACCTTTTAGAGGGGTGGGTGATGTGAGAAATGGCCTCATGCATGGAAAGAGGGAGGAGGCAGCCTAGCCCTGGATCCCTCTGCCTTTCTAGTAACAAACTCTGGTGAACTTTGTGCTGAGGCAATGGTACTCATGCCCACAGAGAGGTCTCTGAGTTCTCCCTCTAGTATATGTGCCATAGGTTTGCCACCATGGTCTTAGTATGCCTGAACATTCTTTATCTATGTGTGTACTCTTTTATTCCATGATTCCACAACTTTTACCCTATTTTTTTAGCCTTTGAAGGATTCTATGTTTTATTTGTTCTGTAACTGATTTTTTCCCCATTCTATTTTATATGGTAAAAAAAAACGACTAATGGCTATTGTTAGGCATTTTAGGGTCTTGGTTCTGGAAAAAAACAAACTTTAAACAACTTGGTTATGAGTATAAATAAAATGCAAGATATGAAATTATATTTAGGAATATAGGTCTAACATCTTGGTCAAGTACAGATAAAATCTAAATTCATAAGCAAATCTGGTCATTGATAAAGAAGACTAAATGATCAATAGGGTTATTGATATTGATGAGAATATTAATAAGCAGTGTAGTGATCCAGGCATGTGCAGATCTTGAAAATATTATACAAATACACAAAAACCACATCTGTGAACAATATGCTCATTTCACCAGACTAATTTTGATGCTCTTGAGTTCAAATTAAGACTGTAACCTTGTAATATTCCAACTCATCCCCAAGGTTACACTCCAGAAATTTGACTAGCTATATTAGTCTCTTTGTTTTGGCAATAATACTCATTTAACATTTATATTAGACAACTTTTATATGCCTCAGGTCAAATGAACTCCTGATCTGGGCATTAGCTACACCTGTTTTATTAGAATCTGGCACTGGTATTTTGAGACAATTGCCTCATAATGTTAATTTTTCTGTCAGACCACCCATTTGATTCTCAATCTCCCTTCACCCTCTTCTTGTAACTCAATAAAAATCAGCATGCCAGGCTAAGAGAAAGCTCTTTATTACCAGAGCTAACTCCCTTTCAGGTTTACTTTATGCTGGAACTCTGTGTCTCTGTGTCTCTCCCTTTACCCATATTCACTTAGTTCCTAGTTCCTCTTTTCATGTACTATATCTATGAAGAACTTTAGTGAAGTCTATGGATGGCTCCAAGTAGGGAGAGTTTCTGGAGGGGAACATAATACATTTTACTTTAGACATGTTGAGTTTACTGTGTCTAGAGGATATCTAATTTGCGATATATAATAGAGATGTTTGACTCTGGATTATCAGGGAGACTTGGATTGGCTTTATTGATCTGTGAATCATCAGCATAGAAATTACAATTAAACCTATGGAAGAAAATAAAATCACCAAATGAGAACATATAGATTAAAAAGAGAATGGCTTCCAAGATATAGCCTTGGGAGACACCTATGGGAATGTTCATGTCTCCAGATATATCTATCATCTCCAGGTAATATGACAAAGACAGCTTAGTTGATAAGGAAGTAATAGGACACAGGAGATCTTTCTGTTAGCTCATAGCTGCTTCTTCCAGATCTCTCTTGCAGCATGGTGTTTTTTATATATACTTCAAGACTCATTTCACACAAAAGAACCTCCCTGAAACTTCACGTTTGCACAGAAACACAAATTATGTCACATCAAAGCACAATAAAGTTACAGTTTTACAAAGAATTTTCTTATGAAGATAATGCCGGATGAGAAAAAAGTTCCAAGGCTAAAAATGAGCCTTATTTTATCTAAAAGTTATTTTGCCTGAGCTTGTCACTCTGTGACCTTGGGATGCCTGTAGCAGTTAGAGAGATATACCCACAGCTGCAGCTTTACTCTGCTGAGTGAAAAAAGGCTGTTAACTCATTAAATGCTGGTTTACTAAAAACTTAAAGTTTTCCTAGAAGATTATAATGTTTTTCAATAAGAAAAGGTGTGGATCATAAAAGGGGTCAAAAAAGGAATCTCAGATTTTCATCTGTTTGAGACTCTGTTTCTCTTATTGGCCTCCCAAATATTCCCCCTTTTCTTTTAAATTGAAAAAAAACATCCACCTGTTGGGCTGTGTGAATTTCTCTTCTGAGGGCCAAGGAAAATTTTAAAGTTACACAAATTTGGGAATGAAAAAGAAAAGAGGACAAAACCAATGATCCAATGACTGCTAGGCACATTGACAAAAAAGCCAATTAGGGGGCAGTCCCCTTTGGCATAAGAGTGTACATTCAAAATAGATGCATTCAACTCCCCATAGTTCAAGCAACTGCACCCCAAAGTTCATTTTGGATCTTCTTGATGTAGTGTAGGTTTCAGCAGGCGTCTTCATGGTGTCTTTTCCAAACAGGTTTGTTGTCTGGATTCTGGTGATATGGCAAATTTCTTATCCTGAAATTATTCTCAAAAGAATTTAAACTTTACATTATAGATTATAAAACATACATTCTCCTCTGAAAAGGGTTAAGGCTAACATCCGGATCACCTGAGAATACATTGCTGAGTTTTTGGGTGTTGTGAATCAATTGTCAAAAGACATTTAAAAAAATTTTTTTAAATCCAAGTAAAAGAGAAAAAAATAAATTGTGAATGAAATATAAAATATCTAAGTCTTATGTGCAAAAATGTAGGGAAAAATAAACTTATAGCAGGTCTTTGGATCAAGGCCCAAGTAAAGTGATTTAAGCAATGGTGCAATTACCCATTTAGAAGCCAGGACTATAGAAAGTTACCGCACTTATAAGAAAAAGAAAAGGACCAAATTTTTTTGAGAAAGGGAAATGTCTTTTCCTGGTCTGATTTGCCTGCACTTGTCAGGGATGATGACCAACCTTTGGAACTTAACTAGGATGAAGCTCAAGGAAGTCCAACCTCTAACATATGTCAGAAGAGCCGCAACCCCGAACCCCAGTCACTAAATTCAAGTCCTTCAGTATTGGCATGAGAAAGTTCTATCAATCCTTCCTGGATTGGTATGGTCTTTTTAGACCTTCTGGTGCTAGGCCCTGTGCAGTTTTTCACCAATCCCATTTGATTGGGTAGTCTCCTTAACCTTGTGGTTCTTTGTTCCTTTCTCCTGGAATCAGACAGAGTCATTAATTATAGTCCCATAATATTTACCAATTCATGGCAGGTTTCCATAGACTTTTCATAGCTTTTTGGGTATGCATTAATATTAAACTTATATTATTGTAAAATCAAAAAGGATTAGTATTGATTATATATACTCTAAATACAAAAAATGAGAAAAAAGTGAAAAAAGTCAATTCTATAAAAAAATTAAAGTAAAAGCAATAAGAAAATTAAAAATTCAGGGAAAATATGTTTTTTAAGTAAAAAATGTTTTAAAAGTCAAAATTATATATATATATATATAGCTTAGTTTTAGTGAAAGGTCTTTTACCCAAAAATCAGATCCATTTCCTATATGAATAAAACAAAACCTCAACCCCCATATTACAATTCTGGGGTATTGTTTGTTTCTTTGTATTTGTAATTAGTTATTCCAATTGATGTTCAGAAATTATACAAATAAATTAATTACAAGAAGTTCAAATTAACTTTCATTGAAACATCACTTGGAGTGGGTACAGTTTCTTTATTAAAGAGTGGAACATATTTGCTTGGTATATACATTCAAATTTCTGGGGCTTCAATTATTATATCACTTTGATTTAAATGTGGCAAAGTAGGGAAAGAAGTATAACATTGTTTGACTTGAGGTAAGAGTCAGGGATTATTTATCAGTGATAACTTTCTTTTGAATCCAAATCAATAATCCACAAATGAGTAATACCGGTTGCAAATCCAATGACTTTTACCTTAAACAGTAATTATTACCAATAGCATTTGAAAGGTTTCCAAGATTTACATACATAATGAAAAACTCTAATGTTACAAAATATAATAGACACATTTTCTTTTCAACAATTTCTCAATGTATAAATTATCTGGTAATTCTTTCCAATATTATAGAAAAAGAGTTAACAGCTTTGCTTGGAATTCAGTTTTCATTAATGTTATCTTGATTAGATAGAGATGGTTAAGAAGATTGAGGGTTAAGGCATGGGCAGGGGTTGATTATTCACTTAACTTATTGTGATAGTCAATTTTCTTCAAACTTTTGGTTCACAATACTAATCATATATTATTGTAAATAGGCATGATCAATTTTTAACAAATAGCTTTTACACATAGTTAACATTTAAACATATGTTTTTAGTTTTCACAAAGTACATGTTTTGATAATATTCTATAACAACTTTTTAAAAACCCAATATTTGTACCAGCTTTGCTTGCAACATTATTGTCCACATTATATCAAAATTCAATGAGACTGCTAATTACCCCTTTAGGTTCTAAATTTAATGTAAGGAAGGGGTTAATAAGTCTGTTAGAAGTTCTAAGTTTTTAAAAGTAAGAAAAAATGTTTTTTCTCAGTAGCATTTTTTTTCTCTATGTCTATTTAAATGATTGTACTTGTAAGATTTACATGTTTTGGTCTTGATATAAAATTACTCTTCAAAGGTTATTGATTTAAAACTTCAAAATTTGCAACCTGGTACCTTGGAATATTCCTACATTTGCAAATAATAGTCTTATTTCATGTCCCTATGGATTACTGAAATGATCAATATTTCTAGTTAAAAGCATTCTTCAATTACCCTGTTATAATATTAACAAGTTTGTTAATAAGTTATATTTGCATCAACATCATTACAAAGTAAAAGACATTATAATAATATTAAAGCCATCATAATCAAGTACATATTAACAACGATATCAAATTATTATGAGGGTTATGCATTGTGTTATAATTTTATATTCTGGATTTGAATGTATTGCTACAAATCACAAATATAATGAGAATACAATCTATTCAATTAACCTTTAAGGACTAGTGAAATAGTGAACATAAGAGACATAATTGGACTAGGATCTAGTACCTTAAAGCTTAGACTTAAGTTGCTACGATAATTATTTTTTGCATATTACTTGAAATAGAGATAACTACTTAAATTGAACCAGATTTCAGAAAGTTACAAAATTAACATTAGCTTCTTATTAATTGTTTCACTTAACTGAGTTTGAGTTGGTATAATTGTCACTCTTAAATAATTATTTTTCTTCCCTGTTTATGAAACTATAGTCAGAGACTCTCCCTCCTATGTGTAGAAGGGGTTAAATTATTTTTGAAACTCATCCAAGGCTGTAGCCACTTCTCAAGAGGCTGTGCTCTTTTAACTCTTTAATTACTGAATTTATAAAATTTGCCTGATTATTTTAAAACCTTGATGATTTATCACTTCCAAATGAATATTAATATAAACTTAACTACATCCAAATTAAAGCTGATTAAAACTTCTTAACAATGTTTCTTACATATACTAGTTATTCTTTCAGACCCCTGCTTAAAGAAGATTAAAACTTGTAGTCTGGCCTCTCTATACCTTAGGACAAATCTACATACCTGATTAAATATTTCTTTTAAATCATGAACTAGTATCCTTATATAATTTGCAATCCTCAAATTCAGTTTGATAAGCATTTTTGGCAAATGTGATTATTTAAATACATATTTTGAACACTGCAAGTCTTAATAGATAACCTTTCCAATATAAATTTTTGTGCACATTTAAAATTAACTGAAATTCCATTTTCCAACTATTAGTCAATAGATTTATTCTATACCATCAGTATCTATTCAAATTCTTAACAAACATGTATCCTAATGAATTAGAGAAAGGGCTGTGAGTTTTGAGAAAAAGGAGCTATGTTTTTTGACTTTCCAAAATTATTTCTTGCTGAACTGAGGCAGCATGGATGATTCAATTTTGGCTTAAATTTTTCTCATGAACCATTCTCTGTTTAAAGGGGTCTAATTATGAAATATAGGCCATTGGTATTGTTCTAATAATTTATGTTAAGATTTTTACTAACACCAGTGTGATCAATGGTAGATTAAACTTGTGGCAGTCCAAAAAGTTTTTACCACTCTCAGTCAAGCATTTATGTGAACTGATGGTTCTGATTAACTAAGAAAGTTTTAAATTGCACTTCTGTACTTCAGTACATAATTCAGAGTCATTTCTTTTCTGTCTGAATAAGATTTTTCTTAGATTGCATTTAGAATCCTTGGTAATTTTGATTAAATATATATCTCAGTATTTAACCTGTTCATAGAATTTGGTGGTAGGATCAAATCTGTCCCCCATTTTTGTCTCATGATTTCTGTGTTCCCTTTCTTATGGCCAGTAAGAAATGGAAGAAGAAATGTAGACAAATTATCTTGTTGATTCTTGCCTTAATGAGAGCAGAGTAATATGATTTCTTTTAATTAATTAAATTCTCTTAGAGTTTAAAACACTCAGAAATCCATTAGAGATGTTATTTTTCTGAATTTTTCAAACTCCTCTGACTGTCTTTCCCATTCCTCCAGAATAAATGAAAGAGAGATTTATTTTCTCCAAAATTCCATTGTGATCACAGACAAACAGAACCATAAAATTTAAATTACAAACAGATCATAGACACATACACATAACATATAGGTACACAGACTGATCAAGGACGTATTTCCCGGGCATTTCACGCATACTCTAACAAATATGAGACATCCTATCAAAAGATTAATAAATCACATATTTTGTGGTAAAGAAATCTGGAGAAAAAAGAGTTTATTATTCAGAAAATTGGTTAACTCTAGTAAGGAACTGGCTAAGGTAGGATAAATTCTTGGATTAAATTTGGTCATTGGTGGGGCCTGTGGTTGGCCTCATTTCCATCTTCCCTGAAATCTCTTATCAGGTAATCTGTAACCATTTCGATGGAATTTGGAATTACAATTTTTCTTCCAGTGGTAACCTTTCTCACATCTGGGACACAAAGAGTTAGGGGCATTGGAACAAGAGCTTTTTACAGCCTTTGAGCCCTTAATCATTTCAGAATATGTTTTTCCTTTCAGGGCTGTCGCAATGGCTATACCCTGCATATATGCTGGAGTAAAGATCTCACAAGCTTTCACATAGTCATTAATAGTCCCAGATTCTTTAACATTTTGAATATGCTCTGACACACATTATTGGCATTGTCATAGGCAAACTTTTTGACTATTATCCGGATTGCATATTCATCAATTGTGTATTTTTTTACTTCCTGATTTAACCTTTCTACAAAATCTGAGTATCTTTCCTCTGATCCTTGTCTAATTTCTGCCAAATCTGTGGACAATTTCTTAGTTACAGGGATTCTTTTCCATGCCTTTAAGGCACACTTCATACATTGAATTAAAGCTTCTCTAGGCAAATTAATCTGATCAGCATGTAATTCCCATTCATCTATTCCAAGTAACATTTCTTTGGTAACTCTAATGCCCTGTTTCTTATTAATGGCTGCCTTCCATTTTGCCAATTCATCAAATTCTGATTTCCGAAAAAGGTAGTCCCCTCTGGAAAGGGAATATCTTGAGGTCTGAATCCAATCAAAGGGGGTAATCCAAATTGCCCCCAAAGTTTCCACCAAATTTAAAGTGTATGGAGAAGCAGGACCATATGAAGCATAAGCTCTCTTAATTTCTTTTAATACTTTGTAGGGAAGAGGCTCCCATGTAGGAGCTACTTCTTCATCCAATTCATCTACTCTAAAAATAACGGGGAAACAGAATGACATGTCTCCTTCCTTCTGAGCATTTTGTACTGCTCCTTTAAGCCCTATATTCCGAGGCTGTGGCTGTGGAGCTGGAGCTCCAAGCTGCAGAGGCTCCTCTGCTTTTATCTCTTTCCTCTGTTGAAGGGAGGTTTTTAGGTGGAAGAGGGTCTGCTGCTGGTGGCTTTTTCATTTGGATTTTAAAGCTCTGGTTTGATTTACAATGAGCCTTTTCCTCCTCCTCCAATTCTAACATTGAATCCTTAAAGATTTCATTCTCTGCATTCTGACCAGATAACAAAGTTGTTTTTTCAGCAGCTGATGAAATTTTTTCTGGCACTTGTGCTGATTCATGCTCAGTATAATGATTTTTCAAATCATTGCCAACTTTTTACCAAGATTCTAAGGGAATCCACGGGCTACAATTTTGAATAAGACAAAGAAATTTAGTAAGCTGTTCTTTACTTAAGTTTACTCTCCATTTCCTGAGGGTCTTAGTTATAGCAATAAAAATATTTCTTTCCTTTGATTCACAATGTCCCATCCTGTTAATCTATTCTTTTACTTCTAGTGTCTTTCCCTTAAGGGCAGAGTTCTGAAAACTCTGGATTTCTTGCCCTTCTTTGGGCAGAATCTCAAACTATCATAATTTGGGAGTTGTCTGAGGGGGAGGGCAAATCTTTACCTTAATCCAGCAATCCAAGATCCAAGGTCCCTGTTCAGGCTCCAATATCTTGAGATCTATCTATCATCTCCAGATAATCTGATAAAGACAGCTTAGTTGATAAGGAAGTAATAGGACACAGGAGATCTTTCTGTTAGCTCATAGCTGCTTCTTCCAGATCTCTCTTGCAGCATGGAGTTTATTATATATATTTAAGACTCATTTCATACAAAAGAACCTCCCTGAAATTTTATGTTTGCGCAGAAACACAAATTATGTCACATCAAAGCACAATAAAGTTACAGTTTTGCAAAGAATTTTCTTATGAAGATAATGCCAGATGAGAAAAAAAGTCCCAAGGTTGAAAATGAGCCTCATTTTATCTAAATGTTATTTTGCCTGAGCTTGCCACTCTGTGACCTTGGGATGCCTGTAGCAGTTAGAGAGATATACCCACAGCTTCAGCTTTACTCTGCTGAGTGAAAAAAGGCTGTTAACTCATTAAATGCTGGTTTACTAAAAACTTAAAGTTTTCCTAGAAGGCTATAATGTCTTTCAATAAGAAAAGGTATGGATTATAAAAGGGGTCAAAAGAGGAATCTCGGATTTTCATCTGTTTGAGACTCTATTTCTCTTATTGGCCTCCCACATTCATGAAGCTAGATAGATAGCAGGGTGGAGAGAGTCCTTGGCCTAGAGTTAGGAAATTGGTGGTATTCTTGTTATTGTTCAGTTATTTTTCTAATTCAGTAAAAAAGTTTTTTGGTAGTTTGATAGGTATGGCACTAAATAAGTTAATTAAAAAAAGTAGAATGGTCATATTTATTATGTTGTTTGGTCCTGTCTGACTGTGTCATTCATAGATCGTACCTATGTATGGAATTTTCTTGGCAAGGATGCTGGAATGGTTTACCATTTCCTTCTCCAGTGACTTCTTTTGTCAGACAATGATTTGCCCAGGGTCACATGACTAGGAAGTGTCTGAGTGTCAGGAATATATGAATTCAAATCCAGACTCACATATTTCTTAGATGTGTGACACTGGGCATCTCTTTTACTGTAGATGGGTAGTAGAGGAGCTCGGAGAATTTAAGTGGTTTGCTCTTAGTCACATAGCCAGTTCAGTATTGTAGCCAAGATGCAAATTCAACTTCTGATTCTGTGCCTTTTCTCTCCCAATTCACAGTCTGAAGGGAGAGGTAAATGAGGGACATAGAGTGAAACTTCTCACTTGGTATAGAAGTAGAAAAAGCCTAAAACAGTTAAATATTCAGTACAAAAGAACAATGCTCTAATGTGGTACATGATATTGTGGGAGAAGTGAGAGTACTATGAGGGTTTACTGATAAAGGATCACTACTGCTTAGTTGTCTGTATCCAGCATATTTGAATCTAGATAGTTACAAATCTAGTAGTTCTCAGAGTTCCCTGCATATTATTTGGAAAAAATGGGATTCTTAGACTTTCTTACTCTTCAAAGGCCCAACTAGAACTTCAGCCTAGAGCCTCTTCAAGGTCAAATGGAAATCATGTTCCTAACTGTGAACCACTTTAAAAACTCCCTTCCTTAGTAACAATAAGTTACTACAAAACTGTGAGATGTGTGGACCTCCAAAAACTTGAACTGTACCTAAAGAAAAACATAAAATTAAACTCAACTAGGACAGCTACATATTTTAGTGGATAGAGAGCCAATAGAGACAAGAGGTCCTGGGTTCAAATATGACTTCAGATATTTCCTACTTGTGTGACCCTGGGAAAATCACTTAACCTCCATTGCCTGATCCTTACCACTCTTCTGCTTTGGGACTAATGCTTATCATTGATTCTAAGGTGAAGTTAGAGTTTTAAAAAAAATTAAACCCACCCACTTTGAAAGAATAGGATAACAAAATTGCTTAGTATTTGCAATTTTCCAACAGCAGTACTATTTCTTAGTGAATCCTCATGATACTCTTAGTGCCTCAAGAATACCATTAAGTGCTTTAGTGTATCATTAATTTTTTATGTGCATACATAATTGATACATAATTGCTTGCATATCATCTCCCCCTTTAGACTGTGAGCTCCTTGAAAGTAAGGATTATCTTTTGCCTTTCTTTGTATCTACAGCCCTTAGGACATTATATTTATTGACTGACTAACTGATGGACCACAAATTAAATTAATTACAAATTAATAAACCACAAATTAAAAGTTCCCAAGCAACAAGGTACCAAGACTCTCAGCTCTTCAAATACTCCTTTATTTTCAAGAGCTCTGCCCTCATTTAAAAAATAAATTGAATAGTAGTAGTAGTAGTAGTAGTAGTAGTAGTAGTAGTAGTAGTAGTAGTAGAAGTAACCTTTGTACAGCACTTTCAGACATGCAAAACACTTATTTAATTCTCAGAACAACCTGGTGAAATAGCTGCTATTACTCCCAATTTACAGATGAGAAAATGAGGCTGAGTGAGGTTAAATTACTTGCTCTGGGATTTCTGATTGTGTTTGGGAAATTAGGAGGGAAAAGGTAGGGAAAAAGAAGGGAAAGAAGGTAGGCAGGGGTCCCTCCCCCCCAAATCTCCCCTCCTCACCCTTCACCCCCATCTTCCTGCTGGCTAGTGGTATAGGAAATTGACCAGAGTCTTCTTGTCAGCGGACTAGAGAGTTAAATTAAATCAAGCCAGACTCTAGGGATAGTTAGGTAGGTTTATTCAGGATTAGGAAAAGGGAAGTTTGGGAAAGTTAGAGAGAGTTTGATCTCCCTCAGCTATGTAGGGACTAAAGCTCTCCACTTCAGTAAGAGAAAAAGGTGTGGAAAACCCATGATTCTCTCTTATTTTATTCTCCTTCTAATACCTCCCACAAAGGAAGTTGGATGTGTCAGAGGAAGTTTCAGTAGAGTTCTGGGAGATGTAGTCTCCCTGGGCTTAGGTCCCTTTCAGAACACACATTTTCCCCTGTGATCCTTTGGGAGACCAGTCTACCCAATGGATCATTCAAAACATAACTAACTGAGGTACATACAATTTTACATGGGGAAAATACAACAACCTGAGGATAAGGAAACAAAAGAGAATCAAGAACAAAACTAATTGGGGAAGTCCTCTTTTCTTACAACATACAAATATATGTATATATAAACAAATGCATTTTATAAAAGAAATGAATTCAACCCCCCAAAGTCCAATTTTGCACATCCAGTCCACTTAAGGTCCCCTGAAGCAGTGTGTGGTCTCTGCAGGCCTTTCTATGGCATCTTCCACAAGGAGATCAGTCTTTGGATTCTGGGAGGCAGCAAGTTTCTTGCAGTAAAAAAAAGAAATTTCAAAAGGAACTTAACACATTTCCCCCTGAGGAGGATATTAACACATTCCCCTTGAGGAGGATATAGGGATACACATAGGAATCACACAGGGATACATGTCTGAATTATAACACATATGAATCAATGCCAACTAAAACCATCAGAAAAAAATATGATAGAAAGTCAAATAACAACTGGACGAAAATTCTAAATATCCAATTACAAATTTGATATGTAAAAATTCTAAATAAGAAAAAACAAAATCATGATAGGTCTTTGAATAATGCCCGATAAAAGTAATCCATGTCTGACATCATCTCTTACCCACTCAGTAGCCAGGAGCACAATCAACCATCATATGAAAAAATGGAAAAAGGGACTAGATTTTTATTTATTCCTTGGTCTGATCTTTTGTTGTTTCTTCTTTCATTGTTTCTCAGGGATATGGGAGCCAGAACAGTAAATTGTTAGATACATGATAGAAATTTCACAAGGAAAGTGGTACAAGGAGTCTTACATCTTAATGCATATCAAGCTCTGCAACCTGGAGTCTCACACTAGGTTCAAGTCCTTTTTTAATGGCCTAGAGTCTCAGTAATCCAATTGGTTTCTTTCTTTTTCTTTTTTTTTTTTTTTTCGACCTGTGTGCTCTTTTGGCAATGTTCAGGTTCAGTATGTGCTTCTTTGGCACTGTGTAGATGAAGTCTGTGCTCCTTTTTGATCCCATTTCCTTGAATCAGACATATTTATGAAGCAAAGTCCCATAATAATGAAATACCAATGGCAGTTTAAATAGTCTAAGGCTTTTCGGCAGGCAGTTACATTTAGGACTATTGGTCATTCTAAAGGATATACTAAACCTACGTTAGTAGAAAATCAAAAAGTCTTTCATTATCAATGACATGTATTTAGGAAAACTCAATTGCACATGCAATTATAAAAATGTTCTAAAAATAAAAAATCAGTGACAATAAAAATATATATTTCTTGAAATTCATGTCACTTAAGGAGGGATAGAATTTCAAAATTTCTTACCCAAGAATTGAGATCCATTTCTTCTTAACTTAGCTATGATCCACAGTGTGAGTGAAAATAATTTTCTTAAAATACATTTAGAGGTTTATAAGACAATAGGCAATGGGTAAGACATATTCAAAGAAAATACCAAATTTTCAAAATACACAAAATATAAGTACATCACAAGTTTTCTGAAGGTTACAAGTCTCATATGATTCAACTTCTGGCTGTCTATCCAGTATTCTAATGAGTGACCTCATGAGAAGCAGCTGAGATTTAAATCCCAGCAAAAGTACGTAGTAATTATATGATCATTAGCAAATTGATTAACATCTCTGAACATCCTTACTATCTGCCTTTATTAAGCTTAAAACACAATAGGTATGAGTAGCCACTATTAATGTTAATATAGGAAGTAATAATACAGTCTGATTTCTAAAGAATTCTAAAGAATTGCCAGGAATAAGTCATTGAGAACAACTACATGGATTGTTCCTTTCTGCATTTCATGAATTTCTTCTTTGTCCTGATAGCACAGATGGATAAAACAGTGCTTTCTGTGATTGAATAACTGTATTAGGAAGTAATCTCATCCTCTGTTAACTTCTCTGAAAATATTCTCAGTGCAGCTCTGGCAGCAGATAGGATAAGAGGGGTGATATTCATCTCATCCTGTTCCATATGATTTTTTATCACTTCTATTGACTGCTATATCTATATTTTTATATATTAAAAACTCCTACCTTCCATTTTAGAATCAACATTGTATGTCAGTTCCAAAGCAGAAAAGCAGTAAGGGCAAGGCAATGCAGATTAAATAACTCATCTAGGGTCACAAAGCCAAGAAGTGTCTGAAGCCAAATTTGAATCCAGGACCTCCTGACTCTCAATTCACTGAACCACTAAGTTTCCCTGATTGCCACAGTTTAAAAGAAGATTTTTTTTATGTCATGTAGCTTGGAGAAATGGTAACAATTATTAAAATATTATTTTTAGAGACAACTGATGAATAGTGTTTGACTTGGAATCGGGAAGACAGGAAGTTCAAATTTAGCTTTGTGACTGTGGGCAAATCATTCAACCTCTGTTCCCTCAGTTTCCTCAATTGTATAATGGAAAAGTAATAGCATTTACCTTGCACGGTTGTTGTGAGGATCAAATAAATATTAATAAAAATACTTAGCCCAGTGCCTGGCACAAAGTAGGTATCATATAAATGCCTATTTGTGGAGGCCAATTTAAAAAATGATGGCAAGGATCTGATGATATTTTTCCACTTGAATTTAAATTCAGTACATCAAAGTGGGAGGAAACACACTTCTCATGGTGGAAACATGTAGAGTTCAGGATATGTAGTTCTTGAGATGTTGTGTGTCAAAAAATGATGAACTATAAAAGGAAAACTATGTGGCTTATATGTTTCATTGAAGAATATCAACCTGCCTTTCAGTAATGAGATTTCTTTTTTCAATGTTCTCTGATGGAGTTGTTTTAAAATTGAACCAACTCAAAAGAGTCACAAAGATAATCCTAACTGTTAAAAAATTTAAAATTAAAAATAGGAATAAGATGACATATTATAGAGTTTGTATAATCTGGTTGTCTTTTAGAATTATTTAAATAGAATGCCTCAGATTGAAATTAACTACAAGAAGGATGCCAGAAGAGTAAAACCTAATAACTTTTCTTCTGATTTGCTAAATTGTGAAATTGGGTTCTGAATAAAATGTGAACTTTTTGGTTATATGGGGCTAGGTGCTTTGGAGCTCATCATAATATTTAACTTACTCATGAATACAAAATATGATTCAAGACAACAAGAAATGTATCTTACACTGTACTTATATTTCTATTTTTTCCTTCTGATTTTATGAGCAATAAAAATACTCAAAATTTTAAGACTATTTTGTCCAATAATTCATTCAGCAAACATGTATCCAGCAAGGTAGTGTGGGTGGCAACAGAAAAATAAACATATGAAGGAGGTTTTATATATTTCGTCAGAGGGCTCACAATATAGTACAGGAGGGAAAAATCCCACATATATACAAATAACTACAGTGAAAGTCAACAAATATGTCACAAGACCAGCAAAATGTAATTTAATGACAGGGGCTATTTTTCATCCCCTGTATTTAGCATTAATGTCTAGTTCATAGTAGTAATTAGTGAATGTTTGTCAATTGTCAATATAAGGCACTGAGAATATTCTAATTTAATCTCCAGACACTATAAATGTAATCCAAATGAGAAGAAATGGCAGTCTAGGAGGAAGAGAACCTTACCATTGGTTGGATCAGGGAAGATTTATTATAGAGTTAGAAAGAACAGAAATTGAGTGACACCCATACTCAAAATAGATTTCTGCCTATAATATTCATTAATTGGAATCCAGTTTTTATTTGAAGACACCTAGAGATAGGGATCTTACTACATCTCAAGGAAATATTGCCTTAAATTAAGGGCAAACTTCCTTCCTCCATCTTCCACAAAATGATTCTAGGTCTCTTATATAGGACCAAGCAGAAAGCATTTAACCCTTCATCACATGATATTCTGACATATACTTGAAGACACATAGGTCCTCTCTAAACTTTCTCTTCAGACTTATAAGCTCCTTCAATTGAAAGGTGTTTTGCTTGATAACTTTAACCTGGTCATGCTCTTTGACTTCTTTTCTAAAATGTAGTGACTTGAGGTGGATACCCCAGAAACGGAATGATGCTGATAGTATATAGGGAAACTATTGCCTTTATCCCTGTGGCTATTGCATTATTTATCTAGCCTAAAAGCACATTAGCAATTTTGCTAGTAGAGCTGACTCAAATTAAGCTTCACTTTACTTAATGCTCCTGACCATTTTCATAGGCATTGGTCGTTAGCTATATATACTAATAATTACCAACATTTATGTAGCATTTTAAGGTTTGTAAAATGCTTTACAAATATTTTTTTCATTTTATCATCAAAACCTTTGGAGGTAGGTGCTATTATTATCCCTATTTCACAGATGAGAGAACTGAGTCAAACAAAGAGAGGTTATATGTTTTGTAGAGGTTCAAACAGCTTGTAAGTACATGAGGGCAGATTTCAACTCACTTCTTTACTCCATTTTAGGCCTTCTATCCATTCTGCCACCTATCTGCCTTTTCTGACTTTTCTAGGTTAATAATTTGAAACCAAGGATAGGACTTTATATTACTACTAATTATTATATTTTATTATATTATATGGGTATTATATACCCATACTTTATCTACAGAATGTCTTATGTTTTGGCTTCTGATTATCTACAAATTTAGTAAATTGTGTAGCTATGCCTTCATTCAAATTACTGATAAAGATTTTGAAGAACATAGGGCCAAGAAATACATCCCTAGTATTTTTAACTAGAGATTTCTGCCTTACTTGATATCAATCCTCTAATCCCTTCCCTTTGAGTCTGTTCATTCAAGCAGTTGCAAATCTATCTACTATCTTATTGTTTCACTGAGTTAATATCTCTTCATCTTGTCAGTAAGGATACATGGGACTTAAAAATGCCTTACAAAATTACCACAGACCATTCCCATTACATTTTTCAGTCAAATAACTGTCAAAACAGGGAAATAAGTTAATTTTATATGACATTGTTTTGATTAAATTATGGAGTCTTTTAGTTACTACTTCCCTTTCTTATTTATCCCAAATTATTCCTCTCAGAATATTTTTCATATATATTATATATGCATCTATAATGTGATTATTTTGAGTAATATTTTTTCTTTAGAATACTTTCTTCATATCCTTCAACCTCTAAATACAAAGAATTTCCTCAATCTATACCTCTATATTTGATTCTTGCTTAACTTAAATTCTTTTTAAAAATTTGATTGTCCATTTAATCTTTTATGGACTCTATTTTTAGGTCTACCTCTTGGGAAGGGATTTTCCTCTCAGTTTTTCTTTCTCTCTCATTCCTTCTCCCATCTCCCTCTCCTCCTTGTTCTCTTAATGATCACTTCATTCCTCACTTTCCATCAACTATAATCAAAGATCCTGGATGATTGGCAGATAGTACATCCAAACAAGAGCAGAAAAATACATTGGAGGCATATGCATATAAAAAGGCTACTGAGGAAAGTGACTTCTTCAGGGAATGTGTGATCCCTTGTGATGAAGAGCCAGCTTTGGACTGAAGATTAAATCCTCAAAGCCTCGCTGAGTTGCACATAGAATAGAAAGATATGACTATTTAAATAGAGTTTTGTGCCCTAGGACTACATTGCCCAGAATTTCTTTACTTTGCTCAGAATTCCTTGAATTACATTCTCTACTTTGTGTCCTCATGTTTTGTAAATAAGTTTCTGTGAATTCTGCCCTTGTGCTCTCTTTCCCCCCATGTTTTCCTCTGACTTTAACTGATATCATTTTGGTTTCAAGATTTTCATTACCATGAAAAAGTTGTAATAAACACTTTTAAGCATATAGGGCATTTTCCTTTTTTAAAAAAAATCTCTTTTTTGGGGGCAGCTGGGTGGCTCAGTGGATTGAAAGTCAGGCCCAGAGATGGGAGGTCCTGGGTCCAAATTTGGCCTCAGACACTTCCTAGCTGTGTGACTATAGACAAGTCACTTGACCTCCATTGCCTAACCCTTACCACTCTTCTGCCTTAGAAACAACATGTAGCATTGTTTCTAAAGCAAAAGGTAAGGTTTAAAAACAAAAATCTCTTTTTTATGACCCTTACAATAGTATAGTTGGACCAAAATGCATGCTTTGTTTAGTAACCTTTTGTTATATAATTCCAAATCACTTTCCAGAATGGTTTACCTATTTACAATATACTTTTTTTCCTGCAGTCAATCCAATGTTCATTTACTTATATTTTTTGGTTTCTTTTCTTAGTCTTCTGGGCACCAAGTTCTCAGAAATCAAATTTCCATTCCTTTAACTAGTAGTGATTCGAAGCATTTTTTTAATATAGCAATAAACAGCTTAGGTTTCTTTTCTTTAGAATTGCCTCTTTACATAATACAATTTATCATTTGGGGAATGACTCTTATTTTTATAAATATGAATCCTATTCATGCATATTTTGACAAGGAGATCTTTATTAGAGAACTTGTTGCAAAGATTTGAATTTTCACTCTATTTTTCCTTTGGTCCAGAATCATTATGATTTTGAATACTGTGAAATTGAATACCTTCACTCACTTCATGAGATTCATTAGTCTCACTAATTGCTACCTAGCTGTTGTATCCTGCAAGTATGGTGAAATTATTAATTGTTTCAATTATTTTTAGTTGACTCTGTAGGTTCTTGTAAAGACACTATTATATCATATGCAAAAAATGATAGTTTTATTTCTTCTTATGTTTATTTCCTCAATTTATTTTTCTTATATAATTGCAATAGCCTCTATTATTATAGAAAATAGAAGTGATGACAAAGGACATCCTTCTTTCACACTTTTGCTGACAATTTTTCTTTCTTTGTTTACTTTTTCCTCTGTTTAGGAAATATCACTGCTCTAAAACTTGAGAAGGTCTCCATATTTTGCTCATATGTAGTTAAATCTTCTGGTTAGAAACTCAATGGTCTTGATTCTTTGATTTATAAAAATTCCTTCCCCATCCCAAAAACATCCTTCCCATCCTATCCAGAAAACCATATTATAATGCTTAAAGCTCCACGGCTCTTAACGCCTTTGTATGCCTTTCTAGAATTCAAGCCATTCCAATAATTTCTTATTACTTTCTCATTGGTTCTTCCCACTCTCAAAAACATAATATTTTTAGCAGTGTCTTTGCATCACCATAGTTGGCTGTCAAAATACAATTTAAAGATTTTCAAAGTAGTTAGAAATGCAATCCTACCTTCTTTCGTTATTCAAATTTTCTTGTTAAGTCTGTCCACAGCAGGTTCCTTAGATACTGTTGACAAGTACACTGCAAATATAAAATCCTTGGGTAATATTTCTTTTCCCATGATGGTCATAACTTTCCCCTCTTCTAATATATTCCTAGTTGTGCATAGAATGTGAACCATGATGATAAGTCTTTCTTTTACCTACTGTTTCTTCCACCTCATCTATTATTTCAAATGTGTCATTAAACAAATTTAATGTACCCACAAAGAAACTATGAGCAGGCCACTGAGATATTAGCCTTCAGAATAAGTACTTAATGGCCATGGAGAAAGATTTTTCTTTTCTGATCTTTATTATTCCATTGTAGTAATATTTCTACTTGGTTTATGTTACCAAGATGCAAAAAGTCTTTGGGGCTTAACAGAATTTAACATGGACAAGAGGGAGAATATTATAATTCTTACTAGTTCATTCACAAGAAGTTATGCAATAGTTTTATAACAAATGTCATTTTTACTCACTTCCTTTTCAACTTTTATAACATAGTTCTTAGGAGAATATGATATAAACGTCTGCAGAATTTCTGAAAGATAACATTATTGCCATTTTGTGAGATCAAAATTTCTCTTTTCTTTTGCATACTTCATATCCTTATATGACTTTCCAACATTGCTAATCCTAATTTTATTTCTCTCTTCTGGACAAAGGTCAACATGTGTACTTATTTTTACAAGAAATCTGCTAATGGTCTCATACACACTTGACTTAAGGCATTCAAATAAGGGGTACTAGTTCTTATTTCAGAATATACACAGAGAATGCAACCTAAATTTGAGAAAAATAAAATAAAATAATGGCAACAGTTCAAGATCCAAGTAATTAAATTAACATAGAGCTTAACTTTGATTGTTTAGAGTATCAAACTCAAAAAAGAGATCCCCGTCACATAGTGACTTAAAAATACACATGCTAACATTATCTGTTTTATATTATATTTTAATTAATTTGTTAAAAATTTCCCCCATTCATTTAAATCTGGTTTGCACTGTACTTGGAGTGAAAATAGCTACAGTGCTACCTGTGCTTGTCAACTCTAGTGTACAAGACATAATATATTTACCTTTTATTTTCATTTTTAGTCATTTTTAGTCATGTATGACTCTTCATAACTCCTTTTTGGGTTTCCTTGGCAAAAAATACTTGAGTTTGATTTATAGATGTGGAAAATTTGATAAAAAGGGTTATGCTACTTGCCCAGGATTATATGCAGTATGTGTCTGAGGCCAGATTTGAACCTGAAAAGATGAGTATTCCAGACTATAGACCCATCATTCTCTACACTGTGCAATCTGTCTGCCCATTTAATACTGGGTGTATAATGTTAAATGAACTGGACTTGGAGTCAACTAAGTTTGAATGTGTATTTTTCCTTAGATATTTATAAGTTATGCGATCTGGAGAAAGTTTCTTAACCTTTCTCAAACTCAAATTTCTCATCTATAAAATGAATTTAATATTAATATATGCCACACAGGGTTATTGTACACTTCATCTGAGATAATATGTCTGAAGAGCACTGTAATATTTAAATTTCTCTTTATATATGTTATTATTACTGTTGTAGCTATGATTAAATGCATAATTACATAAAAATAAGATATCCAAGTTGATCATTTATAGAATTTCAGCATCTGGGAAACAGTTATAATCTAAATGTTTGGGAACAATGAGAGCAGCCAGGTGGCCAAGCATTGGCTTAAACTCTGTCAAAGTGATCAGGATCATTTCAGCTCTATCCTTTCATATTTCCTTCTGGTGGAACTCTGTCTATTCTTCTCTTCTTAATCACTATTTAAGAATTTCCAGTGTTTTAAGTGGTAGAGATGTATGGAAGTATCTTTCTTCTCCACTTTGTCATTTTAATTGGTTTTAGCCCTGCTTGTGAGTTGTTTCTTTGTCAGATATATACTTCTGTATACTATTGGAATATAACTTTTTTTATGACAAAAAATTGACAAATGTTGGAGGATCTACAGTGGGGAAAAAGAGACACTAATGCACTGTTGGCAGAGCTATGAATTGGGTCTATCTATTCTGGGAAGCCCTTGAAATTCTTCCCCCAAAAGTCAATACTCTGTGCTTATTTTTTGACACAATAATACAACAATTATGCTTATACCTCTGAACCATCAAAGAAAGGGAAAAGGACTCATATTTACAAAATTAACTATAAGAGTTCTTTTTGTGGCAGTGAAAAATAATATGAAAAGCCACTAGGAAACTAAGAGATTGCATGCACGTTGATGCAATGCTAAATATGTTATGGTATATGAATTTAATGGAATATCCTACAAAAATAAGAAATGATGAATTGTATGATTTCAGAGAAAACTGGGAAAACTTATATGAAATGATGCAAAGTCAACTAAGCCAAACTAAGAGATGACTTTATATCATAATATCATTAACAGTTAGGTGATACAGAAGATACAATACTGGGACTGGTGTTAGGAAGACCTAAATTCAAATCCAGTTTCAAACACTTATTAGCTATTTGACCGTGGGTCAATCACTTAATCTCTATTTTCCTCAACTTTAAAATGGGTTTCAAAAAATGGGTTTCATGTAATAATATGTGTATCATATTATATATATAGCTATATGAAATAATTATAAGATAATGTAAGATAATTATATATAATATTATTATATGGGTATAATAATATACCTACCATTCAGGATTATTGTGAATATCAAATGAGATAATATTTATAAAGCACTTATCACAATACTTGGCACATAGTATGTACCATTTAAATTCTAGTTCTTTTTGGCAACAATAATAGTGATAATAAAAGGAAACATTTTGAAAAATGAGGACTCTGATCAATAAAATGAAAAAATCCATATGTGGGGGGAACAAAGAAGAAAAAGGAGATGATCAACTTAAAATGAGAGATATGTTTTTGAACATGTCAAGTGAAGGAATTGGATTTGTTTGACTATATATATGTATATGCATACATATGAGGGTTTTCTTTATCTTTTTCTTTTTTATCTGATGGGGAGATACAGGATGGAGAGAAAATAAGTGTTTTTAATTGGAAAAAGTGGAAGTAAATAGTAAATTAGAAAAATAGGGGGGAAACCCCTCATTTTGTATAGGATCGAACAATTTCAGCATTGTTCTTGAAGTGTGCCAAACAGACAAAAGCTTTATAGATGTGTATATGTAATTCTTTTGTCAGAGTGAAGATGACAGTGATTTCCCAAAGCAGTGTTTCCCTTTACATTAGGCACAAAAATATTTCTTAAATTTTAAATTAGCATAGAGTGTTTATAAGGAATTCTACAGGGATATTTCTCAAACAGAACTTCCATGATTTGAAACTGTCACCTTTGGGACCTTACTTCATCATTACAATATGCTAAGAAAGATTCCTAGGGGCAGGAACAATATTGAATATTATGAGGGCTATCTCTCATATGTAGCATGATGATGCCATTGTGTGGCTCAGAGGAAGGCAGAGTAGACAATCTTTATCCTTTTTCCCCCTACTCTTCTCCAAGAGTGACTTGATTTCTTGCTAGGAGGGGAAGTAGGAATTTGGAGCCAGAAGTTTGAATGATTACAACATCAAATAATTATTTCATCTTTTTTCTTCATCATGAGACATGAAGAAACAAGGAAGTCAGAGGGAGACTTAAAGGCAGACAGGAATGTTAGAAAGATCCACTAAGGTTGCCCTTCACAGTAGTTTTAACAATCTAAGCAAAAATGAATAAACTATTTGTGGAGTAGGCTGAAGGGGAGGGTCTAAAATCCCACTTGATACAGTGAGATGTTCATTTGACTAGTTAGCTATTTGGGGTTTCTGGGGTAAAACAGATCAAAAGATAGAATGACTGAAAGAATCGCCAGCTCTTTTTGTATTACCCTTTCATCCTCTCTGTCTCTCTCCTTCCCTAGTATGCATAGTTGAATAATTTAAACTTCGGTATATGCATGTTTCTAAGTATGTGCAATAGTGCTTTCCTTGTTTGCTGTGGTGCAAAGATGGGGCATGACAGCCTTGCAGGCTTATAATGCTTAATACAAATTTTTATTTTGACTGGAGTCAAACTCTAATGTTATATTCAAATAGTTATATCAGAAAACTTTTTAAAAGAAATATTTTATTCATTGAGTAGTTTAATAATTTTGATTTGAATGAGATTAGAATATAATGAAACTGAGTCCCTCATCTTTTCCTTCTTGTCTTATTTTCATTTTGTGCTTTTTAAATGAATATCAGTCCTTTTGAAATCATATGTCAGAGAGATTTGGGAATTATGGAGGAATATCATCATTTGATAAGAAGAATGCAAATTTCGGATCAAAGATGATCCTGGAAATAATTTATATCAGTGATAGTAAACCTATGACACAGGTGCTGAAGATGGCACTCAGAGTGCACTCTGTGGGCATTTGGTCACCCCACCCCCATCAAGAGTTCATTACTAGAAAGGCAGAGGGACTCAGGCAGAACTGTTCTCTTTCTACTCTCCACCAAGCCTGATGACACTTTTTTCACATTACCTGTCCCTCTGCCCAGCAGCCCAATGGGAGCACACAGGAAATAAGGTGGGCAGATAACAGGTTGCAGAGCTGGAGGGGAGCAGAACACTCCTGCCACACCCCTTTCCCTTTTTATACTCACTGAGAACATTACTCACTTCACCTGCCCAGCAACTCAATGGTAGTGTTCTCTCCCACCCCTGTGTGGGGTAAGGTGGCAGTGCGACATGGGAAGGGTCTCTTGGGGGCTGGGAACAGCACTTAGTCTGGGAAGTTGAGGAAGCAGGACTTGGCACTCCATCTCTAGAAGGTTTGTCATCACTGATTTATACTAACCTCTTCATTTTACAAAAGAAGGAGCTTTGACCTAAAGAGGGAAAATGATATTACCATGGACATACCAAATGTCAGACAACTCAAGATCTTGGATGAGAGTATCTAACAGTGAAACCATTGCTGCTGCTGCTTTTGGTGCTATAAATGATGGGAGGGAATGGGGATGGCCATGATCACTGCAATAATCATAAAAATGAGGAAGGAGAATATCTCTAATATGGATACTTTGATAATAGTGGAACCAACAAGAAGGAAAAAAAGTAGAAAAATAGGAAAGAGAAAAATAATGACTTTTGGAACATCAGGATCATCCTGTGAATGTCAACTTCATCAGTTCTATACCCACAAACATTCATTTCTTTGAGAAGACAATAGTAGAGGTCAGTTTTATTTGTGTCCATAAGAAATTGAATTCTGATTAAATGAGTGGTACCAGTGCAGATTAGAGATGCCAAAGAGATTTACTTGAAGCTTATCTTCTAGGCTATTTAAACTGTTGGGGTAGTACTACCAAAACTTCTTGGCCCTTGCTGAGAGTAATTCATTAATATGTGAATATTGATTGAAGTGAAATTCCCATATTTGAGTAGGAGCATGATTATTTAGGACATCATAAAGTTCTATTGAGACACCAAAAATATTTGGGCTGTGGCCCATAGCACTATGAAGGACATTTTAGTGATGCACCAACTCTAACCTCCATTATGAGCTAGAAGAAGATGGAGCTCTAGTTCTCAGGAGAATATTATTGATGCTTTTGTGATGGAGAATGCAAAGGTGAGGTGACAGCAAGTGTTTATACTCTGCAATCCAACATTATTAACCACCCTGAAATTTTCTTACTGCTTTTATGACTTTCCCAACTATTTCCAGACTTCATAAGCAATGCCCTTATCAAACTGAAAGGTTCTGATATATTAAATCCACTGAAACTCATGGAAAATAAAACATTCTTGGAGAAGCTGAAATTTGGAATTGGGAATTGGAACCTGCTTTATTATGTCTACCACTGGAAGTTTTTTGGTATGGGAGCAGAGAAGTTTGGACAGGTATTGCAGTTATCAAATGACAATGAAATTGAACAAAGTCATTGAACCAGGTAAAAGAACGTCACAACTTGTAGGTCTGATTTTCATGAAAGTGAAATTCCTTGCTGAAGGAACAGACTTGAGTCACCTATACTAGTGACTGATTTTTTAATATCGTATCACAATAGTATAGGTTGTCACCTCTGGCAGCTTTACTAATCTGTTTTCCAATTAATTTTTATCTTCATGCAGCCATGATCATGGGTATTTAGCCGCTGAAAACTAGCTCATGACTGGCATATTAGTGATTTAATAGGTTAAACATCTATTCTTGTATGTTTTAAGTATATATATATATGTATATATGTATATAATATAAACATAATATATGCATTTATACATGTATCATCCATCTATTATTCATCTATCCATCCATCTATCCATATAGCTATTTATCTATGTATGTATCAATGTATGCATCTATGGATGTATGTATGTATCTACCTATCTATCTTTTCTAAAGAGTAAGTGGTAGAGTCAAGGACCTCTGATATTAAACCCAGCACCCTTTCTAGGAGGCCTGCTTTCTTCCCAGGGTTCACTTGGCAGGAATATTTCATTGTTTCTGTAACTACATCTGTTTCTGAAGTCATTCTGTTGTTTACAGATAGGAAAGGCATCTGTATTATTCAGTATGCCCTGTCATAATTTAGCTCTTCTGAGATATGTAACAGCTCTTTTTGGTCATTCACAGGATAATGCTACTTTTTGTATTTCATCTGATGCTTTACTGTTAGTGCTGCCTACCATAAAAGATAACTTAAAAGCCCTATAAATAAGCCATCCAGGATACATTTCATCAACTGCACTCCAGAGACCCAAAAGAACTAACTAATCAATGAAATGGTGCATTAAAACACACACGCACACTATGATTGTAGTTGCATAATCAAATCCAAATCACTACATTATATAATAGTTCTTATTCAGATATTCCATAGGATTACATTTATTCAGCAGCATTGCCTTTTTTGACATAAATTGATAGTAGAGATAAAAAGTTCCTTCTTAATTATTCTGGATATTCTTCAAGTCAGAGATTCTTACACAGAAGCATATTTAAATGTATCCTTTGCTTCCTCAACATATTAACTAATTACGCAAATTGCAAGGCCTTGTGCTAGTCACTGTGGAAAATACAACTAATTAAATGGGTCCCTGCCCTTAAGGAAGGTATAATTGAAACATGAAAATACAAGATATAAAGTTTAACGAATTAAAAGGGATATCAGAAGACAGCAGAAAATTAATTTTAGAGGAATACCATGGACAATCAATCAGAAAATGGAAAGAAATCATTGCATTGAAGTAACTTGGGAAGTTTTCAGAGAAAGATGGATTTAATCTGCTCCTTGAAAGAAAATTATAGTTTGGAAATTAGAAAAGACATTCCACGTGGAACAGATGTATGAGGCAAAGCACATGTATATAATGTGGAAAACCACAGAATGTATTTAAAGTGTGAGGAGAAGGGAGACTTCACTAAGGAGAGTAGTAAAATCTTAAGGACATAAGGTAGCTTTTCATCTTTGAGACCAAAAGAAGGAGTTTGTGCCTCAAATTATAGGTAATGGAGAAAGAATAAATATTTCTGAATCAGGAATTGATTTGATCAAAGAAATGTCCTCATGGCATTTACATAGTAAAAGTGTGAAGTATAGATGAGAGGGTAAAAGACAAAAATAGTGAGGCCAGTTAGGTACCTCTGTAATATTATATTAAAAGTATGATGAAACAACAGCCATAAAAAGGGAAAGAAAATTCAAGAGTTGAGTAAAACTAACAATACAATGACTTCATCTGAAAGTGAATGCAATAGTTTATATCTCTACCATCTCTCATCTTTATTTTTTATAGTCCTACCACCTCTCACCTATATTTAAAAAGAACAAAATCAAAAATCTATTTTCTTTCCCTTAAATCCCAATCTGATTAAAAAAGAAATTCAAATATGCACAATCAAACTAAATATATTTACTTCAGTGTGCATAGATATATCTCATTCTGCTCACTAAATTCAACTCCAATTTTTTATAGACATCATGTTCCTTCATTTGCTCTCTAGAATCATGAATAGCAATTGCATTAATCCTAGTTCTTATAGCTTTAAAAAGCATTTATAGTGCTGTTATTATATTCTTTGTTCTCCTGTTTTTGCTCACTTCATTCTTCATCAGTCCTCAATATCATTAATTTTAATAAAATTAATATAGTATACTTTATTTTGGCCCTGAATATTTTGCTTTGCATCAGTTCATATGAATCTTTTCATGTCATTATGGAATTACTTATTTTATCTCCTATAGCACAATAGTATTGACAATATGATTTACAAAGCTCCAAAAGTCTATTTTTATTAGAAAGATAATATTTCACACCCAATCAAGTTGGTAAATGATTAATGTGACTTTATGTGAAGCATCATACTGCTGTAGAAATAGAAGACAGGAGACTAAATATTAGCTTTTTCTCTTAAAAGATTTATGACTTTGTCCAATTTCCCACAACTCTTCTAAGCTTTCATTTCTTCATCTCTAAAATTTGTATAATAGTACTTGTTTTACATATTTTACAAAATTTTTACTTTAACTTTAATATATTTAATAATGTTTAACTTATTAAATTAAACTGTGAGATTTATTTATTAAATTACCTTATCTTCTGTAGATATAGGAGCTCCTTAATGTAGTTACAGTCTCCAACTGTGCAACCTATCCATGTCCTATATAAAACATATTCACTGGGGGCAGCTGAGTAGCTCAGTGGATTGAGAGCCAAGTCTAGAGATGGGAAGTCCTAGGTTCAAATCTGGCCTCAGACACTTCCCAGCTGTGTGACTCTGGGCAAGTCACTTGACCCCCATTGCCTAGCCCTTACCACTCTTCTGCCTTGAAGCCAATACACAATATTGACTCCAAGATGGAAGTTAAAAATATATACATAGATACATACATACATATATATGTGTGTATATATGTATGTATGTATCTATATATGTGTGTACATATGTGTGTATATATATGTATGTATATATACATATATATGTGTGTATATATATATATATATATATATTTTCACATCTTGTGCTCCACCTAAAACCCTGGGAGATTTCTTAACTTCATGTAAGTAGCCATACTATCTGCCTATATATTATTATTCACTCTTTCTTTTTGGTTGGTCTCCTTGCCCTTTTCTTTTTCTTTTTTTAAACCCTTACCTTCTACTTTATAATAAATACTGTATTGGTTCTAAGGCAGAAGAGTGGTAAGGGGTAGGCAATAGAGGTTAAATTGATGTGATTGGCAGTGGTAAATGGTCCATTAAAATCTTAGAAATGCTTTGAAATCCTTTTTCTTTAATGGTGCCTTTAGATCTCTGCTTTTACTAGTTTGAAAGTATTATAAATTAGAATGAAGAAAAGTATGTGTCACTCTGTGCCTTCCCAGCTATTGCCAGCTGATAAGGGCTTATCTGACATTAAGGGAGGAGGGAACACCAGAGCTAACTTGAAGGATGTTTTGACTTTATCCTCTTTGATAAAGAGTTTTCAAGACTAGGAAAGGACATTCAGGCACCCAAAACAACCTTGAAAGCTTGGCAAAGAGGACAGGGGAGAAAACATCATCCAGGTGCACTGGGGATCTTTGCACTCCTTCTCCACCCCTTCCCCTGTAATGACTTCTGGAACATCAATGGGTGGAATAACCTGAGGAAGGACAGAGAATTCTCAGGATGGGAGGAGGACAATATCCCAAATCTATAACAAAATCTAGCAACCTGAAATTCTGGTGGGCAAGGGTTCTACAGTTCCATCCTGGCTATGACTTTTCCATTGCTTTGGCTACAATATCTATAAGATCCTTGAATACACACTTTCATTCCTTAAGATAAAGACATCTGAGCTGCAGTTCTTTGGGTAAAAAACAGCATTCTCTTTCCCACAAAAACAAACAAAAAACAAACAGCCTCCCTCTTCCACACAACATATTTTGGTTCTGAAACCCAGGAGTTTCACTTTCAGGTCAGGTACCCTCCATCTGAAGGTAAAGAAAACCTTCCTTAATCCTTTCCCTTCCTGGGGTTCTCTCTTAGGGACCAACTTTAGGTAGGAGCAGAACTGGACCCTTACCACAGTTTAGGCGCATTACTACTGTAGTACAGAATGTCTGATGGACTCTAGATAAATGGGGGATGCCCTTCTTTGAGTTTTGTCTACTTTGTGGCATTCAGACAGATTTGGTTGGCATGCTGTTTCATGTGGCCTTGCTGCAGTAGGAGCATTACTACCCATGGTAAAAGTGAATAGTAGAGGTGGACAGGGAAGATGGGTCAAGGGAGTATCTATCACCAAAGATTCCCTTTTGGGATGTACAATTGGGACAAAGTGACTTGTTCAGAGTTGCTTAGCTAGGAAGTGTCTGAGGTCAGATTTGAACCCTGGATTTCCCCCCCTTGATGCCTGGTTCTCAATGCACTGAGCAACTTAGCTGCCCTCTTCCCTGCCTTTTTCAATTGTAAATCTCTTAAATCTTTTTTTTTCTACTTATCATGTATAGTTTATTGTTGGTAACATAGCCTGTTTCTTCCTATGATATTTATAGTTATTTAGTGGATTTAAAGTTGTGCTTCCTCTATTATTCACAGGCATGTGGTAATACTAAAAGAAATTGGTATTAAACCACTCTTTGTTTCAAGGAGAAGTTTGGAGAAATAAAATGTACTGTACAATTTCACAAATGAAATACAGTCAGTTCGTTGATAGTTTGCAGTGTCCACAAAATATATGAGTTGATGGATGAGATCTCTGGGATATACATCAAACTGACTTTCACAAACTGGACAAAATAGTCATTCTTCATCTACTTGGATATCTCACATAGATTCTGAAGGCCAGTTAGTCTGACTGCTCATGAATCACATTCAGGAGTTCTTCAATGCTCTTGAATTTTATATTACCTAAATGATGTTCTCTTTGGATAAGGTTGTGAGGAGTTTTTAACATTTCTTACCTGATTGCATTCTTTGTTCTTTTCCTTTACTCCCTACAAATATCATCATTAGGAAACCTCATCATCCCCCAAGATCAGATCAGCTTTGGTATGCATGCCTTGTCAGTATCCTCAGCCCCTCTAATTGGAGGGAAGATTGATAAGCTATAAAACCCTAAGGAGGGGGATCCAGCCCATCCATCTCTTCCATTTCCCATTGGCAGCCCTTGTCTGTACTTCTCAACCATATCCCCACTCTAGTTACCTCTCCCCTCACCCTTTTCAGCTTCCTTTTCTATGTTGTCTTTCTCTTTAGATTATAAGCCCCTTGAAAGCAAAGACTCTCTTTTTAGTACTTGTATCTCCAGCACTAGACATGAAATATATATTTATTTACTTACTGACTGACATAACATTTATGAAAGTAAATTGGAAAAGTATCATATGGTTATGAGGTTTTATAAGTACTATAATATTACTGTGATGGAGGAGAGCAAGGAGTCAAAGATGGTTGAAGTTTGAGCCTGATTAGAAAAAGGATATTATCTATAGAAATAAGACATCAAGAAAGTGGTCCTAATTTTAACAAAGGTCAAGGGTATGAAACATGACAAGTTAGGTATTTAGATATATTAATTTTGAGATTACAATTCAGAATCCATGTCTACTTTCTATTTAAAAGGCCTTTTTTCTCTGAAAAACATTTTAATGAGACAGTTTTTTTGTATGATGTTTAACATTACTTTTATAGTTCAAAAATCTCATTTTTTCAGAAGGGTAATATTTCACATCTACTCAACTTGGGTGAAAAATGTTAATTACAAAGAAGAGTCAGTGTATTTTTTCCAATTAAAAAGTTTTGCATCATTAGACATCATTACCAATATGTATTTGAAAGATGTAACACAGTGTGGGGTAGCTAGGTTGCAAGGTGGATAGAGTGCCTGACCAGAAGTCAAGAAAATGCATTTCCCTAAATTCAAGTCTGGCCTCAAACACTTCCAAACTATGTGACTCTGGACAAAACACTTAACCCTGTTTAACTTAGTTCCTCATCTGTAAAATGAGTTGGAAAAGGAAATGGCAAACTAATTCAGTGTCTTTGCTTAGAAAACCCCAAAAGAGGTCAGAGTTAGACATGATTAAAATTACTTAAAAAGAGCAACAACAAAAATATAGTGCATGCTTATCCAATTTACCATTAAGTATGCTAATTAATGTGATAAAAATATTAAATTGGATTTCCACTCATCAATGCAGGTATAAAAACTTTTAATATCTATTCAATAACAAAAATATCAATCCCTTGTTAAATTTAAATTAATATCAATAACTCCAAGTATTATTTTTGTAAAGATTATTAATAATCACTTGAAGTAGAAAAAAAGATAGTTTAGTTTAGGTTTCTAACTGACTACCGCCTGGCTCTCAGCCAAGCTCCTTAGTTAAGTTCAAGGAAACAGAGAGAGAGAGGGTGATGCCAAGCCAAAACTTTTATTCTCTGTCCCTCTCACACACATGCTTTCATGTCCCTCCATTCACGCAGCATTCACACAGCATAGGCATGCAAAAGGGATGCTGAGTAAGACGAGCTGGGTCCCACTAGCTTTTGGGGAGTAAAATCTATCTACACACCCTTTAAGAACAAACTTCTAATCTGATTCCTAATAGATGACTCAGTAGATAGAATGCTGGACCTGGTATCAGGAAGACCAAAATTTAAATCCTGCATTACCCTGGGTAAGTCACTAACCTCTATTTGCCTTAGTTTTCCTCATCTGGAAAATGGAGATAGTAACAACTACTTCATAGGGTTGTCATGAAGATAAAATGAAATAATATTTGTAAAGGTCCTGGCAAACCTTAAAGTGCTTTATAAATAATAACAACAACAACAACAACAAACAATAACAACAAACAACAACAACAATAGTAATGAAGCTCCTGGCAAGCTTTTCTTTTTATCAATATTCATACCAAAATTTTTCTTTCTGCTTAATAAGAGGCCATGTCTCCATCCAAAGTGGCATTCTGGTGAGTATCAATCAAATGATAATAATATTTTATTTTTTAGAAAAATTTTCCATGGTTACATGATTCTTGTTCTTACTTTCCCCTTCAACCCTCTTTACCCACCCATATACAACACTCATTTCCATTGGGTTTAACATGTGTGATAAATCAAGACTTATTTACATATTATTGATAGTTGCATTGGTGTGGTCCTTTAGTGTCTACATCCCCAACCATGCCCACATCAACCCATGTGTTCAAGCAGTTATTTTACTTCTGTGTTTCCACCCCTGTAGTTCTTCCTCTGAATGTGGATGACGTTCTTTTCCATAAATCCCTCAGAATTGTCCTGGGTCATTGCACTGCTGCCAGTACAGAAGTCCATTACATTCAATTTTACCACAGGGTATCAGTCTCTGTGTACAATGTTCTTCTGGCTCTGCTCCTTTCACTCTGCATCAATCCCTGGAGATCTTTCCAGTTCACATGGAGTTCCTCCAGTTTATTATTCCCTTGAGCACAGTAGTATTCCATCACCAACATATCCCACAATTTGTTTAGCCATTCCCCAATTGAAGGGCATCCCTTCGTTTTCCAGTTTTTTGCCAACACAAAAAGCACAGCTATAAATATTTTTGTACAAGTCTGTTTATCTATGATCCCTTTGGGGTACAAACCCAGTAATGCTATGGCTGAATCGAAGAGCAGGCAGTCTTTTAGAGCTCTTTGGGCATAGTTCAAAATTGCTATCCAGAATGGTTGGATCAGTTCACAATTCCACCAGCAATGTATTAATGTCCCCATTTTGCCACATCTCCTCCAACATTTATTACTCTCCCCTTCTATCATTTTAGCTAATCTGCTAGGTGTGAGGTGGTACCTCAGAGTTGTTTTGATTTGCATTTCTCTGATCATTAGAGATTTAGAACACTTTCTCATGTGCTTATTGATAGTTTTAATTTCTTTATCTGAAAATTGCCTATGCATGTCCTTTGCCCATTTATCAATAGGAGAATGGCTTGATTTTTTTATACAATTGATTTAGCTCCTTGTATATTTGAGTAATTAGACCTCTGTCAGAGTTTTTTATTATAAAGATTTTCCCAATTTGTTGTTTCCCTTCCAATTTTGGTTGCATTGCTTTTGTTTGTACAAAACCTTTTTAATTTAATATAATAAAAATTATTTATTTTACATTTTGTAATTTTTTCTAACTCTTGTTTGGTTTTAAAAATTTCCCTTCCCCATAGACCTGACAGGTATACTATTCTATGTTCACCTAATTTTCTTATAGTTTTGTTCTTTATATTCAAGTCATTCACCCACTCTGATTTTATCTTGGTGTAGGATGTGAGATGTTGATCTAAGCCTAAACTCTCCCATATTGTTTTCCAATTTTCCCAACAGTTTTTGTCAAAAAGTGGATTTTTGTACCAAAAATTGGTCTCTTTGGCTTTATCATAGTCTTGTTGACGTCACTTACCCCAAGTCTATTCCACTGATCCTCCGTTCTGTCTCTTAGCCAGTACCATATTGTTTTGATGACCACTGCTTTATAGTATAGTTTAATATCTGGTACTGTTAGGCCACCTTCCTTCAAGTTTTTTTTTTCATGATTTCCCTTGATATTCTTGATCTTTTGTTCTTCCAAATGAACTCTGTTATAGTTTTTTCTAATTCAGTAAAAATGTTTTTGGTAGTTTGATAGGTATGGCACTAAATAGGTAAATTAATTTGGGAAGAATGGTCATTTTTATTATGTTAGCTCATCTTACCCATGAGCACTCAATGTTTTTTCAATTGTTTAGATCTAGTTTTAATTGTTTGGAAAGTGTTTTGTAGTTGTGTTCATATAATTCCTGTGTTTGTTTTGATAGATAGATTCCTAAGTATTTTATATTGTCTACGGTGATTCTAAATGGTGTTTCTCTTTCTACCTCTTGCTGCTGTGATGTTTTGGAAATATACAGAAATGCTGATGATTTATGTGCATTTATTTTGTATCCTACAACTTTGCTAAAGTTGTTGATTATTTCTACAAGCTTCTTAGTTGATTCTCTAGGATTTTTTAAGTAACCATCATATCATCTTCAAAGAGTGATAGCTTAGTCTCCTCATTGCCTATTTTAATACCCTCAATTTCTTTTTCTTCTCTAATTGCTACTGCTAGTGTTTCTAACGCAATGTTAAATAATAGAGGTGATAGTGGGCATCCTTGTTTCATGCCTGATCTTACTGGGAAGGCTTCTAATTTATCCCCATTGCATATGATGGTTGTTGATGGTTTTAGATATATACTGCTTATTATTTTTAGGAAAGGTCCTTCTATTCCTATACTTTCTAGTGTTTTCAATAAGAATGGATGTTGTGTTTTGTCAAAGGCTTTTTCAGCATCTATTGAGATAATCATGTGTTTTTTGTTGGTTTGCTTGTTGATATGGTCAGTTATGTGAAAGGTTTTCCTAATGTTGAACCATCCTTGCATTCCTGGTATAAATCCTACCTGATCATAATGAATAACCCTCGTGATCACTTGCTGGAGTCTTTTTGCTAGTATTCTGTTTAAGATCTTTGCATCTCTGTTCATTAGGGAGATTGGTCTGTAGTTTTCTTTCTCTGTTTTTGATCTACCTGGCTTTGGGATCAGTGCTGTATTTATATCATAAAAGGAGTTTAGTAGAACTCCTTCTTAGCTTATTATGTCAAATAGTTTGTATAGTATTGGAATTAGTTGGTCTTTGAAGGTTTTATAGAATTCACTTGTGAACCCATCAGGCTCTGGTGATTTTTTTCTTAAAGAATTTTTGATTTCAATTTCTTTTTCTGATATGGGATTATTTAAGTTTTCTATTTCTTCTGTTGTTAATCTAGGCAATTTATATTTCTGTAAATATTTATCCATCTCCCCTAGATTGCTATTTTAATTGCCATGTAATTGGGCAAAATGGTTTTTAATGATTGCCTTGATTTCCTCTTCATTAGAGGTGAAGTCTCCCTTTTCTTCTTTGATACTGATGATTTGGATTTCCTCTTTCCTTTTTTAAATTAGATTGACCAGCATTTTGTCAATTTTGTTTGTTTTTTCAAAGTACCAGCTTCTAGTCTTATTTATTAATTCAATAGGTCTTTTTATTTCAATTTTATTGATTTCTCCTTTAATTTTTATAATCTCTAATTTGGTCTTTAGCTGGGGATTTTTAATTTGTTCTCTTTCTAGATTTTTTTAATTTGCATGCCCATTTCATTGATCTTTGTCCTCTCTAATTTCTTAATACTTGCACTCAATGGTATATAAATTTCCTACTGAGTACTGCCTTAGCTGCATCCCACATAGTTTTGTAGGATGTCTCATCATTGTCATTCTCTTCAATGAAATTATTGATTTTTTCTTTCTTCTTTAACTAACTGGTTTTGGAGAATCATATTATTTAATTTCCAATTAGTTTTTGATTTGCCTGTCTATGTGCCCTTACTAATTATTATTTTTATTGCATTGTGATCTGAGAAGGTTACATTTATTATTTCTAACTCTTTTCCATTTGCTTGCAATGTTTCTATGCCTTATTACATGGTCAATCTTTGTGAACGTATCAATTGATTATTAGAGAAAATCATTTAGAGATATCATTTGAGTACCAGTAAAGCAGGATCTTTTTTCTTACTGTCTTATGCAGTGGCAGAATGTTGACTAGAGCCCAGAATGATTTTCTTGTAGTTCTAGCTATGGCATTTAGTGGTTAAATGTTCTTAACTACCTAATTTGTTTAAAACACAGTTTGAATATTTTTGTCTAAGTTGTAATGAAAAAATATAAATTGTTTACAATAATTTTTCATGGTCTCTCCTATATTAGAGTACATACTTTTGTAATTAACAAACTACCCTTCACAGATGCTTATCTTATTATTGAAAACCAACTTAATATAGGAAAAGATAACAATCACAAAAATGAAGGCTTAAAATATTAAAATAGACATGCTAAATTTGAATTCTTAATTTCACAATAAAAGGCAATTATTAAAACTAACCAAAATTTAGAAAAGATTGGTATAAGATACATTTTCCACAGATAGTGAGAATCTTCATCAATGATATAGCCACTTAGATGTCAATATTAGTCTTTTTAATAAAATATTCTTAACCTCAAGAAATTGGTATTTAGAAATAGTTCTTTGGGTGCTAATCTGACTTTTTAAAATAAATCATTTCACATTCTTGATTTTTATAAATTATATTTAACATTAACAATCATAAATCATAGAATGTCAGAGATAAAAGGGAACTTATTTAAAAAAGAAAATACATTTATATTATAACCAAGGAAATTGAAGTACAGACTGATTCCCCATTGCTTCTAAGATCAAATACAAAGTGATCTGTTGGTGATTTAAAAACCTTATAAAACCTAGCCCTTTACTGCCTTTTGATTTTTCTTGTGCTTTACCTCCTAGCACATAATCTTAAATTCAGTGGCACTGGCTTTGTGGCTATTCCATGGAATAAGGCATGAGCTCCAGCTCCAGGTAAATTTTGTGACCATTCCCATGTAATAGAATGCTCTCCTTCCTTCACATTAATGAATGACCTTCCTGGCTTCCTATATATTTCAACTAAAATCCTGTAGATGGCAAAACCTGAAAAAACACACATAGAACAAAGCTCTGGGAAACATAGACCCTCAGAAAAACTGAGAACCCAGTTCAGCTGAAGTTAGACATGAAGCTTACTCCTCACCTAAGGCCTCAAACCCTCTCCTCTCTATGCCTCCCACTGTGATTGAATATTCTTACAAAATCACTGATGTATGCACTCTTTGGGAATCTGAGTTAGATGGTTACATTCTGACATATTGATTTTTTAGCTTATAGAAAACTACGCCTAGGTTTGATGGGGTAAAACAAATCTGTTCTACCACCTTGTAAATCATTACCTTTCACTGTGAAAGCTTACCTAAGTTCTTAGCTTGTTTTTGCACTCTCTATAAAATGGAAATCATAATCAAAAAACTTAACCTTGATCAGCAATCAGCTCTCTAGCCCTCCTGACCCCCAATTGTGTCTGTGTCATTTTCCTTACCACCTTTTGGGGACCCTAACAGGACTTGATTGTGTTTCCCAGAGCTTTGCCTTATGGGGGTTTTTCAGGCTTTTCCATCTACAAAATCCTTCCTTCTCAGAAGCCTTAGCAAGCCCTTCTTTATTCCAGTGGCTTCCCCTCTGTTAATTATTTTCTATTTACTTTACATATAGTTTGCTTTGTTTTCATGTTGTCTTACATATTAGGTTATCAGCTTCTTGAGAGAAGGAACTGTATTTTTTCCTTTTTTTGAATCCTTAGCCCTTAGTACAATGCCTTGCATTTGGAAGGCACATACATCTTTTTAGATTGGTTAAGTGGTCCAAGGACATGATTAGCTAATGGCAAAGATGGACTTAGAATTGAATTCATCTAAGAGCAATAGATATTAGATGAAAGAGAAACACATTAATGTATTGGTGATGGAGCTGTGAATTTAATCAAACACTTTTGGAAGGCAAATAAAATTATGTAAATAAAGTTATTATAATGTCCATACCCTTTAACTCAGAGATTTCCACTACCAGGTTTGTATCTAGAAGAGGTCATTTAAAAAAAAAGTCACTGTACATAGTAACATTTATTATAGAACCTTTTTTTGGGGATCAAAGAACTGTTTATCAGTTGGGGAAATGAGTAAACAAATTGATGAATATGAATATGATAGAATATTACTGGGCTATAAAAATAATAAATACATAGAAATATAGAAAGATTTAAATGAATAGCATAGAATGAAATAGAGCCAAGTAAATGAAATATTCAATGAATAAAAACAGTTAAGCGGAAAGTACAGCCACAAACTAATCTAAAATATAGTATTACAAAGAAGAATCGCTTGAAAGAAGAGAGATAAGAAACCCTTAATGCATGCCTAACTCTATAGGTACGAAACATTCCATGTATTTGCAGGCTTTTCAACATATTGTTTAGTTTTATGGTTTACTTTCTATTCTTCCTATTTTTATTTGTTAAATAAGATGACATTAGGAGGGAGGTGGAAAAGAATGCAAGGGGAAAATTAAGAGATATGAATTTTTAAACATCCATACAAATGTAATTAAAAAAAAGAGGTATTAGAAATTCAAGTTGTTTTCAGCAGAACCAAATATGAATTTTCTTTCATTTATCATACTAATTAATATAATCAACAAATAAAATTTCTCAAACATTGATATTCAATTTTTCATCTTTACTGTAGTCAGAAATATATCAAGTGTGCCAAGGCTAAGACTATTGAGGGAGTTTCCACAAAACCTCTTCCTACCTGTGCCAATATCTAAATGCCCTTTTATTTAAAAAATTCTTCTATGTATTTAGCTTAAATTTCCTTCATTAAATTTTAAATGCTTCAGCTAAGTGGAACAGTGGATAGAAAGACAGGCCTGAAGTCAGGAAGATATGAGCCTTTCAGTCATCCATATATACTAGCTGTGTGACTCTCACAAGTCACTTAAGTTTTTTATATTAGTTTCCTTATCTGTGAAATGGGGATAATAATAGCACCTACCCTCTGGGGTTGCTGTAAGGATCAATTAAGATAATAATTGCAAAGTGCTTAACATAGTACCTGGCACATAGAAAACTGTCTATTATACTGAAAAGAACATTGATTGTAAATTATGAATATATCATTTCACATATCTTTTCCAAGACATTTCCTAATTAGTTATGTAACCTCAGCAAGTCACCTTTACATTCTGATATCAATAGAAGGTCTGGAGGTAGAATTCTACCTGTGAGTGGGCTGTGGAAAAGAGGGGAAATTGTAAGGGTAGTTTAACAGTTTGTAAAGAATGAATATGCATGAAATGTAAGAATAACTGTGGGACTAAAGTCCTGGATGAAGCTGAAGAGAGTGAATCAAGGGTGCAAGAAAAAGAATAGTCTGAAGAACATGAAATGAATCTTCTAAGACTTGAGAGATGAAAGAAAAAAATAGACTTTATTTTGAGAAGATGTGAGAAATGGAATATTAGAAGAGAAAAGCTGAAGAAATTTTTGTCAAATGCTTCATGTTCTTGTTGAGGTAATAGGAGACTGGGTCATTTACTGAAATTGTGTGTGTGTGTGTGTGTGTGTGTGTGTGTGTGTGTGTGTGTATCCATCTAGATTCATACACTATAGATTTTACAAAGTAAAATCAGTTGCATTTTCAAATGTTCTTCAAAAACTGGCAGCCCTAGAGAAGGAGGAAAGAAATCAGCCACTGGTGATTATTTAAAGATGAGGATTTGGAGGTTGGGGGAAAAAAAGGATGTCAAAGAGGCAAGGTTAATAGGACAGTGACTGGTAAAACTATGGCAGTGTAAGACCATGGGTTTGCTCATTGGGAGGTAATTTAAATCATTACCAGGGAGATGACCTGACAGCACAAGAATGATTTGGGGTCCATACTTTTTCTATAAGAGAGAGGAATATATTTAGAAAGTGAAGGAGCAAGATGGAGAAAGGGAAAAATGGAAAGGTAGAGGGCAGAATTTAAAAATATTTTGCAGGTAGTGAAAATTCTCAAAGCTATAAATTCTATGAAATAACTATATCAGTGTATTGCTAAAGAAAATACAACCAGGTCTTGATTAGTATGAACAGTGAATCTCCTAAACTGGTCTCATTATTCAAATTCACACTGCATATATCCATTGGTCTGGAATATGTTACAAAATGTTATGCAGTTACAATTCAAGTAGTATAAATTTGAATATATGTAATTACTTCACAGGATTTATTTTTCACACCAAGTGGGACTACCTAAGTACAGCCTATAGAGCTGCCTCAGAGTAAGTCAGCCTTAGGCAATTAAAAGGTGAAATAAATCCTACATTTTCTTTTTAAATGCAGTAGGTGATGTTTTCTCTCTTTCTATATATGTTTTTTAAATACTTACTTTCCATCTTATGTACTAGTTCTAAGGCAAAAAAAATCATAACGCCTAGACAATGGGAGTTAAATGACTTGCCCAGGGTCACAGAGCTAAGACGTGTCTGAGGCCAGATCTGAATTAGGATGTCCCATCTCTGGGTCTGGCTTTCAATTCAGTGAGCCACAAAGCTTCTCCCTTCAATAAATATTTTAACTTTAATTTTTAAAAGTTTTGTCCCCAAAAGAAATTAGGAGGAATAATAATCATTCTCTATGAGTGAAATATTTAGAGTTTGAAAAAAGTTCAGTATCTTTGACAGCCTTTGTGAAATACTGGGCATCATGGTTTCTAGGCTTGCTTTTTTCTAATTGCTGTGTTTAACTGTCATCATTAATCCCAAAATATCATAAAGGAAAAGTTCCTCTAAAAGTCATTACTATATGATTCAATAATTCTGTTTTAAAAATCCTCTTGATATTTCCTTTCCAAGTAAAATAAAAGTGCTGCATTTGCACATATGATTTTCTCTACTTGACTATCCCATGATACAACTGCAAGAAAACATATACTCTTCATATTTTCATTAGTTTCATTTAGGGTCACTTCAGAAAACTCATCTCTATCAATTATCATTATTGAATTCTGTTGCATTTATAGCTTTTATTAAACGTTTTATAAGATGATTATGCAAAAATTCCTGATAAGGTCAAAGTAGGAGAGAGCTGAAAATATCTCTGTACCCCAATTCCCCAGAGAAGATGAGTAGATTAAAACACACATACCCAATATGTTTGTGTGTATATGATATGTACATATCATATACATATAGAATTATATGAAATATTTATTATGTGTATGTCAACAAACATTTATTAATCACCTATTATGCACCTGAGACTATGCAAGGAACTAAAATTACAGACAAAAATTAACTATTCCCTACTTTACAGAAGTTTAACATTCTATCAAAGATAAAATAAGCCCAAATATATGTATAAAGAATAAAAAATAAATAGAAGATGAAAATTTGAGGAATTGAAAAGGTTTTCATTAAGAAGATAATACTTGACTTAATTTATGAGGGAAGTAAAGAATTATGTTAAGTAGAGGGTGAAGAGATGAGAGTATTCAAGACAAAGGAGATGGCCAATATTCTGTGTGCAGAATAACAGGAAGACCAATTTGGCTATTCCATAGAGTATAGGAAAGTTAATAATGTAAAATGAAGCTGGGAAGGTAATTTAGGGATTCATTTTTAAAAGGATTTAAAAGTCTAAAGCTGGAGTGTATATTTTATCCTAGAGGTAATAGGTAATAATTTTATCCTAGAGGTAAGAGGTAAAGAGGTAATAATAAAGAGTGACTATAGTTTATTGACAAGAGAAGTGGCATGATTAGAGTTAAGCTTTAGGAAAAGTTATTTGGTGGCTTTGTAGAGGGTGGATTGGAGACAAAGTAGGAAGAAAAATTAGGAGGCATTTATATGATAGTCTAGGTGAGATGTGGTAAGAGCATGAATGAAGATTTGTATATATATACAGAAAATAAATTCATATACAAATATAATTTATATATATACATTGTTATTAAGATTTTACAAATTAGGTTGGGAAATTGCATATTATCCTTAGGGAAAGGGCAGAAACATTTATACAGAGCCCACTTTGTTCTAGATAGTGTGCTAAACCCTTTACATATATTTTCTTATCTGATCCTTACAACAGCCCTATAAGATAGGTGCCATCATTATCCCTATTTTATAATTGAGGAAACTAAGGAAAAAGACTGCCCAGGGTCACACAGTTAATATCTGAGGTCAAATTTGAACTCAGGTCTTACTGACTAATCCCAATGTTCCATTCGCAGGGCAACCTGGCTTCCATATGTTTTGTCATATGAAAAATAATGTGATGTGACATGATTGACATTATAAGACATAACTAATTTAATATGTTATATTTTATTTATTATTTATTTTAAATTTATACTATCTAATTTTATAATCAATTATTATATTACCCATTTATAGGACAGACACTGTAATGAAAACACTATGTAATCCTTAATGCACTATGTAAATGAGTTATTATTGTTGTCATTCAGTCATTTCAGTCATGTCCAACACTTCATGACACCATTTGGGGTTTTCTTGACAAAGATACTGGAGTGGTTTGCCATTTTCATCTCCAGCTCATTTTATATATAAAGGAAACTGAGGTAAATGGTGTTAAGTGGTTTGTACAAGGTCACAAAGCTATTAAGTGTTTGAGGCTGATTTGAACTCAGGAAGTTCTTCGTGATTCCAGGCCTTGCACTCTATCCATTGTGCCACTTAGCTGCTCCATTTTTATTTGATAGAAAAAAATGAGAGAAAACCATTGCATTTTGGGACATCTACAGATACATGTCTAAGTTCTAGGTTGAATATTCTGTATGTGAACCACACATACAGAACTGTGCTAATAAACACTTAGAAACTTACTCTCTTCAGAAAAGCACCTTTTACACTCTTTGAAGTTTAATCTTTATTATTAACATTTTCTCCATCGCTTTCTTAAGTGTAGACTGGACATGTTGCAAACTATGGTGTTCTAGCCCAGTGCAACCTATTATTTATTTTTCTGAAGTTCATGAGCTAAGAACTTTTTCTTCATTTTAAATGCCTGAAAATAAAAAAGAAGAATTTTTTCATGATGCATAACATGATATGAAATGAAAATTTTAGTGTTCATAAATAAAGATTTTTTGGAACACTACCATGCTCATTTATTTTCTTATTTTCTATGGCTGCTTTTGCTTCAACAGCAGAGTTGAGGAATTGTGATAGGAACAATACTTGGTTCTCTCATCATTTTCCACTACTGCTTCAGCCCAAGTAAAAATGACAGGAACACAATTATAACTCAACAATGTTTTGGATACTCTGGGTATCTCCATACCATATTTTTATTTTATTACTAATGTGTACTACCAAACATATCAACATATCAAAACAAAACTATTTGGAAAAAAAATTGGATTTTTTGAGCTCAGGGTCAAGAAATTTTTTTTTCTGATCAAGAAGAATTGTCCTTAACCATTATTATCAAACACTGAATGGTGGAAATTAACTTTTGATACAGATTTGATAATGTTTCTTAATGACTTAACCTAAAATTATAAGGCAAAAATCTGCTGATGTACGAAGTTTCCTGCAGTAAGATAAATTTGATAAGGAATGTTGTTTGAATCACAAGTAATATCATTCTTCTTAAACACATACTTTGTTGTCAAAAATTAAAACATGATATCTGCTTTCTCAAACACATTTTCAGTAGTTCTGTTTTCTGAGCTCAAACTATAGTGTCAACTGTTTTTTTCTAACTTATATGTAAATGCTAAAGGAATTTTGATATTTTAAAAGCCATTTAAGTGAGTAATTTAGAAACTTGTCCCTATCATTTGATTGTAAGTAATTAATTTGAAATGTAAAAATGCTGAAAACATGACAGAAGTCAAATATTAAGAGAAGAAGCTAAATTGGATAGGCCAAAAGTAAACTTCCTAAGAAAAAAAACAGGTGGCCCAGATGGATTTACAAGTAAATTCTACCAAACATTTAAGAATTACCTAATTCTAATATTAAATGAATTATTTGAAAAAACAAGTAAAGAAGGAGTTTTACCAAATTCCTTTTATGACACAAATATGTTGCTGATATCTAAACCAGGAAAAGGAAAAGCAGAGAAAGAAAAACATAAACCAATTTCATTAATAATATGGATACGAAAATCCTAAATAAAATACTCTCTAAGAGATTACAACAATATTTCATGAGGATAATACATTGTGACCAAATATAATTTATACCAGGAAAGGAGGGATGGTTTAATATAAGGAAAACTTTCAACATAATTGACTATATTAATAAAAAAGTAATTAACATTATATAATTATGTCAAAAGATGCAGTAAAAGCCTTTAACAACATATAACACTCATTCCTATTAAAGCACTGTAAATTATGGGTATAAATGAATTTTTTAAAATATTATATGAAACATCTATCTAAAATCATTAGCAAATATTGTTTCTAATGGCAAAAAGCTAGAACCCTCCCCAATAAGATCAGGAGTGAAACAAGGATCCCCATTATGATCAATATTATTGAATATAGTATTGGAAATACAAACTATCATTAAGAGAAAAAAGAAACTGAATGAATCAGAATGGGTAAAGAGATAATGAAAACATCTCTGTTTGTAAATGACATGATGGTATATGTGTAAAAACCTAAAGATTCAACTACTACATTAGTTGAAACTATCAAAAATTTCAGCAAAGTAGAGGATATAAAGTAAACCCACATAAGTAATCAACGTTTTTATATATTACTAAGCAAGTCCTGTAAGAACTAATTAAAATAACCATAGCTAGAATAAAATACACTGGAACATATCTGCCAAAAATAAATGATGGAACTATATGAAAAGAATTCTGAAATACATTTTACACAAATAAAGTCACATCTAAATAATCTGAGATATATTAATTACTTATGAATGGGCAGGGTCAACATAAATAAAATGGCAATCCTATCTAAATGAATCTACTTACTCAATGCCATTGCAATTAATTTACGAAAAATAATAGTTTAATGAGCTATAAAAAAGCAAAATTCTTTTGGAAGAACAAATGATTAATAATATTAGAACTAATGAAAAATTAAAGAAATAGAAAGTAGATAAGTAAAATAGAACAGATATAAATTATAGTAACCTTGTATTTGCCAAAAGCATAGATTTAGGTTTAGGGGATAAGGATTAACTATTCATTAGAAGTTGTTGGGATAATTGAAAAGTAGTTTTGGCAGAAATTAGGTAAAATCAAAATCTTACATCATTTACTAAGATAAAAGTAAAACAGACACATCATTGAGACATAAAAGGAGATAGAAATAAATTTAAAAAACAGAGAACATATTACCTATAAAATTTGTGGATAGGAGTGGAATTCATCAGCCAACAAGAGATGGAGAGCATTGTGAGATATAAAATGGATATGGAAAAATAGGGACACTAATACACTTTTATTGGATCTGTGAATTGATCCAACCCTTTTGGAGACCAATCTGAAAGTATACCCAGAGAGTTATAAAGCTCTCTATACCCTTAAACCCAGCAATCTTGCTGTGTCTGTTTACTAAGGAGATCAGGAATAAAGAAAAAGGACCTAAATGTTCCAAAATATTTATAGCAGGTTTCTTTCTGGTGACAAAGAACTGAAAACCAAGGGGATGCCCATCAATTGGAGAATGACTAAACAAATTGTGGTATATGATTGTGATGGAATACTACTGCATCAGAAGAAATAATGAACACTAATTTTTTTTAAAAAGGAAAGAACTATAAGATATAATGAACAGTGAAATGAGTAGAACAAAGAGAACACTATACACAGCTACAGATTTAATACATGAAGAATAAATTATAGATATTACCTCAAGAGAATAAACTGAAAAAAATGGAAAGTTGAAATGTAATCTACCTCTACCTCTACCTCTACCTCTACCTCTACCTCTACCTCTACCTCTACCTCTACCTCTACATCTACATCTACATCTACATCTACATCTACATCTACATCTACATCTACATCTACATCTATATCTATATCTATATCTATATCTATATCTGTCTGTTTCCCAAATGATGACTTCTATGATGGAGGAAGGGGAGAGAAGGGATTAGACACCTTAAAATAAATTACATTATTAAAAAAAAAAACAGAAAATATATTAAGACCAAATAGGTCAAATATCTATTAGAATTTTAAAAATATCTTCCAAGAAATGAATATTTTCAATTAAACTCATAAGCTTTTTAGATCAATATTTGAAAGTGTTTATATCCAAGAGAATCAGTATGAAAAAAGGAAAATATGCAATTGTGTTAAAGATACATAATAACATATGAATATTTGGTATAATTTTTGATGACAGAGAACATGAACTTTGAACTCAAATTAAGCAAGATGTTATTCACCTCACCCACAAATAATTCCATTCTCATTTTTTGACCTATATGACACAAATTTCTTTATTATTATTATATTTTGAATTTTGCCAATAAAAATTGTGAAAATTTGTTTTTTCTCTTGTATAAATATACACATAACTTATTTGATTTTGACTTTTGGCCCACAACCTAAAATATTTGTCATTTTGCTATTTAAAAAAAAAGCTTACTGATACTTGGTTTAGACAATCAACCAAACAATAAATTAAGTCGTGACTCTATCTGAGGCATAAAGACTCACCAAGAACATTTAAAAATCTTTAAGCTGGTTCCAGCATGTATATTCATACATTCAACATACACAGTTGAATATGGACATACAAATACCTTTATATGTACACATGATAGTAGCAGATACAGTGAGTATATATATATACATATATATGTATATATATGTGTGTGTATGCATGCATATTAATCTATGTATATATGTGTATATATGCTATACATACTACAACAATAGAAAGGGCCAGTAATGAATGTTCAATGGAAGGGAGATAGAGAAAGTCTATGTGGTGAGTCTCTCTTCCAGCACTCCCCTGGGGCCAAATATATACTGGGAGAATTTAAGGGGATGTTACCCCAAAACTGGGTGACTTGGATGGTCCTGCTGCCCCACAGGAGCTGGGGGCAAGGCTTCCTTATAAGTAGAGGTATGTGGTACCCCAATCTGATCCTGAAAAAGTATGGGGTTCACTCAAACCTCCCCCCAATCAATTAAATTCACAGTGGGTGGTCTGGCTTCAAGATGGAGGCAGCCAGACAGAGATCGTTCCTCTCTCCCTTGTTATCTCTCAGGCACTCTGGAAAGCTATCTGACTATTGAATGTCTTTTTATTAATTGTAAATCAGGGATTGGGGAAAGGAATGAAGGGCAGAGGAATTTTGGGGTACCCTCTTTGCTATTCCTATGGGGGTCCATTGGTTAGGTGGGAAACCTAATGGTTCCCACTCCTAAGCTTCTCCCCTTGCCCCTTCTTCTTCTATTTCTATTACAAAATTTCTGTTTCTACCCTTTCCTATAATTATAAGGTTTGACTGAAAAGAGTCTCTCAGCAAGGTTGGGTAATGAGTGAAGGAGACAAAGAGATTGCTCCCAAAATGGAGTCCCAAAACTTATCTAACTTGATTATTGAAGTATTGATGGTGAATTGCGATAGAATGGCTTTGATCAGGGAATCAGAGTTTCAATTTTCAAAAGAAAGATCCTCAGGAAACCCTCAGGACTGGATTAGAGCTGGGCTGTCCTCCTCTTCTCTCCTCCCAATCCTTCACCTGAAGACCTCTCCTCTCCTCCCTCTCTGAGAAAAATCCCAGAATCCTCTCTAGGTGCAACTATCAGCAACTGTCAGCAACTGCCTTCTCTGGCTCCTTTGGTCCCACCCCCCCTTGCACAAATCCCATCCTTACAGTATCCCAGTTTTGTGTGGTGGGACTTTTCCCCACTTAATTCATGCATCACTATTTCCTATTCCTATCTTATGCAACCCCCAAATAATAAATCCTTATCTTGTTTTATCACTCTACTAATTATCTATTTATTTCTATTGTAAGACGAATTTTGGAGAGGTTGGTAGGGGGATGAGGGTTGCAATTTATATAATGATATTTACATGGTGTAAAACAATATTGTAACAAGAAAAGTTTTCCATTGAACACAACGTCTAAGTTTCCAGTGTATCAATTTTCTTATCCTTAAACTCTTCTAAGTTATTATTTCTTTTTATTTTATTTTTTTATTTTTAGAAAAATTTTCAATGGTTACATGATTCATATTTTTACTTTCCCCTTCACCCCTTCAAGTCCCCACCCCCATAGCTAATGTACATTTCCACTGGTCTTAACATGTGTCATCAATCAAGACTTATTTACATATTATTGATAGTTGCATTGGTGTGGTCCTATCCAGTCTACATCCCCAATCATGTCCTCATCAGCCCAAGTGTTCAAGCAGTTGTTTTTCTTCTGTGTTTCCACTCCTGTAGTTTTTCCTCTAAATGTGGGTATAGTTCTTTTCCATAAATCCCTCAGAATTGTCCTGGGTCATTGCATTGCTGCTAGTACAGAAGTCCATTATATTTGATTTTACCACAGTGTATCAGTCTCGGTGCACAACATTCTTCTGGCTCTGCTCCTTTCACTCTGCATCAACTCCTGTAGGTCTTTCCAGTTTTCTTTCTCCTTCTGGTCTGATTTTCTTTTAGATCATCTTTTGCCTTCTTTGCTTCATTTTCAAGCTGGCCAATTCTGGCTTTTAAGACTTTATTTTCTTGTTTTAGTTAATGTATTTCCTTTTTCAAATTGTCTTCATCCTCTCTTGATTGCTTTTTGAGTTCCTGAAGTTGAATTTTGAGATCTTCAAAAGCCTGTGTCCAGTTTGCTGGAACTACTTCCTCTTCTTCCATTTCTCTTTATTTGCTCTCTTTTCACTTCCTTTAAAGAAGCTGTCAATTGTCATTTCTTTTCTCTTTTTCTGTTGGTTACTCATATTTTTTTCCTTTTCTGTTCTACTAGTTTGAGCAGATTTATTTAATGATCTTTGATGAAAGATCTTCCTCAGTTGGCAAGGGAGGTTTGTATTTACTTTCTCTGCCCTCTGAAGACTTCTTGTCTGTCCAATTGATGGGATGAATCCTGATTGGATTAGTCTTACTACTTACTCTGCCCTGAGGCTAAAACCTGGAGAGGAGTGAAAAACAAACAACCAACTAACCAAAAAAAAAAAAGTGGGGCAACCAGCAGGAGAGTTTTTCGCTGAGCTTAGCTGTCCAGCAGTGGGGTGCCCCTGCTCTGTCCTTGTGTTTGATCTGGTTTTCTTTATTCTTGAAGCCCTTTCATTCTATATCTCAGTATGATGAAGCTAAGCTGTCTGAGGTCTGAGGTTTGGCTCTCTCTAAGCCACCATCTTCTGGGCATTTTTGCTATTTCTCTGGTTTTCTCCTCCAGTCATCTCTCCAGTGCCTGTGTTCAACTTCCCTAGTCTGGTGTCAGCAAGGCCCTCTCTTTGGACTGGTGCTCCCCACCCACCCTGAGATTTCCAGGGCCTCTGGAGACTCCACACAGCACGTGGGGGAGGATTCCCCTTCTACACCCTCAGACTGGACAGTTCAAGAATTGAAGCCTTTTTCTTGGCATACCTCTTTAGTTGTGCTGCAGTAGGGTCCTCCCCCCTCCCCCCACTCTGTCCCTTTATTAGATTTGGTTCTCTTTCTTCTCAAAGTGCATTGTTTTCTATCTTGGTGTGTAAGGTTGGGGAGGTTTTAAGACTCACTCAGTCTAAGCCACCATCTTCCCGGAAAAAAACCCCCAAGTTATTATTTAACCCATCTATCATTTTAACAGAATTTTAATTTGTTTCTACTTTTAATGTATGTCTATCAAGTAATGGAATACAACTATCTTGTTATTCTTAGCTGTTATCAAATTATGTTTAAACTACCTATGTTTTAAGTGCAATGTTAATTTTTATATTGAGAATGTATTTTAATATGTTAGTATTCTTAGTTATCTATCCAACAACACATATATTTTATTCTTATGCTTTCTCTGCACTAGCTGGCTAAATTTTTTGAGATTATAGATCATGATTTCATCTAATAGTAATCTTACTTATAAATTCTTGTTTTGATATTGACAGAGAGAAGAGACAGTAAGCTATGGGAGAAGAGCCAATTAGGACAATTTCGGTAATTTTGCTTAGTATTACAGAATATACTCCCTAAAACACCTCCTAAATCCATAGAGATATAATTACTAATTGCACAAGACAATAGTAAACAACTGGGTCAGGGTTTGATACTGTGATCTCCAGGTGTATCTGAGATATCTTATATCATACTATGCTACTTCTATATTCTCTACATATATTTGTACATATGTATACACGAATATACATATTTAAACAATATACTTATATAATATACCTACATATCTATGTATTAATTTATAAATATACATCTGCATTTCTCAATCCCTCTCATCTATCAATAATGGCCTGATAAGTAGCCTCTTGATTTTAAGCAGAAATGAGGAAAATGCAAAAATTTTATTACAAATAACCCATGTGAATGGAACTATCATTTTTACTTTTGCATTTTTTAATTATTTTGACAACTCTGAAAGAATAAAAAATATTCCACAGGGCTTCCTTTAAATGAGAACATCTAGTATGGATGAATATTTGCTGATATTATTAAGCTTCTTTTCTCAGCATTAGTAAATAAACTAGTCCAATGTCTCAAAAAAAAACCCAAACAGATTTAAGTCAGAAGGTCAACTCAATGTTCTCTGATGTTTTTTTTCAGACATATAGTCAGAAAGAAATCCTAATATATATGGTTTCTTCTGATAACTAATTCAGAATTCAGTTCTGTTAGCTCTAGGGCAGTTTTATCTTCTTCTCTGGTAGGCATTTTCCCCTTTGTCACAAGGATCTGAAATGAGAATACATTGTGTTCCACAGTGTAGTGTAGTTCTAAGGATGAATAAATGGATGTTTACAGCCTGATCATACCTACAACCAACATTATTAAAGTTTAAATTTGTATGATGCCTTCTGAAAGACCCTTTCAAAAAGGAATACACAATGCTGCTGCATTTTCAGAAGGGCATTTTCAACTAGAAAACAAATAAAGATGAGGCTGAACTCTGAGAAGAGATCTGATATCAGGAGTTTTGATAAAAAGGAAATAAACACAGGCGGAAGTAAAAGGACTAAAAAGTAGAGGGAGAAGCTTAGAGCCCTTGCAAAAATAGTAGAGTCAGAATACTAGCCTGTGTTAGAAAGGAGCTTTTATTTCTGAAGGAACACTGAAGAAAGCCTAAAAAAGTGAGGGGGCTAATTAGCAGATGGGATTATTGTTGCAAATGAAGCATAAGCAGCCCTTTTTAAAAGTTAATTTTTTAGATAATATATTAAAAATCATAACTTTTCTCAAGCTGCATATCTACCCCAGCAGGGCTCCATCTGCTATCTGTCTTGAAAAGTCTGTTTAAAAATGTGGTTCTCCTAATGTTGCAAAGATATTTCCACTCAGCACAGTTCTTGTAAAACAGTTCTTGTTTTTTGTTTTTGTTTTGGAAGATGTCCCCTCTGAAAATATATAAACATGCAAAAAAAAGAATGAACAAAAATGTCCTCATTCCTTAACTCATCATTAATTTTATCACATGACATATTCAAAAATCTCAACAGGGCAATTACACATACATATAATATATATGTGAATATAAACTTGTACATGCATGTGTGTGCATGCATATTTTTATCACACATTGGTGTAAAAAGAAATTTTATGCTGCAAAATAATTCATGAAATTCTTGTTATATGCAAAGCATTGAGCCATGTACCCATAGGAAAATAGTTCCCATCCCTGTTAAATTCTACTGGGAGATATGCAAGGTAAATATATTAATAAATACAAGAAAAATTGAGGAGAGTACTGAGGACTAAGTAAAAGTTTTATCATTATACATATCCTGGCCTTAAAGGAAGCAAAAGAATTTAATGGGTGCAGATCAGCAGAGAGAACACTCCAGAGGCCACAGAATCTCTAGGAAGTCAAGGAAATAGGAGATTGAGTGTTAGTTTTCTCATCTGTAAAATAGGAATAATATTTTGACTATCTACCTCAGAAGCCTATTGTGATGCAACATATCCTTAATGACAATGATTAAAAAATATCTTGATGAAAAGGTTCAAGTTCTGTAAATTTTCACATGTTTTACTTAGACATTCATATTATTCCAAGGAGAATATCATTAAAAAAATAAGAATGATGTTGGTTTGACTCCTTCATTAGCAAAATTTTAATTGCATCTGCTAGAGAAGTCAGCTTTTCCAGTACTTATGCACCAAAGCAAAACAAAGCCAAGTTAAATGTGAAAATTAAATCTTTAATGAATTCCTAACACAATTAGTACCTGTGCAATTAATTTGTCAGTTAATCCTCTTTTGCCTTGATGTCTTTCCTATTGTTGTCTCAAATTGTTACTTACTTTTTATACTCCTAAACTTTGTCCCTGTCTGTCTGACTCAACTTCTCATTCATTTTATAGACTCTTTGAGGATTGTGAATGCTACCTTATATTTCTCTGGATGCCCCCATAACTTTGGGAATATGATCTATGCTCCACAGATATTTATTTTCTTCTGGTTTTTTTTTCTGTTTTTCTTTCCTTTCATAATTAGCTTAACAGGCACCAAAATACTTAGGCAGAAATATATTCCTACTTTCAAAATTATTCATGAAATAAATAAACTGAAATTTGGGAAAATTCTTAGAGATCATTTATTCAAGAAATATTTTTGTTAAATATCTCTTATGAGCAAAGTTGCAGAGCTTATAAAACTACCATAGACTTTACTCCCAAGAGCTTATCTTTTAATTACTTGGCAGTATACATAATTACCTATGATACAGAGAAAGTTCATTCTGTGGCCAAGTGGCATGGTATAGTGGCTATGGAGTCAAAGGATATAGTTTCAACTCTTGTCCCTGAAGAATATTATCTCTGTGACCTTGGGCAAGCCATTTAAGTTCTGTTGTTCACAATTTGGACAACTGCAAAATGGAGGAGGCTGAACTACATGACCTTGAAAGTCCTTTCCACTTTTGACACTACAGTACAATGAAAGTGAATGCAATAGATTTGTCTAAGTAAAGAAATTTGAGGGAGAAATCATTATTACCCAGGAGTGTGAAGTTTGAGAAGATTGGAAAGGTGGAGAGAGCCATAATTTATGAAAGTCTTGAATGCCACCCAGAGGATTTGAGGGAATCTTATTAAAAAAGGATTTAATCTCTATTGCCAAATGTCCCTGAGAGGTCAAGAATGATAAGTGATAAATCCATTTGCCTCAGTGACGATATTATTAGTGACTATAATATAATGAATGGAAGAAAATCCCATTTTTTTAAAGTAAGCTTTTGGCAACCTTTAATTTTATTGCTTCTGTCTTTTGATTATTTTCTACATAACATATATATATACATATATATATGTATACATATATATAGCTTGTTTGTGAATATTTTTTTAGATACTGAGCTCTTTGAGGACAGGAACTGTCTTTTGTTGTTCTTTTCATTTCCTGCTCTTAGCTTAGCATAGTGCCAGCAGCATAGCAGGTGCTAAATAAATGTTTATCTACTGACTGTTTCTTTGTGTTACTGTTCCAAAGGTAAAATATCTGAATGAAAGAGGAAAAATTCACATCTGTATTTTCATTCCTTACACTACACAGCACATTCAGCAATTCAGAAACATTTTTGCTCAGAAGCATGTAGATACCATTTCTATTATTTCTCCTTATGAATATTAAGCATTCTTTTCTACCAGATTCACTAGGAGCACATTTTTCTTTAAATGTACTTTTCCCTAATGAATTTATTATAGTAATTCTTATTACTTTGAATATACGTGGAGATAAGTTGCTTCTTATATTGAAAACAATGGTCCAATGAAATCCTTTTCCAGGAAGGTATGGCATATGTTTGATTTCATGTTTCCATCAAGCAGATACCTTTCCTGATCTGCTTATTGCACAAGTGTTGGCAAAAGGTTAGTAGGGTTTTATGACTTCCATATATTTTTGTGTATGTGTACATTTTTCAAATTAAAATAATAAATATTTTCTGTCCTTACTCAGATAGTAAAGCATTGAAGAATGGAAATTAAAATAATGATTTAAAAACTAAATTCTCTCCATTTTCTTACATTGATATTGATAACAAGAATCTTCACAAAATTTAAAGTAGAGTTGAAAATAATGTAAAGTATAGCTCATGTCAGTGTAGTCTAGGTGTGATAAGGATTTCTATTCAGGTTCTTGAGGCTCACTAATACCAACATGAACCAATAAAGGTAAGTCTGAGGTCTTCAAAGTGGGGTGTACTATATAACTTTGACTCACTATTCTTTAAGGATCCTAAAAGTAACCATGCTCTGTGTGTGTGAGGAATTGAGGGAATATACACTACTACCATACATCATTACTACTACTCAATTAATACCTGTCACTTTTGTGCTTCCCCTTTATGTAAAATCAGTAGTCATGACTCCAGTAAATCTTAAGCTTTAAATATTTACTTAATGATAAGGCAAAAGCAAGAATAATGATACTATTTATGCAATAGAAGACAATAAGTAAAAAATAATATTTCTTACAATATAAGAAAAAAGCAAGAATAATCAGAAGCTTACAGTCTACTTGTAAAACTGGTTTGCACACTCCCACAAATACCCCCAGTGTTCAGAAGGAAGAATGGGTATACACAACAACCTAATAGGGAGTTACATAAATAGTGAAATCCTTAGGTCTAGAGATAAGTTGTAATTTTGGACTATAGACTCTGGATTCAATCCTTTGTAGCTACTACAGTAATGATTTTCATTATCCAAAGCCACTTTTTTGCAAGTTACTCCTTGTCTGGCCCTTATAACCATACTACTAGACAGATCTATTTTTTTTACTTGAGCATGAACTCTTTTTAAGTGAGGCAGTTGCACAAAGTTGTCAGCTTTACTCTCTCTTCTAGAGTCTTTGGAATCCAATGATAAGACAAGAGTCAAGATGACTGGTATTGTCACAGGATGTCCCAGATGTCTATGCTATAGCTTCTTTTTTCTTTTTCTTTTTTTCTTTAGAAAATTTTTCTATGATTACATGATTCATGTTTCTTCCCACCACCATTCGCTCTTTCCTCCCCCTCCCAGAGCCAACAAGCAGTTCCACTGAGTTATACATGTATCATTGTGCAAAACCTATTTCTAAGTTATTCATATTTGCAACAGAGTGATCTTTTAACATCAAAACCCTAATCATATCCATCTCGAACTATGTGATCAATCATAGATTTTTCTTCTGTTTCTGTTCCCACAGTTCTTTCTCTGGATGTGGACAGCATTCTTTCTCATAAATTGCTCTGGATTGTCTTGTATCATTGCATTGCTGCTAGTAGGGAAGTCCATTATATTCTATTGTACCACAGTGTATCAGTCTCTGTTTTGAGAAGGGATTTTGGTGGGAGGTCTTGGTTTGGTTTGGGTAGGGCAAGATCAATTTAGGATGCCAGCAACCAGCTCTGATCACTACCATACTCTCAAATCCTGTGTGACTCTACACTGCACATCCTGATTAATTTCTCCTCAAGAAGAAGCCATATCAATCACCATCAAACCTGATTAAGGTGAAAGCAGCCTGGCTTTGCCAGATTGAATCTGACAGGCAATTCACAATAACTGTCAAACTTGAACCGTGATTACCTTCAATTCTCATTAGCATCTGATCCTCTATAGCTTAAGCCAAGGATTTCCTTTACTCCTCTCTCCTTCCATTTTCTATTCCCTTTCCCTAAATTTGTTACCATTAAATCTTAAACTCACTTAAGTGAATGTCATTCATTACCTTAAGGATTAACAATTATATCCTTGGGTAGTTGAAGAAAGAGAGATTATTTCCAACCAAAGTTAAGGTGCAGTCAACTAGCGTTTATCTGCATTTTGGGGCCAGGAGAAGCAATCAAAAAGAGCTATGTGATCTAAACCACAACCTCTTCACTTGACCACTTATTTTGGGACACTGTTATAATGAAGCTGGGTGTAACAGTTTCTTCACAAGTATTCCTGTGGGGTCCTTAGTGTTTCACCACCATCACTTAGTGTTATATCTAGGGATTCCACACTCACTCAGCTTCAGCTCCTCATACCATCAGAGGACTGTGCCTGCCTCCGTTATTATATAATATGGGTCAAATGGTAGGCATTTTTTAGAGCCCTTTGTGCATAGTTCCAAATTGCCTTCCAGATCAATTCACAACTCTGCCAATAGTGTATTAGTGTCCTAGTTTTGCCACATCCCCTCCAACATTTATCACTTTCCTTTGCTGCCATATTGGCCAGTCTACTAGGTGTAAGGTGGTACCTCAGAGTTGTTTTAATTTGCATTTCTTTAATCAGGAGGGATTTAGAACACTTTTTTCTTGTGCTTATTGATAGTTTTGATTTCACTGTGTGAAAACTAGGCAGATCTATTCTTGCATCAGTGACAATCTTTATTTGCTCCCAACCATTCTTAATATGGTAATTGTGAAAAAGTGAAGCTTTTTCAGTGACTAGCAGTTCCCTTAAGCCAGAGAAATATTGTGCTTTTTAGAGCTTTAAATAAAAAGGGATTTTGTTTTGTCCAGTTAATTAACAATCTTTTCCTCACCGAAAAGCATAGTTCACAGCCTAAGTCCTCCTACCTCCCCATTTATCCCGCACAACAATAAAAAACAGAAGAGATTTATGGGGTACCCCTGAGAGATTTTCTCTTTCCGAGGCTATAAATGGCAATATAGAGCAATAAGTTAGATTGCAGCAGGATTCAGTACTCCTCCAATCTACCCAGCAGCTGAACTCTCTCTCTCTCTCTCTCAGTTGGCAAATCAGTATCATTCTTCTAATCAGTAGGCTCCCAGAAAAGCAGGCAATAACATCTTGTGTGGTCAGCTTCTATCACTTTCCCTATTCTGCTGTCTAAGAAACTTTTCTCATTACCATCTTTCGACTTAGATTTGAGTAAACTCTAAATCTGTCACTTTATATCGCTATTATTTTTGACAACCCTAAATTAATCTGAGCTTCAGTTTCATTATTAATAAAATGAAAGAAAATGATACTTTCATGACTACTATACAGTATCATTCTGAGAACGTATATGAAAACACTCAAAAAACCCTACAAGGGACAATAGAAATATATAAAGCATTTTTAATTAGGTTCACTACAAGTACAAATGTGTGGAATTAGCTATGAGATAGGTTGTGAGACCTATGAAATCCTATAAAATATTAAGATGATTCGAATCACTACCCTATTATTTATAGAGATCTAGTTTATAGCCATTTATCTATGTTAACAGTGTCAGTCTAATGCAAGGGTTGGCAACCTTTTTGGCCATGAGAGCCATAAACACCACATTTTTTAAAATGTAATTTTGTGAGAGCCGTACAGTGCTCACAGTGTGCGCTCCTGTAACAGTACCTAAAAAAAATTGACTTTATGGCTCCTGTAGAAAGCCATATCTGGCCCCCAAAAGAGCCAGATATGGCTCGAGAGCCATACGTGGCAGACCCCTGGTTTAATGCATGAATAGACTAAGCAAATTCAATTTCTGTGGCTCAAAGAGCATCAGAAGACCAGTGGATCTGAAAGTACATTAATTTTTTTTTTGTTTTTAAAATTATATTTTAGGATTATCCACACAATGAAGATATCTATAACACCTTAATCAATCATATTGATCTGTTTTGGCATTAGTTGGTCTGTTTTTCCCTTCTCTTCCTATTTCTACCTTTCCTGTCTGATTTTCTGGTTGCCTCTCTTTTCATGCCTTGTCCTTTCTTTTCACTCTTTTATACTTCTTTTGGCCTCTCCAGCCCCTTCCATTTTTTCTTCACCTCTCTTTTCCTCTCTTCTTTTGCCTTTAGCAATAGTAATAAGCTCAAAAATGCTTAAAGTCTCCTGCTTCAGAATAGCAGGGTTTCCTTATTTTATTTTTTAAAATTATTTATTTATTTTTCAGTTGCTTGGAGAAAAAAAATGTTTTCTGACATTTTAGGACTTAGATTTTCTCCCTCTCTCTCCCTTCTTTTAAGGAGTAAATAATCTGACATAGGTTATGACAATGCTTTCCTACAATGCATATTTTCATATCACTTACGTTGTGATACAAAAATAAAGAAAAAGTTACAAAAGAAATAAAATAGAAGATAACGTGCTTTGATCTGAAATCAAACTGCACCAACAGTTTCTTCTTTGGCTATGGATCGCATTTTTTCATCATGAGTACCTTGTGGTTTTGTAGGAAACTTGCTTTGCTGATAATTGTTTAGTCCTTCACAGTTGTTCATTCGGTATTTCTATTACTGTATAAATACTTGTTCTGCTCACTCCATTTTGCATCACTTCATACAAGTCTTTTCAGGTTTTTCTGAATTCTTCTTGTTTGTCATTTCTTATGGTTCAATAGTATTCCATTATAGCCATATACCAGAACTTGTTCAGTCATCCCTTAGAAGATGGATAATCACTCAGTTTTCAATTCTTTGTCACTACAAAAAAGTAAATAAAAATATTTTTGTACAGGTAAGTTTTTTCCCCCTTATCTCTTTTCCCTTTGGGATACAAAAACAGTAAGTGTAGGTAAGAAGAAAATTAATTAAGTAGCTTTTACTCACATATAAGGATTCTTCCATAATAGTTTGATAAGTTGTAACTTTGTGATTTAAATAAGATATGATAGGAATAGTATTTACATTTTCTGCAATGTTAAAAGTGCTGATATACTTCCCTTTACTTTTCATACATGTTTGAGGTTGTGACATGGGCAAACTGGGCCTCTGGTCCTGTAGTGGGATAAAAAATAGTCAGTCAAGAAGGGAAAGGAGAAAAGGAGGAGGTACCTTGGTCACAAACTTTATTACTGGAACCTATTTTGAAAATCTATTTCATCAATCCTATTTATGACTCCTTTTCAGAACATACATTCAGAACATATTCTGAATGCTTGATCCAATTTATAACCTCTTTTTGAATCATTGTCTATGCTTATAAAATCTCTAGTCTGGGAACTGGACGTCCTAGACCACTCAAACAAGACATGTCTGCAGATGTCTGGCTTGTGTTTTTTGTGCCTACAAAATAAAAGTCAGATCTTTGGCTTGAGATTTTATTCCAGTTCCTTTTGTTTCTTTCAGGTATTTCTGGGCTAGAGGGTATGCAAGTTTTATGGCCCATTGAATGTTGTTGAATATTGTTTTTCAGAATGGTTGTATCAGTTTAGAATTTCACCAACAGTGTGTTAGTGTCCCAATTTTCCTACTATCCCCTCCAATATTTATCATTTTCTCTTTCTGTCATGTTAGCCAGTCTGATAGTTTTGATGTGGTATTTCAGAGTTGTTTCAAATTGCATTTCTCAAATCAGTAGTGAATTGGAGATTTTTTTTTCATAGCGGTATATATAATTTTAATTACTTTGCCTGAGAATTGCTTGTTCATGTAATGTGACTTTTTTCTTTCATTTTCTTTTACTTTTCTTTTCTTTAAAAAAACCCAACAAAACTCTTACCTTCCTTCTGAGAACCAATATTGTATGTATGCTGGTTCAAAGGCAGAAGAGTGGTTAGGGTTAGGCAATGAGAGTTGTGATTTGCTAGAGGTACACAGCTACAAAGTGTCTGAGGCCAAATTTGAACCCAGGACCCTTTGTCTCTATGCCTGACTCTCAATCCATTGAGCCACCTAGCTGCTCCCTCCTTTGACCATTGTTCAATTGGCAAATGCTTTGTATTCTTTTTTAAAAAACTTTAATAACAGATTTCCAAATAAGTTTTCTGAAGTTATGTCTTTAATATTGTTACCTTCCCTTATTCATACCCATTCCTAGAGCTACCAAGCAATTCAATTTGGGTTATACATGTATTATCATACAAAACATATTGCCACATTTTTTCATAGTTTTCCATATTCTTTTTTCTTTTTTAAAAGTTTATTTTTTTGTAATAACAATTTGGCATTTACTTAAATAAATCCTCTTCATCAATTTTATTGAATATTTTCTGAGCCTTGCCATGATCTCTCTTTGGTTGGAAAACATAAATCACAGATAGCAGGGTATTTTTCAGATTAGTGTAATCAGCTACTGATTATTCAGATGTTAATTATGATTTGCCCTATGATTCATCTTGGCCATTCTCATTGTTTATTCTTCCTCAAAGAGGTCAGGGCAAGATGAATTCATCAAATTACTTGGAAATTACAGTACATGATATGATGGGAAGAGTGACTAAATTAATGACTAAAACCTTTTTTGATGATATGTTCACTTTCTTATTAGTTCCTCTTTAAAATGGAAAAAAAAATTCAAAATAACAAGTAGAAGAGTAATGCTACAAAACAGATCATCAATAGAATTATCTTTCAATCATATAGTGGCAAACTAAACAACTCTGGCTTAAAGTCCTACAGTGATTTAAGCACCAGGGTTGCTTTTCTTGTAAACTCTGGGTTTAATTGTTTATCTTGAACCATAATGACCTGAATCCTACCTGCAAGAGCTGCCTGAACTCTATTCGGATTATTTTCAAACACAAGTTGCTTTTCTGTAGGAGGAGAAGGGGAAAATCTCTTTGCACAGGTGAGAAACAAATCAGACTCAGGTTTGCCACTTTGATTAAATAAACTAAAGAATTCTTTATGTCTACTTGTCTTCCATTCAAATTACAATCCAGCTGAACTAGTAGCAACAGCAATAGGTATATTGTATCTATGTAGATTGTTAATCAGCTTCTCAACACCTGGCATAAATGTAATTGTTGGAACTATTTGCCCTTATTTCTTTTTGCTTTCTGTCAACAGTTCCTCTTTGGTTAATGGAAAACCAAGGACTTCTACAATAACCTGGTCTGGATCCATGCTTTTTGACCCATAATCATAGCTTTCACATCCCACACATATTTCTTTCCATAGCATTCATAGATTTCCTGGAATATCACTGAATAAAGTTGCTCAGTATCCAGAAGAAATCTCTCCATGTCAAAAAGAAGATGGGTGACCAGTTGCAGTGGAGGCATAGGAGCCAGACCAGGTGCCACGAGGCCATCATGCACTGGGCATTGGTCTGATCAGTTAACATAGGTCTTTTCAGTTCTTTCTGAAATCATCCTGCTCATCATTCCTTATACCACAATAGTATTCCATCACCATCATATATCACAATTTATTCAGCCACTTCCCAATTGAGGGACATCCCTTTAATTTCTAGTTCTTTGCCACCACAAATAGAGCAGCTATAAATATTTTTGTGCAAACAATTACTTTCCCATTTTTTTTATCTCTTTGGGATACAGCATAGTAGTGATATTACTGCATCAAAAGGTATGGAGTATGGTTTGTATTCTTGTAAATTTGTGTCAGTTTGTGAATAATTGAGAGGTTATGCCCATGTCAGAGATATTTTGCTATGAAATTTTCCTCTACAATTTTTGTTGCCCTTCTAATCTTAGTTGCACTGCTTTTGTTTGTATAAAACTCTTCTAATTTAATGTAATCAAAATTATCTATTTCATTTTTCATAATGTTCTATATGTCTTGTTTGATCATAAATTCTTTCCTTATCCATAAGTCTGACAGATAAATTTTTCAATGTTCCCCCAATTTGTTTATGGTATCACCCTTTATTTCTAGCTCAAGATCCATTTTTGACTTTATCCATAGTGTATGGAGTAAGATTTTGGTTTATGCCTCATTTTTGCCACATTGTTTTCTAGTTTTCCCAATAGTTTTTTATCAAATAGTGAGTACTTTCCTTAAAAGCTTGTATCTTTGAATTTATTGAACATTAAGTTGTGATGGATATTAACTACTGTATGTTGATTACCTAATCTATTCCATTGATCCACTACTCAGAATCAGATTATTTTGATGATTATTGCTTTATAGTATATTTTGAATCTGCTAGGGTTAGAGCTCCTTTCATCATATTTTTATTGATTCCCTTGAGATCTTCTAGATAAATTTTATTTTATTTTTTTACCAGGCAGAGGAGAGCAAGAAGTGGAGAAAAAATCATTTCATCCAATCCCGTTGCAGCCTATCCAGTCAGGTCACTCCTTAAGAGAGTAAGACAAGCTTCCAAATGACCATTATATTTTTGAGGTAGCAGAAGTCTGTGCCCTTTCTTTGAGATTAATCCGCCCTTGTCTATATCCTTCCTCTTACTCCTTTATCGTCTTTTTTTGCCTCAAGAATTCCAATTAATACGTATCTCTCATCTTTCTTCAGTCTCTGCTACTAGCTGAGAGAAGTTATGCTTTCTATCATCCCACTTGCTGATAGGGAATTACACCCATATTCCTGGAATTTCTGATGATAGAAGCAAGTCATAGCTTAGAAAGGAAAGTCTTACTTGTTTCTGCACTGATAACACCCATTATGTATTCATATTTGAAGAACTAGAGATTTGTCTCTGAATGTATAACCCTACATTTACTGTCTTTGTGGATTCTGAGTGGACCTAAAGAATGTAGCCCTGATAAACCTCAAACACCTTAGAGCAGACTGAATTGTTTATATTTCATTGTATATTATATTCTATGGTGAAGCAATCAAATATTTTTCCTTCTGAACTTTTTTTCTCTTCTGTGGGTTGCATATTTATAATTTCTATGAGGTAGGGATAAAATTTGATGAACTTTTGAGCAATTTTGGTTTCAGTGAAAGCTCAGTTTTTCTTTAAAACACCACTACCAACACCAGCAGCACTATTGAGAACCACATAGAAACATTATTGAAAAGTCTAATGCTCTCTATACCTCATGGGAACCACTGAGATGTATACCTTTAAATTTATTTATAGTCCTCCAACTGGAAGAATGAAGTCTACATCCAATACAGTTTCAGAATCAAAGTAGCTCATAAATTGGTCCACACTTCCCAGGAACCCTTTTTGGAATCAGGGTAATCCAAACATTAAATAGAACTATTTATATGAGATTTTTCTTTAGGGGTAACTCTTGAATAAGGGACTCATAATATCTATCTAAATTGGGTTTGTAAACAATGTTTTTAATGTATGGTTATAATAAGAGCTAGCATTTATATAGATTTTTATTGTACTTATTCATATTAGACAAATAAATAGATTTATATTTATTATGTATAGCTTTATACATAACTATTATGCCTACTTATAATTTATGTACATTATATAGATGGGAATTCAAACCATAGCAGCATTATTTTAATAGCAAAATGCTGGAAGCAATTTAGGTACTCAGTGATTATGGAATGCTGGAACAAATTGTGGTATATATATAAAATGCAAAAAAACATTATAAGAAAATGATGGATTTTGAGAAGTCCTACATGAATTGATGCAATATAAAGAAGGCCAAAATAAAGGAACAATAAACATGATGGCTTCAATGATTTAAATGCGTAAAACACTAAGCAAAAGTAAGACTAAGGTCATATACAAGTAGATGATGCTATTTCTAAATTACAACAATTCAAGTATCTATTCTTTCTGTAAATAATAAATTGTTAAAATTGAAGTGTATGCACACTACCATTTAGGTGCCTAAATAATTTTTCCATTGAAAAGTTTTATGTTATTTGCAGAAAAGTGATTAATATGTCAAAACTTCTCAAGATAAAAAAGTTTGTTAAAATATAACATGTAAACTTTTTTTAGTACTTTCCCTATTCAAGAGTTTTAATTTTTTTAAAGTTACAAGTCAATTGGTGATCCTCATCCACAGAAGCCCAATCTTCATTGTTCAGCACAGGAAAAAAAAATCAGAAAAATACTTTAAAGTACTTAAATGGGTTGTAATTTTGTTTTGTCTGAATCATCAAGATTGCCTATTTGTCTAACTCTGTATTTGATGAAAGGCTGATCAGCTTTTTGTCTCTATGAGTCTATGGAACCCTGAACTGCTGTAGGACCTGAAATCTCATTATTTCAATGAATGCAGGAAATGAAATCAGAAGGCAAACATCCAAGGACAGTAAGGACAAAAATTCTGGCTTCATCTCTACCCTCCACAAAGACTCTTAGCTCCCTTGCTTGATATTTTCTTTTCACAAGAATTCAGACATAGTTGTTTCAGAGCTGAAAATCCTCAGGTATATTAGTGACTGCCATTAAGATTATTCCTCTTTACTAGCACAGATAGTCCAAGATTGACTGCAAAGAAAAGAAAATTAAGGTCATTATTTTTAGTTTTCTATGTTTTGGTATAAAAGTTGAAAAGACATTTAATTCATAAGAGTACATAGTGAGTGCATTTTCTTTACATATCACTATTTAATAAACTTCTGCCCCTGTCAAGGAATCATTCTGCATAGCTACCAGTAATTATTTTGTGAAGTTATTTGTAGCACATGAAATTGTTTAGATATTGGTACTACTATTCCTCCCCTTTTTTGCTATCACAAGGACACTTTGCTGTTATAGTAGAAGAGGACTTGATTTTCAGTTTGAATTTGAACACCCACTTAATTATTTACTAGCTATATGACTTTGGAGAAATAGTATCTCCAAACATTTTTCTAACAAACCTCTCTGACAAAGGTTTAATTTCCCAAATATGTAAGGAACTAAGTCAAATTTACACACAAAAAAAATCGAGCCATTCCTCAATTGACAAATGGCCAAGGGACATGAATAGGCATTTTTCATATCATGAAGTAAAAACTATCAATAAGCACATGAAAAGTGTTCTAAGTCCCTCCTTATTAGGGAAATGGAAATTAAAATAACTCTGAGGATGAGCAGACTAGCCAATATGACAGCAAAAGAAAGTGATAAATGTTGGAGGGAATGTGGCAAAATTGGGACACTAATACACTGCTGGTGGAGTTATGAATTGGTCCATCCATTCTAGTAGGCAATTTGGAACTATGGGCAAAGGACTTTAAAAGAACATCTACCCTTTGACCTAGCCATACCACTGTTGAGTTTGTTCCCCAAAAATATAGTAAGGAAAAAGACTTGTACAAAAAATTGGAAAATGAGGTAGTATCCATCGATTGGGGAATGGCTCAACAAATTGTGGTATATCTTGGTAATGGAATATTTGTTGTGCTAAAAGAAATAAAGAACTGGAGGAATTCCATGTGAACTGGAAAGACCTTCAGGAATTGATACAGAGTAAAAGGAGCAGAACCAGGAGAACATTGTACACAGAGGCTGATAGATTGTGGCACAATCAAATGTAATAGACTTTTCTACTAGCAGCAATGCAACGAACCAGCACAATCCAGAGGAATTTAGAAGAAATTCTGTCCACATCTAGAAAAAGAACTGTGAAAATGGAAATGCATTAGAAAAATATGTGATTAATCACCTAGTATGATAAGGATATGTTTGAGGTTTTGATGTTAAAGGATCACTCTACTGCAGATATGAATACCATGGAAATAGATTTTGAACAATGATACATACATAACCCAGTGGAACTGCTTGTTGGCTTTAAGAGGGAGGAGGAGAGATCAGGGGTGTGTGGGAGAGGGAGTCATGAATCACATAAGCACAGGAAAATATTTTAAATTAAAAAAGTGGAAAAAAAAGAAATAATAGTATCTTCAAATTGGGCTTTAGTTTCCCAATCTCTAAAGTGATGGGATTATATTAGATGTTCTCTAAAATTCCTTATAATCTTGATTTTATGATTCTTTAGTCCTTACCTCTTATCTTTAGGTGTCTCTCTACTAATGTTGAAGCTAATCTCTGCTTAAATGCAAGAAAATTGTATTTGTAGTCAGAGAACCTGGGCTCAAATCCTAGAACTACAACTTACTAATTATGTAGTGTTAATTATTTACCTTTTATTGATATCATTTCCCTCATTTGTAAAATGAGGACGTTGTACTAGAAACTTAAGTATTTTTCAGCTTTAAATGTATGATTCTATTCTTTAAAGGTAAAGGAGGATGCTTTGCTTTTCAAATAATCCATTATATTTTACGGAAGTCTTTAATCCATAGGAAATTTAGCTGTTTGTTGATTTGGAATCTGGTCTTAATGTTGTACTCTGTCCATACTGAGGTCCATTTGTTATAGAAGCACTTCTCTGACAGATTGACCAGTGCAAAGAGGGCTAAGTTCAAATTGGACCTCAGAGGCCTGAAGAAGTCACTATTACATTCTGCTTCAATTTCCTCAATTGTAAAATGTGGGTAATAATAGAGCTTATCTCCCAGGGTTGTTACAAAGATAAAATGAGACAAGTATTTAATACCTAAATTAATAAATATTAGTGTCCTTTCTATGGGGACGTTTTTGAAGTAGAAACTTATTAGTAAAAAGTGGGATACAATGTAAAGCAATACTAAGCAACTGAATAAATTAACATGGCAACAAATATGAGTGTCTCTATAAGCAAGATCATTTCTATATCTTGATTTACACTGTTCTTTATTAACTGGATTAATTTATTCATTCATTGTCCATTGCTTGTTTCAGAATCTTGATAGGTCTGGTGGGACCCCTTACTTCAAGAACTCTTCATCTTCTATTCTGTGACTAAGTAAGGTTCCAGTTGTACAGTTTGTCAACACACAAGAATGGTGAAGAATAATTATTTCTTATTTCCCATTGAGACTTAAATAGCTTATTTTTAAACAAAGCCTCAAAGCAAATGAATTCACTTTTGCTTTATTCAGGACCAAAATGAATCACCAATTAGTTTTATTTCTAGAAATTAATATGATTTCTTTTAGCATTGTGCTATGCTTTTGAAATTGATAGTTGTCTTGTGTATCGGAAGGCAAGAGAAACTGCCATTCCTTCAGTGGTGGGAAAGAAAGGAGAAGAATATTTTAACTACAACAGATAACTCCCTTTCCTAATTTGTTCATAGATACTGTTATATGTGACCAAATACTTATGACTACTTGACTTTATTTTAAAACTTCAATTTCCTCTGATGAATTATTATTCCTCTTATATATTTTACTCAACCTAACCATAGGTTTTTCCAGTAGAATATAAGTTCTTTGTGTACAAAGATGATTTAATTTTTTTGTAACCTGATTTCTTAGGAAAGTGTCTAGACCATAACATAGTAAATGAAAAGTTAATCCAATCCAATTCAACATTTATCAAGTACCTACTGTGTGTAGAACACTGCATTAAATGCTGCAGGAGAAACAAAGTTTATTAGTCTTGGACCCCAGTACCCTTCTAAGCCTTGTTTTAATATCACTTTTAAATATTAAAGTATATTAAGAATGTTAATTATTCCTAGGAAAAAATTAAAATTTAATGAGTGAAATGTAGACCTGCCAACCAGCATTATGAAATTATATTGAAGAGTAGGGCTTTAATAATAAATAAATAGGGCTTTGTATGAATAAATTCACACATACATAGACACAGGCGAGGTAGTATAGTCACTGTGTTGGCAAAGACATGGCACATGTGCCATGGCAGTACAGAGGGAGCTGCTCCCTTCCCACTCTCCACAGCACCTGGGGACGTTTTTCACATGCCCCACTCCTCTGCCCAGCAGCCCAATGGGAACACTTCCTCCCTCTACTCTCTGGGATAATGTGGGGGGGGTATGGCTTACAGGTGGCTTGAGGGTGCATTTTGGATATGCAATCTTTAAAAGACATAGTGGATAGAGAGCTTACCTCAGAATCATGAACATCTGGGTTTAAGTCCATCTACCAATACTTTTGTCTGTCTCTTAATTACTCAGTACCCAAAGAGACTTTCCAAGTAATGGAAAAGGTACTGATCTGTATTCTAGGAGGCATTTTTCATTAAATATTATGATGTTTATTAGTCAGGAGACAGTAAGGGAGAAAATCTCTGGAGAAAACTTGAATTCTAGATATTGTGTATGTTTTATTTGAAACCCAGATTTCAATTCTTCAAGCTTGAAGAGTTTTGTGGACTCCTTCTTAGGTATTTTTCTACACTGGTGGAAAGAATTGTGAATCAACACTTTTAAATAAAAAGGGCAGATTTGGTGCAAGACTTTTAGAAAGGAGAAAAATAATTCTTGCTTTGAGAGAGATATATGGATGTCTCTCAAATAGAGATAAATATGTGGATGTGGTTAAGGGAAAGAACTTTGGTAGGCATGTAGATAACATTTCTGTAGTTTATCTTGTCTTCCTACAGACTTTGAGGAATTTCCGTCAGTGAAATCAGTGCTTTTTTTTCTGGCTAATCTGAGATAACTCTTTCAAAATATGAGTTTATTTAATCTATGTATTTTTAGTGTGTCTAAATCTCCATAATTTCTTTGATTTTCTTATTATTTGCTTAGATGAACTGTGTTTTTTTTTTGCTAGTCACTCTTTGTGATTTTTTTTGTGTGATTAGCATTTGGTAGGAAGAAGACAAATCTTTCTAACAAGCTTGGGAAATACTCTCTCTTCAAAAGATAGCAGCCAGGAAACTGACTTGCACTTAAATAAAACCACATGCCTAAGCTAACAATACTTCAGTGGTTTGGGGTATAAAGAACTATAATTCTCAGAGAAGAACAGAGATGTCAGACTCTTTACCATATCTTCTGCATTTAAGGATGAATGTATTAGTTGAAAAGATTGAAGAAATATTTATCCATGCTTACCAAATGAACCATATTTGTTATTCAGTCTTTCAGTCATGTCTGACTCTGTGATCCTGTGGACTTGTCCATAAGACATTCTTGGCAAAGATACTAGAATGGTTTGCAATTTCCTTTTCTAGTGTGACCCTATTTTATAGATAAGGAACTCAGGCAAATAGGGTTTAAGTGATTTACCCAGGGTTACATAGTCAGTAAATATCTGAGGCCACATTTTAACTCAGACCTTCTTGACTCCAGGCCTGGTACAATCCATTCTACCACCTAACTGCTATAGATAAGAGCTACATTTAAACAGTCCTTATTGCATGATTTATATGCTTTCTTCAAGGGTACACAACTTTCCAGCTTTCATTGACCCTCCCCATGTATAAAAGGGCTATATAAAATCAAACCAAAACATTACTAATTTGATACTAAATACATCCTACTCCTTGCCTTTCTATTGAGAGGAGGAATGCATGATTCATTATATGTTCTGTTGAGCCAAGATACTCATTGAAATCAAAATGCATCTAGCTATCTTTTAATTAATTTTTGTTCACAATATTGTATTTATTCTGTAAATTATGCTTCTGGTTCTGCTTACTTTGCAAGGTTTTTTGCTATTACAAGCCAGTTACTCCTTCATGAAAGCTTGAAGTCATCCTATCTATCAAGTCCCTTCAATTCTACCTAACTTGAAATCATAGTTTTCCATTCTCATTGCTATAACACTAAGCTAAACCCTTATTACCTCTAGTCTAGATAATTGCGCAAGTCCCCTAACAACTCTTATAATTTTTAACTAGCCTTTATAGTACTGCTAGATTAACCTTTATGGTAAAAATCTATTTAAAAAGGACTGATTCACTAAAGTCCTAATCTTTCATTTGGGGACATCATAGGACAATGAGTCATACCATCTTGCTGGGCTAGTGATCCAATTCAATTCTCCACGAATTCTTTGGGAAAGGTCATTGAATTGTTAAAGTAAAGGGCACAAATTAATATCACATTAGAAGGATAAAAATCAGAAGAAAATATAGATGTAATAATGTATTCTTGATGTATTTGTGAATTAATCTAAACATCTTGGAAATCAATTTTGAGCTATGCCCCCAAACATGAAGTTATATTATACTCCAAACCATTGTAAATTACAAAATATAAGAATAGTCAATGTAAGAGGGGTTTTGGAATATGGGGCATACTGTTACATAGTTGGTGGAGCTGTGACCTGCTGAAACCATTCTAGAAAATAATTTGGAATTAGATAAAAAAAAAGTGGCTAAAATTTCCTAACTTTTACCCAGAGATTCTACTGAGAGGCATATTCTACATCAAGGACACTGACAAAAAAGATGCACCTACTTAGGTGCATAAGCAAATATATCCACACAACACAGTAGCACTTTTTCTGGAAGCAAAGAATTATAAGCAAAAGATTAGGAAATAGCTAAACAAATTGTGATATATTGAAGCAATGGAAAATTACTATGCTATGAGAAATGGTGAACATAATGAATGATAGAAGTATAGACAGATCTGTTTAACAAAACGAAATGATCAGAATAAGGGAAACGATGTTTATAATAGCTCCAACAATGTAAATGAAAAAACAAAAAAATCAAAATGAATATTGCAGAATTATTATGATATAGCTTGGCCTAAAAAAGTGATATAAAAAGATATTCTCCCCCAATATTTTGCAAATGTGGAGACCATAAAATATGACATTCATCAGAAGTCAATGTTGAGAAAGATGCTACAATACTGAAGTAAAGTCATATTTGAGTCATGTAGAACTGAAGCACACATAACCTCTAAAAATGATTAAATTGAATGAAGGCTGAGTACAGAGGAGAAAGTGCTCTACCTATGTGGATAGGAATGAATTTATTGTTGTTTTGCGTTATATCACATTTAGGAATTCCCCAGTGAGTTGCTAGACTTGACCTTACATTTTTACATTGGGGTCCTACTTTTGTGCATCTTGAAAAAACTAAAAATTTCTGAAGTGACACAGCAGAAATCTGCTGGGGGGGTAGCTAGGTGGCTCAGTGAATTGGCAGCCAGACCTGAATATGGGAGGTCCTGGGGTCAAATTTGGCCATAGACACTTCCTAGCTGTGTGACCCTGGGCAAGTCACTTAACCCCAATTGCCTAGCCCTTATTGATCTGCCTTGAAAGCAATATTTATAATTAAACCCAAGACAGAAGGTAAGGATTAAAAAAATGAAATTTTCTGAACCAGTTTTGTTTCTGCGGAAGTCTGCTTAGGGAAGAGATTGAGCCTGGTGAAATGTGAAATTCCTGGTATGAGGGAAAGTTGAATAGCTTTCAGAATCAGTCAACCTTTTAGGGTTCACCAAAGGGAAGTATTCAGAAAGTGATTTAAAGGGAGAACAAACTGAAGCTACTAAAATCTCAGGAAAAATAAAAATTAAGAACACTATCCACATTCAGAGGAAGAGCTATGGGAGTAGAAACAGAAGAAAAACAACTGCTTGAACACATGGGATGATGGAGATATGATTTAGAATGTAGACTCTAAATGACCACCACAGTGAAACTATCAATAATATGGAAATAGGTCTTGATCAATGACAAATCTAAACCCAGTGGAAACACGTTGGCTATTAGTGATGGTGGTGATGGTTGGGATGGGGAGAGAAAGAACATCAATCATGTAACCATGGAAAATTTTTCTAAAAAAATGAATGAAAAAAGAAAAAAATTAAAACATAAACAAAAATATATAATACAACAGGGAATCTATTTAAAACAAAAGAAAAATATGGCCTCCAGGACACTAAAAGAGTACAAGCATCATTAAACAAATCATTGTAAGCTAAAAATAAACAAATCAATACCTTTTCAGAGTAGTGGAAACTGTGACTTCCAGGAGAGGGCATAGTGTAATAGAGAAATAAGAATTATGAAAACTGAATTTATGTCATAAAGAGCAGAAATAATTTGCAGAAAAGAAAAAAAATTAATTGACAGTAGCAAATCTCAGCAAAGAATCAAAAGAGGGAAGAGCTGATTGGGAATATAAATGTGCAGAAGTGAAGGATAACTTGAAATAAGAGTAAGAAAAGGCCAGTAATGTTGAAAAAAATCATGATCTCAACACAAGCAAAAAAATGTTTTTTGCAAAGACACTTATACTATGAAACAAACTAAGGATTATAGATCTCCTAGAAACATGTTGGCAAACCTATGACATGTGTGCCAAAGGGGGCACTCAGAGCCTATCTGTAGGCATATGCACTTTCATCCCAGCACAGAGTTCATTACTAGAAAGCTGGAAGTATGTGGGACTGGGCTTCTCCTCTTCTCTTATCCACTCACACTTGAGGCCATTTCTCACATCACCTGCCCATCTAAATGTTTTGCCATCAGTGCCCTAGAACAAAAGTAAAAAAAAAAACACCAGAAAATTCTCAAAAACTTCTGAACACAGAAAACAAATTTACTTAGGCAAGAATACACAGATGACCTCCAGGAAAAAAACAAAACCAATTAACCAACAAACAAATCTATGCCTCAAACTCCAAGATGCATAGTGGCTACATTTAACCATTGCAATAGCAAAAATTTCTGCAAGGGAAAAAAGGTGAAAAAAACACTCTTCAAATATGAAGAAAAGAAAATTAGAATAATATTACAATATTCTGCATCTAACAGAAATTTAAAGAGGAATTGGAATATTGGATTCTGAAGAGTAAAGGAACTCCAGATACAAGCCAAAGTGAACTATCCCACAAATAAGCATAATCATCAATGAAAAAAAATAGATGTTCCATAAAGGAGAGGCATTCAAAGCACTTCAAGAAATAAAGTCAGACCAGAACAAACTTGTGAACACTCCTAGCAAACAGAATCAAAAGAGAAGTTTAAAAAAATGCAGAAACTAAAGAATGGACAAATTTGAAAATATGTGAGCCTGATACAGTTGAAGTGGGAAATTGAAAGCAAAAGTTATGTGTGGCTTTGGGAATAGCAAAAATAACTACAAATTAAAAACAGTAGCATTAAAGTGCTTCTTTCCAAAAGAACCCCAAAAATCACAGATGAGTGAAAATAGAATTCAAATACTAGAGCAAATATTGGAGTAACAGGTCTGAAATATTATGGAATAAACCTCATAGAACTCTGCCTAGAGGTGAATCAGTGCTTTTCATTTGTGTGTGTGCGTGTGTGTGTGTGTGTGTGTGTGTGTGTCCATGCTGAAGAACAATAGGGCACATAAAATGGGGAAGAGAGAAGGAAGACAGAAAAAAAAATGTGTGACATTCTCATCAAACAACAACAAAGAAGTTAGGGAAGATGTATGAGTAGCAGGAAGAAATACAAATTTCTCAAGGGGTGATAAGATAATAGGCAAAAGGGAATTAGGACCTGAAAATACATTGTAATAGAATTTAAAAATTAAAGGGAAACAACTCCTCTAGTCTCTTCTAATCTCCTATAGTTCTCTAATTAGAAAACATTAGGAAATAACTTTAAAAAACTGCTAGGAAGAAATGGAAAGACATTGAGTAGAAATTTGGCTTAAACTAACCCTTTATAGCATATTCCACAATACATTCTAAATATATATGCACATTTAATATAAGATATTATACAAATAAAAATGACAAAGAGATCATATGCTTTCATAGTTGAATGTAGGAGATGTTTTTAATAAAACAGGGGATAGAGAACATTATAAAAATGATGAGACAACTTTGATCATATGAAACTAAAAAACTGCTGCACAAATTAAAATAATGAATTTAAGGTAATGGGGGAAAGTATATTAAATGTCTTAGAGAAGGATCTAGAAAATATACGTTTATATAGTTGCTTATATATCTAAAAATTTAGAGCTATCTTTCCTATATATCTATATAACTTGTTGCCTAAATATGTAGTTGCCTGTGTATGTTTTTATATTTAAATAACATCTTTCTGTCTATATCAGTGATTCCCAAAGTGGGCACCACCGCCCCCTGGTAGATGCTGTAGCAATCCAGGGGTGCAGTGATGGCCACAGGTGCATTTATCTTTCCTATTAATTGCTATTAAAATTAAAAAAAATAATTTCCAGGGGCATTAAGTAATATTTTTTTCTCGAAAGGGGGCCGTAGGCCAAAAAAGTTTGGGAACCACTGATCTATATATACCTATAATTCTCTCATAAATGTCTTTGTGAGTGTCTTAATATCTATAAATATATCTATATGTTCATAGATACATATGAATATATGAAGTATAATATTCTTATATTTTTAACTTTGGGAAGAAAAAGAAAGATAGTTTTACATTCTATATGTGTATATTGCAATTGCATATATATAATACATATGTTTATATAATATATAATGATATTACATGTATGTATTTATTACATATAGATGATATATCTAGATAAATAAATGATTGATAGAGGATAGATGATAGGTATATCTCTCAATGGCAAAAATCAAAAGATTATATAATTGTGACTTTATTCCTGAAAGGAAGACATAGGGACAACAATCTTGATTGATTTATATAGGTAGTTCTTCTGTAGATTAAAGTCTGAGAAAGATACCTGTGGCACAGAAAAATTGAATAAGATTTGGGATTTATACTTGGGTTTTTCTCTGTCTGAGGTCTCCTCTATCTCATGTTCATGTGCCTTTCCATATATTTGCTTTGGGAAGGCACACATGAGTATTTTAACTATATAGAGAAAATGAGTATGCCCTCAATTACAGTAAAGTATGTAGTTTAGTGAATTATTCCTATTTTTTATTATTTATTTATCTGCCTAATACAGACTTAGTAGTGGTATTACTGGATCAAAAGGTATACATTCTTATATAGCTCTTTGGGCATAATTCTAAGTCACCCTCCAGAATGGTTGGATCAGTTCACACCTCGACCAGTGATGCATTCGTACCCCAATTTTGCCATATTCCCCCCAACATTTATCTTTTTCCTTTACTGCCATGTGGCCAATCTGATAGCTTTGAGGTGGTACCTCAGAATTGTTTTAATTTGCATTTTTCTAATCAAGAGGGATTTAGAACATTTTTTCATAGGATTGTAGATGGCTTCAATTTCTTCAACTGATAATTGCCTATTCCTATCCTTTGACCATTTATCAATAGGGGAATGACTTAGATTCTTATACCCTTGTCTTTCTTCTTTATGTATTTGAGAAATGAGACATTTATCAAAGGAACTGTTATAAAATTTTCCCAGTTTGTCTCTTCCCTTCTAGTCTTGGTTGCATTAGTTTTGTTTGTACAAACACTTTATAATTTAATATATCATCAAAAGTATTCATTTTATATGCTATAATATTCTCTGTTTCTTCTTTGGTCATAAATTCTACACTTCCTCATAGATCTGAGAGGTAAAACTATTCTACATTCCCCTAATTTACTGATATCACTCTTTATGTTTAAATCATATTTCCGTTTTGACCTTATCTTGGTATAGGGTATGAGATGTAAACCTAAATTTTGCCATACTGTTTTCTAATTTTCCAAGCAATTTTTGTCAAATAGTGAGTTCTTATCATAAAAGCTGGGATCCTTGGGTTTATCAAACACTGGATTGCTGAGGTAATTCACCCCTAGTCTATTCCACTGATCCACCCTTCTATTCTTTAGCCAGGACCATATTGCTTTGATAATTACTGCTTTATAGTACAATTTAATATCTGGTACCACTAGAGCACCATCCTTCACATTCTTTTTTCATTAATTCCCTTGATATTCTTGACTTTTTATTCTTCCAGATGAATTTTGTTATTATTTTTCTAGTTCTATAAAACAGATTTTTTTCATAGCTTGACTTGTATGGCACTGAATAAGGAAATTAAATTAGCCAGGATTGTCTTTTTTTATTATATTGATTCAGCCTATCTATGAGCAATTAATGTTTTTCTAATCATTTATATCTAATTTATTTCTGTGAAAAGTGTTTTGTAATTGTGTTCATATAATTCCTGCATGTATCTTGGCAAATAGCTTCCAAAGTATTTTATATTGTAAACAGTGATTTTAAATGGAGTTTCTCTTTCTAACTTTTGCTTCTAAGTTTTTTGGAAATATATAGAAATGCTGATGATTTTTGTGGATTTATTTTGTATTCTGCAATTTTGACATCTTATTAATTAATTCAAATAATTTTAGTTGATTTTCTAGAATCTTCTAAGTTTACTATCATATCAACTGCAAAGAGCGATAGTTTAGTTTCCTTATTGCCTACATTGATTCCTTCAATGTCTTTTTTTCTTTAGTTGCTAAAGCTAGTATTTCTAGTACAATATTAAATAATAGTGGTGGTGATAATGGGCACCTTGTTTCACTCCTGTTATTATTTAGAAGGCTTCCAACTTATCCCCAGAGCAGATGATACTTGCTCATGGCTTTAAATTAATACTACTTATTATTTTAAGGAAAGGCATTTTATTCCTAGGTTTTCTAATATTTTCAATAGAAATGAGTGTTGTATTTTTTCAAAATTTTTTTCTGTCTATCAAGATAATCATTTGATTTCTGTTAGTTTGATAGCTGATATGGTCAATTATGCTGACACATAGCTGATTTTTAAACAAATATTTTCAACAGATTTCTGAAGTGTCTACTTTTTCTAGTTTGAAAACACTAAATGTCAATCACAAAATATGCCTTTGACACTTTTAATTCTTATTGAATGAAAAATAAAAAATTTGAGGTGAATAATCCATATGGCTCATCATCTATCACCTGGACTATACTAGTACTTTCTGACTCTAAATCAAACACTTTTACTTAATGGGTTTTTCCATGTCTTATTTGAAAGGCACCTCTACTGATTTTCTACCTGGCTATCTATTAGAATTTGAAAGTAACATTGATTCCTTGTTTATTTCTTTGCCAATACAAGAGGATGGTGGATGACATCAGTCTCAGGATGGTGCCTTAGTCACAGGATGCTAGGGATTAATGAGTAGGGAAAAGAGACTAACAGTGCTTTCAGTATTCATAAAAATGTTATTTATCGGTTTTTCTACTAAAACAACAATTTGAATTTGGAAAGAAAAATGTATTTTCTTTTGTACTTTGTATTTTCTTTGTACTTTATTTTGGTAGAGTAAAAAAAAAGCCTTGTAGTTTGAAATCAAAGACATCATAAATAGGTGATCAATCTAGAGAATGAATGATAGTAAGATTATGTCCCTTCTAATTATTTTCAATGAAATTAAAATTTTTTACTTGTTAATACAATATTTAATACACCTTTTTTGACATTTTGTGATCTGTGTTCTCCCCTTCCTTTCCATCTTTCCCTCCTCCCAAAATGGTTAATAATATGACCTGTGTTGCACGTCTGCTATTATATATATTTCCATGTTCATTATATGAAAGAAGACACATAATCACTTACAACAGTGATGGGCAAACTAAGGCCCTGGAGGCCATATACAGGTCCCTGAAATGTTCTATCAGGCAGGGTGATATTATTCCTAATCTGAGATATACAATGAGTAGGATACAATACAATGAAACTTCGGAAGAGTTGCCTTAGAAACAGACTGACGGATGAGCATTTCCTTTCCTTTGGCCCCCTCTTTAAAAAGTTTGCCCATCACTGACTTACACTATAGAAAATGTAATAAAGGGAATAAAGTGAAAAATGATTTGTTCAATCTGCATTCAGTTTCTCTAGGTTCCTTTTTTGGCAGTGGAAACCCTCTTTTGTATGAGTCCTTTGGGAGTTTTGTAAATTCTTTCATTGCTGATAATAGTTAATTCATTCTCAGTGGTTCATGACAGATTATTCCTATTAGTACTGTTGTGAGGATTACTTAGTTATTAGTTTAGTATTAGTATTAGACCTAACAGGAAGGGCTGGAGAATTCCAAAATGGAATGGAGAAGCAGGAAGTGTCTTCTTGCTCATGGAGAGAGACTCTATGGTGGTTGAGACAAGTTGCAACTGATCCTAGGAGACCTCAGTTTACCAGAGATCCCGAAGGAAGACCGTCACCTACTTGTGGGAGATTTTGGTAGAGACTATTAATCCCAACCTGAGTTGCAGGTCAACGTGGGCTGGATTAGCTCCCAGAATCTACCCACCTGGAAGAGTGCAGCAGGTGGTCCTGGAGGAGCTGAAACATCACTGGAGTGAGGCTGGACACTACTGTGAGGATACCCACTTCAGTCCTGCTGTTCTCTGGGTCCTGTCATGCTTAGGTCTCAGTTTAGTGTAGACAAGTCCCTCCTCTGACCCTGTGGTTTGCCCTTAGTCTGTAAGTGTAGTTACCCCTATTCCCATCCTTTATCATAGTTTCCCTAATTAAAAATTGCTATAACTTTTGCCTTTTGCCTGCTGGTTCCATTGGCCCTTGCCTAGGTGGGGCAGTGTGACTGTTAGAGCCTAACTGCCATTTCTTTCAACAGTCACCTCCTTGGCAGTTAAAACCCAGTTTCCCTACCTTATTTGGTCCCTCCATCTGTCATTCCTGTCTCCCTCACACCCTTCTGGACCCACATTTAATATTCAAGTCTACTTCCCTGGTTATTCCCCCATTATAGTTCCTACATTATTCTGTTGTTTCTGCTCACTTCACTTTGGATAATTTCATATAACTCTTTCTAGTTTGTTTTTTTTATAGTCTTGTTTATCATTTCTCATGGGCAATCGTACTTCATTACAAGCAAATACAATAATATTTTAAACATTCTCTAATTTATGAGCATCCCTTGTTTCTGGTTCTTTGTTACCACAAAAAAGAGATGTTATAGGTATTTTGGTACAAGTAGGTCCTTTCTCTCTATCTGTGATCTCTTTCGGATTCAGCTCTAGTAGTGGCATTATTGGGTCAAAGAGCTTGTACAGTTTTATGGCCCTTTGGGCATGATTTTAAAATTGCTCTAGTTTACAGTTCTATCACAGTCTACAGTTCTAATAGCAGTGTATTAGTGTCCCAGTTTTACCACAACACCTCCAACATTTGTCATTTATCATTTTTGTCATACTAGCTAATCTTATAGGTGTGAAGTGGTACCCCAGAGTTGTTTTAGATTGCTTAATAGTGAGTTAGAGAATTTTTTCTTATGATTAAAGATAGTTTTAGTTTCTTCATCTAAGAATAATCTGTTTATATGTTTTGACCATTTGTCAATTGGGGAATGCTTTGTATTTTTATAAATTTGACTCAGTTCAATACATATTTGAGAAATGGCACCTTTGTCAGTGATCATTGCTATAAAATATTTCCTTTTTTGTTTTGTTTTTTTTCTGTTCTAATTTTTATTTCATCTTTTTTTGGCAAAACATTTTTTATTGAATTTAGTCCAAATTATTTCTTGTTTGAGCGTAATTTCCACCTTATCCAGAGATATGACAGGTAACTATTCCATGCTTTCCTAATTTGCTAACATTTTATTTAAAAATTTTTGCATCAATATTCATAAGAGAGATTGGGCTGTAGTTGTCTTTCTATTTTTCTCTTCTTGGTTTAGTATCAATACTATATGTTTGTGTCATAAAAAGAATTTAGTAGACTTCCCCAGGTATTTTTTCCAAGTAGTTTACATAGTATCTTCTATTAATCTTGGTAATTTATTTAAAATATTCATCTATTTTGCTTAGGTTATTAGATGTATTGGCATATAATTAGGCAAAATATCTGCTAATAAATATTTTAAGTTTCTTCTTCATTAGTTGTGAATTCTTCCTTTTCATTTTTGATACTGGTCATTTAGTTTTCTTCTCTTTTTTTAACCATGTGAACCAATGTTTTATCTATTTGATAATTTTTTTCACAAAACCAGCTCTTCTCTTATTTATTGGTTAAATGATTTCATTACTCTGAATTTTATTATCTCTCCTTTGATTTTCAGGATTTCTAATTTGGTGTTTAATTGGGAGTTTTAAATTTATTCTTTTTTCAGTTTTTTTAGTTGTATGTCTAATTCATTGGTCAGCTCATTTTCTATTTTATTGAGGTAAGCATTTAGAGATATACAATTTACCCTAAATACTCTTTTGGCTGCATCCCCCAAATTTTGAGACATTGTCTTCCTTGTTGTCATTTTCTTTAATGAAAATTTTGATTAGTCCTGATTTGTTTTTTGACTAAGTAATTTTTAGGATGAAATTTATTTAGGTTCCAATTAATTTTTAGGGTTTTTTCCTCCTTTGGGCTTTACTTGAATTTAATTCTTATTGTATGAGGGTCTGAAAAGAATGAGTTTTATATTTCTGCTTTTCTACATTTGGTTGTGAGACATATCTTATTAGATGATTGATTTTTTTGAAGGTGTCATATATTGCTAAGAAAAAGGTATTTATTCTTTTCTCTTCTTGTTTAGTATTCTCAAGAAATCTATCAGATTAATTTTTCTAGAATTATATTCACCTCCATAATTTTTTGCTCATTTTAAAATTTGATTTTTATAATTCTGAGAGAAGAAAGTTAATGTCCTCTACTGATCCATTTTATTTTTTATTTCATCCTGTAACTCATTTCATATAATTTTCCCTTAGAAATTGCCATGCCATTTGGTACATATATGTTTAATATTGTTATTACTTTATGATCAATGGTTCCTTTCATCAATATATAATTTCCTTTCTTATCTCTTTTAAATAGATCAATTTTTACTTTTTTGTCTGAGATCATAATTACTCCCTTTGCTTTTTAAACATGAATCATAATAGATTGTGTTCCATTCCTTCACTTTTATTCTTTGTGTATCTCCTTGCTTTAAATGAGGTTCTTGTAGACAAGCATAATTTGAGATTTTGACTTTTAATCCCTTTTGCCATCCTCTTATTTGAGGGTGAGTTCATCTCATTCCCATTTACAGTTATGAAGACTAATTATGTGTTTTCCTGCATTCTATTTCCCCAAGACTCCTGTTTATATTTCTCTTCTTTATTTGGCCAGTTACTTCTGACTACCACCTCCTTGAGATTATCCTCCCTTTTGTCTGTCTTATTTTTTATTATTCCTCCCCTACTATTTCTCTATAGAGTAAGATTATTTTAATCGATGAGAGTGTGGATATCATTCCTGTTTTGTTCCAATTCTTATGAGTAATGATCAAGAATTTCCTGACATCACCCATTTTACTCTCATTGTAATGTTCCTTATGCTGCTCTTCATGTGAGATAATTTACTCTCAACTTTCTCTGCTTTTCTCTTTTTTTCAGTGTATTCCTGTGAGGTGGTTGATGTTTTCAATCTTTTTGATTCTATTAGATGCAATGTCCAACATTGTGAGTTAGTTATTGTTTTCCAGGCCCTCAATGACTTCATTGCCATTGTGACTGAGGTACAGTCCTCTAAGGTTCCCCAGGCTCTGATGGCCTTAAATTTTGGTTAGCCAGTTTCTCTGCATGCTGGGAAAAATCATATTACTGAGGGCATCCAGGTTCTGGAACTTGGTGATCTTATTTTTCCCCAAGAACAAACTGTCAAGAGTGGTCCAGCTGTCAATGTTTTCAATGACTTGGATTTGGTTAGATCCAAGTTCCAGCATCTTTAGTTGCTAAAGGTTATTGATGATTTTGATTTTGTTAATTTAATTGTTTTCCAGGAAGAGTTTCTTTAAATTAATGGGGTATTCTGTTCCTTCAATGTTTCACAGAAGATTAAAAGAAATGACTATAGTCTCAAGCTCTGTCAACACCAACAGGTTCTCAATCTTTTTGATCTGGTTGTCATAGAGGTCCAGCTCTCAAAGGCTCTTTAATTCATTTTTCTTAAATATTTTTATTTTTCTCCTTTTTTATTATGTAATTTTTATCTTGAGTACCTTAAGTACCTTCATTATTTGTTATACCATAGATATCTTAAGTATACTAGTTATCACTTTGGGGTGCTGGAAGGTGATTAATTTAACTCCATTGGTTCCTTGAGGGTTTTTTTCCTGTTCTATTTGCCTTTTTATGCCTTTCTTAAGTGTTTAGTTGATCACCATATTTTCTTTTGGGTCTGATTATTTCATCAGGTATGCTTTGAAACACTCTATTTCATTAAATGTGCATTCTCTCTCCTAAAGTATTTTTCTCAGTCTCACTGGGTAAGTGATTCTTAGTTGTTATTGTCCTAGATCATTTGTCTTGTGGAATATATTCCATGCCTCCTGGCCCTTTAATTTAGGAGCTGTGGCTCCATGAAGCTTGAATTGTTTATTTTCTGGCTGCTTACTGTATTTTCCCCTTGGCCTGGGAGTTCTGAAATTTGGATATGATAATTTTACGATTTTAAAAATTGGGATCTCTTTCAGGAGGTGATCAGGATATGCTTTCAATTTTTATTTTTCCCTCTTGTTCAAGATCAAAGAATCAGAGAAGTATTCTCTGAATTTCTTGCAATATGGTGTTTAGGTTCTTTTTTTCTTTATCTTGGCTTTCAGGCAGTCAGTCCACGGATTCTTTTGTTATTTCTCCTAGATCTATTTTCTAGGTCAGTTGTTTTTCAAGTGATATTTTTAAGATTCTCCGTGACTTTTCTTTAAAATTATTTTTATTGCTTCTTAATTTCTCCTGGAGTAATTCACTCCCATTCATTTCAGCTTTATATTAAAGAGGTCATTTACTTCTTCATGGTTTTGCATTTCCTTTTTTGATTTATTTTTTTATTTGAAATTTTGCCTTTTATTTTGAGTGAACTGTTTTCCTCAATAAGTTTTTGTTGTAAGCTGTTCACTTTTTCTATCATTTTATTTTCTAAAATTATTTCTATGTTTATTGTTTGTTTGTTTTTTAACCTCTTTTGAAAGTATTCCATGAGTTCATTTTGGGCTTGACATCCTTTCACATTTTTCTTTGAGGCTTCACACATTTTTATTTTCCTATAGTCAGTGCCAGTTTTTTCTCTGTTTGCTCATGGACGGTGGGTGGCTTTTCCCTTGACTACTTATATGCCAAAGATTAGCTTCATAACTGAGGCAGAAGAAGTACTATCCGAAGTTTGTATTGTAGTCTATTCTAGTGTTTGGATTGGTTGACTGTCTTGTTTCCCAGACTGAGCATTCCACAGATATATCCTGGTTGGCCCGCTGTGAGGTTTATAGCAGTTCTATTCAGATACTCTTTGGCTGGGTTGTTTGGATCTGCTCTCTTCCACCAACACTGGACCTCATTGGGCTAAGTTACTCCTTATGATGCCCATACTGGGCTGCACCCAGAACTGTATTTTCTTGATTTTTGCTCTCCCCCTACTACAGCTGGACTGAGATCAGGTATTCTCTTTCCCCTGTCTTTTGTGCTCTTTTTGCCCCAATATTCAACATTCTGCCCTCCTTGATGTCACTCCAGGGCATTCTGGTCTAAAGTACCACTTTACCCTGTCTACTGTTGGTTCTGCCACTCTAGGATCAGATTTGCAGCATTTTTATTTTTGTGATAGGCTGGATGATTATTAATGATCTCAGCATTTCTTACTCTGCTCTCTTAGCAATCAGAAATAGGAACTTTCTAATTCTGAGATTCTTTCATTTGAAAGTGGAAAAATGGGCATCTGTGGTGGAGCTAAGACAGCAAAAGAGTGAAGTTTTAAAGTGAAGTTTTCCCAACATTCACCAACCAAATAAATGTAAACAACAGTTCATATTATATTTTGTTATGGCAGAACCAATAAAAAGTCAGGGTGAGGCACTCACTTTTTTTCAGCCCAAGATAACTTAGGTCAGAGCACACTAGGCAGCAACAGAAGATGTGGAACATAGCAATGGAGATATTGACAGTAACATCTTTAGGAGCTCTAAGTATAAATATGGAAAAGGTATTGGACAAAAAGGGGAAAATAAAAATGGAAAAGGTCAAAAAGATTTAGGGAGATTCCTGTCCTAGCACTGGGCATAATATAGATTGACAACCCCATTGCCCATTACAACTTATGGGACACAGCTCCCATACAGAGAGGAGCCTTCCAGTCAAAAGGGATCAATGGCACTCTATAGCAATAGCAATTATAGATGGATTACAGGGGGATTTCCTGGATTGGATAAGATGAAAGACCACGTTAGAATTGACCAAATCTCTCTCTGGATCCTTAATAAGCTTAAATTTGTGCTATGATCCTTTTCTTTGGTTACACAGAACGAGCTGAAATTTCCCAAGTTTGACATATGCTGAAAGGATAAAAATTTTAGGGCCCCAAAAGATATTCAATGGCAGCTGTTCCAAGTCTCTTAATTTTTACAGTTAAGGAAACTATGTCCAAATGTGGCTAAGTATTTGCTGATGCTGGCATAAAATAGTGTTTGAGCCTGATTCATTTAAGCATCAGACTGCTTAAAAAACATTTGTATTTTTAAGATTATGTTTTTTGTTTTATATGACCAGATTTTAGTTTTACATCTCATTTCTCTATGCTATTTTTTCCAGGTCACCTATTCCTTGAAACAAATTTTAATAATTAATATTTAAATTTTAATATTTATTATTTTAAAACTACTTTATATTCATTTGCTAGCTTTAAGTTTTTTTGGAATTTTATTCAGAAAATCATCTCTCTTTTTCCTATTAATGAATGCTTTTAGGAATATGATTTTTCCTTAGGATAGTCTTAACTATATCCCAGAAATTGTAGTATTCTGTTTCATTATTATCATTTACTTTCACAATTGTCAAATGTTTCTGACTCAGTTGTTAATCTCATTATTCATGATTTTATTGTTACAGCTGGTCAGTGTTGATGTCTTTTGTTTTTACTCCATAAACTGAGTGCTATCTTATTGCATCAAAAGTCTGAAGAGTATATGATTAATATTTTTACCTTTAGGAATTATTTACAAAATTACATACCTTCCTATAAAATTGTGCATACTCTTTGAACAAGCAATACTGCCACTAAATCTATACCTGAAAGAGATCAAAGAAAAAAGGAATAGAACATATGTGTTTAAAAATATTTATAGTAACTATTTTTGTGGTGACAAAGGATTTGAAATTTAAGATATGCCTATCAGTTGGGAAATGGTTGAACAAGTTGTGGTATATGATTTTCATGGAATACTATTTTGATATAACAAATAATGAGTGGGATAGTTTTAGAAAATCCAAGTAAGACATATGAATTGAGACAAAGTGAAGTGAGCAGAACCATAAGAACACAGTAACAGCAGAAGTGCATGCTAATCAACTATGAATGAATTAGCTATTCTGATCAATACAATGATCCAACGTAATTCTAAAGCATGTATGATAAGAATTATCCTCCTCCACGAAAAGAACTAAAAAAGACTGAATGCAAATCTAAGCACAATATTTATACTTTCTTTAGTTTTAAAACATTTTTGGCAACATAATTTGAGAAATATGTTTACATTAGGTCTTGATCAATGACAAATGTAAAACCCAGTGGAACTGCATCTCAGCTAGAGGAGGGTTCTAGGAAGAGGAGAGGGAAAGAACATAAGTCATGTAACCATGGAAAAAATTTTTTAATTAATCAATAAAAATTTTAAAAAATATGTTTTCATGATTTTACACATCTAATTGTTATCATATTGCTTACCTTCTCAATGAAAGGAGGATGAACAGGGAAAAGGCACAGGATTTCAAATGCAATTAAATTAATCTTAAAAATAGAAAAATACATTTATTTAAAGATATGCAAGTTTGATTTTTGTAAATGTTCTAAGGCCATGCAGAAATGTAGCATTCTTGAACTGTCATCTTTGTAATATACCATGAATCTTCTATGCCTAGTTAATACCCCAAATTGAAAACTACATTTTAAAAATTCTTTATTTCCTCTTTTGTTTTTTCTTTCTCTAGGTTTATCCAAAATTGAGAAAGGTTTCCTGAAGCATTCTATTATTATTGGATTATTGGCTTTTTTATTATTAATTTTTCCTTTATGATTAGGTGCTAAAGTATCTGCAGCTAGCAAGTTCAATATTGATAATAGTTTGTTGTTTAAAATCCATTTAATCACAATGTAATTTTCTTTATCTTTTCTTATGTTGTGATTTTGTGGATTTATTTTATCTCATAACATGATTGTGATGGCTGCTCTTTTGGAGGGAACTCATAGATGGTAAAATTTGTTCTAGCCCTTTATTTTTATACTTTGCCTGTCCTTACATCTTAAATGTATTTCCTGAAAGCAACAGACAGGAAAATTATATTTCTTAGCCAGTCTAAACTTAAAAAATAATTATTAAATCGTTTAGTCTACTCTCAACTGAAGTTATGCCAGATTTATACTACCCACTTCTTCTCTGTAACTTTGTTAATTTTATTAATTTGGGAATTTAAAAAAAATCATCTTCTTCCCTAATACAGCACTGGTTCTTTTCAATTATTTTTGTTTGACTTATATTAAAGCAATATAATTTTACAAAAAAGTTTTCCCTCCTTATTCTTAATGCCTCTAAATATACTTGGAGGACCAGCACAAGCCTATAGTAGGGACCTGAACCCCAGATCAAGGCAATCCTCAGTGTACCTGCTCTGTTCAAGTTCAGAGTGAGGTCCAAAGTCCCTGCCCAAACCTATGGCTAGATCTTAAGCCCCACCACAAGGTAGTTCATAGTGCTCTGAGCTATCTGAGTGTTTAGCAGTCCCAGGGGACTGACTCAGAAGAAGAAGATGGCTTTCAGAGCTTCCTGCCCACAGGCCATCACACCACCTTGGAAGAACTGAAACTTACAGAAACTCAGAAATAAAACTTCAGGTAGCAATAGGCAAAATGTGAAGTTTAAAAGAGTGTCCCCTCTACCCTAAGAACAGATTATACTATTAGGATGAAAGTAAAAGTCAAGAAAAAGAGTGAGGAAATTCAAAACTTTTAAATAAAATGCTAGCAAAGAGACTGCAGGAATATGTCATCAGGATCATTCACTATTATCAGGTAGGATTTATGCCAGGAATGCAAGGTCAGTTTAATATTAGGAAAACTATCAGCATAATTGACCATATGAGAAGCCAAACAGAAATCACATGATTATCTATCTCAATAGATGCAGAAAAAGCCTTTGAAAAAATAAAATACCCATTACTATTAAAAACTCTAGAAAGCAAAGGAATAAATGGGTTATTCCTTAAAATGACAAGCAAGAACTTCCAAAATCCATCAGCAAGAATCATATGCAATGGATATAAATTCCCAGGAAGATAAGGAGTCAAGCAAGGATTCCAATTATCAACACTATTATTTAATATTGTAATAGAAATGCTAGTTAGCAATAAAAAGATGGAAATCAAAGGAATTAAAGTAAGCAATGAGGAAACTAAACTATCACTTTATGCAGATGATAAGATGGTATACTTAGAGAATCCTAGAGAATCAACTAAAAGACTAGTTGAAATAATTATTCTAGAAAAGTTTGCAGAATATGAAATAAACCCTAAAATCACCCATGATATTACCAACAAAGTTTACCAGCAGGAGATAGAGAAATTATATTTAAAATATCCCTAGACAATATCAATTACCTGATTCTAACCCTAACCCTAAATTCTAACCCTAACCCTACTTGCCAAGACAGAGAAATTATATGAAAACAGCTACAAAATACTTTTCATGTGTATACATTTAGATCCAAACAATTAGAAAAATATTAATTGACAATGGGTAGGATGAGCTAATATAAGAAAAATAAAAATTCTACCTAAATTAATTACTTAGTGCCATACAAATCATCAAAAATTAATTTGTAAAACTACAAAAATAATAGAATTCAACTGCAAGAACAAAAGGTTAAGAATATCAAAGAAATTAATGAAAAGAAAATGTGAAGGAAGGTGGCCTAATGGTGGCGTATCTCAAACGGTACTATAAAGCAGCAATCATCAAAACAATCTGGTACTGGCTAAGAAATAGAATGGTGAATCAATGGAGTAAGTTAGATACATGTTATATGGAGTAACTGGTCTCTCAAGCCTTTGGAATAAGGATTTAGTATTCAACAAAATCTATTGGGAAAATTATAAAACAGTAGAGCAGAAACTAGGTATAGACTAATATCTCATATCCTATTATACCAAGATAAGGTTAAAATAGGTAAATTATTTAAATATAAAGAGTAATAACATAAGAACATTAAATAATTTAGCTGGCAGATTTATGGGAAGAATTTATGATCAACCAAATAAGAGATAGAAAGCATAGGAAGATATAAAATTAAAAACATTTTGTAGAAATAAGTAATGTAACCAAGATTTGAAGGGAAATTAAAACATCTCTAAACACAGTCTAAAATGAAAAAAAAAGTGAATTGGACATGATCCAAATGAAAATTCCTTGAAAAGTGAAAAATGATGTTAAAATCAGGAATGGAAAAGGAAAGATCTGGAAACAAATGAAAGTGATAGAAGAAATTATGAAAAGACAATTAACAGTGGTAAAAGAGGCACAAAATACTGAGAAAAATAACTTCTTAAAAAAAGAGAAATGGGCAAATTGAAACAGAACAAGGACTCACTGAAGAAAATCATATCTTAAAAATGGAACTAGGCAAAGGGAAACTAATGACTTCATGAATCAATAAACATAATGAAACAAAGCCAAAAGATTGAAAAATGGAAGAAAATGTAAACTATATCATTAGAAAAATCATGAAAGTCATGGTCAAAGAAAGAGCCTAAACATCATTTTTTGAGAAAGGTTAAAAGAAAAATGCTTCTATATCCTAGAACTGGAGGGTAGAATAGAAATAGAAAGTCTCCTTATGATCTCCTGAAAAAGATAAAATGAAAATTCTCCAAAAATATTATAGCCATATTCTAGACCTCCTAGTTTAAAGAGAAAATATTCTGGCAGCTAGAAAGAAACTATTGAATTATTCCAGTAACAACAAGGATCACATAAAACTTCTACCACAGAGAAATAACTGATGACTTGAAATATAATATGTAAGGCAAGAGAATATAACCCTTCTCTTTTTTAAACCCTTACCTTCCACCCTAGAATCAATACTGAGTATTGATTCCAAGGAAGAAGACCAGTAAGAGCTAGGCAATGGAGGTTAAATGCCTTGCCCAGAGTCACACAGCTAACAAGTAACTGAGACCAGATTTGAACCTAGGACCTTCCATCTCTAGGTCTGCCTCTTAATCCACTGAGTCACCCAGATGCCCCCAGATATAACCCTTCTGAGGGAAAGTGGATATTTAATGAAACACAGAACATTCAAGCATTTCTTAAGAAAGACCAGAGCTAAAGAGAAAACTTGACTTTCAAATAAAACATTTAAGAGAAGTATATAAAGGTGAATATGAAAGAGAAATAACAAGGGACTCATAGTTAAACTTTGTACATTTCAATATGGGAAGATGGCACATATAACTTCTAAGAACTTTATCATTAACTAGGCAGTTAGAAAGATTCCTCATAGATGGAGGTCATAGCAGTGAGTTAGTTATGTAGGGGTGATCTAAAATAATGGATAAATAAGAAAGAGGAATGTACTGGAAGAAGGGGAATAAGTGAAAGAAGAATATAAAAAATTATTTCACATGAAAGAGGCATGGAAGAAAGACTTTTACAGTGGAGGCAAAACAGGTGGTGGTGATGGGCAATGACTGAAACTCACAGTCATTGGACTTTGTTCAGAAAGGTAAGAACACACATGTGCACATGCATGCACACACAAGTGAGCATAGAAATCCATCTTACCCAACACTTACTTAAGTAGGGAAAGAAGGAGATATAAGAAAAGGGTAAGTGATAAAAAAGGTTTATAAAGACAGGCAGTGTTTAGAAACAAATTAGACTTTAAAGATGTAAGGGTAAAAATAAAAAGAAAGAAGGATAAAATAGGTTGGGGAAATCACAGTTAATTACCATAATGTGAATGTGAATGGGATCAATTCATCCATAGAACAGAAGCAGATAGAATGGTTGAGAAACCAGAATCTAACAATATGTTCTTTATAAGAAACCCAGTTGAAAGATAGAGACACACATAGATTTAAAACAACAGGCTGGAGCAGAAACTAGGATGCTTCATTTGAGAGAAAAAAAAGACAAGGGGAGTAATCATGACAGATAAGATAAAAATATAAGTAGATCTATTTAAAGGCAATAAGGAGGGAAAGTAAATCTTGCTAAAGGTACCAAAGACAATGAAACAGTATCAATGCCCAATTTTCCCTTCTCAGAGCTAGATAAATCTACAGTAAAATAAATAATAAAGAAATTAAGGAAATTACTATAACTTTGGGAGAGTTATACATGACCGACCTCTGAGAAAATTGAATGGGAGTATAAAAGATTAATTTTTTCTTAGGTGTATATGTGTATCTTCACAGAAAATGACAGTATATTAATGCATAAAATGTAGAAAAGCAGAAAGATTAAACAAACTCCTTTTAGTTCACAATGCAATAAAATTATATTCAATAAATGGCCTTGGATGAACAGGTTAAGAATTAATTGGAAATCAAGTAATCCAATCCTAAAGAATGAGTGGATTAAAGAACAAATAATAAAAATAAACAATAATTTCATTAAAGATCATGACAACAATGAAAAAACAAGCCAAAATTTCTTCGATGCAACTAATGCAATACTTAGGGGAAAATGCTTACCTATATGTAAGTACATCATCAAAAGAAAGAATAGATCAATGAATTATGCATTGAATTAAAAAAGCTAGATGGATGATTTTATGGAAATATCAATAAAATATTTAACCTCTTAGTAAATTTCCTTTAAAAAACAGGAAGAAAACCAGATTGCTATTAACAAGAATGAAAAATGTTAATATACCAACAATGAAGATGAAATTATTAAGTGCATTTTTTCAATTACATGTGAGTAAAACTCATAATCCAAGAGAAATGGATGGATTTTTAGGAAAAAATACAAATTGTCCATAACAGAAAATATTTAAAAATATTTAGACTATAATTATTTACCAGTAAATTCTTTCAAACATTTAAGGAACAATTAATTCTAATATTGTATAAACTCTTTGAAAATAGTTTAAGAAGGAGTCTCACTAGTTTCTTTTATGACACAATTATAGCTTTGATACCTAAATAAGAGAGAACAAAAACAGATAGAAAATTATAGACTGATTTCCCTAATGAATACTGATGTGAACATTTTAAATAAAATACTAGCAGGGACATTAAAGTAAAATATCACAAAGATCATTTATTATAATCAGGTGGGATTCATACAAACAGTGCAAGGATGGATCAATATTATAAAAATTGTAAGTATAATTGACCATAAAAATAACCAAATTTTAAAAAATCATATGATTATGTAGAGACAAAATTCATCATCCATTCCTATTAAATACACTAGAAAACATTTTGCAAAATTTGTAGTATCCATCAAAAACCTAAAGAAAGCATTATCTCTAATGGGGATATCTATAAGCCTTCCTAATAACATGGGGTAAAGGAAAAATGCTATTATCACTATTATTAATCAATATTGAATTAGAAATGCTAGCTATTTGGGACACCTAATGCAATTTTGTTGGAGCTGTAAACTGATACAACCATTCTGGAGAATAATCTGGAAACTTACTCAAAGGGCCTCTATGACCCAGCAATACCACTACTAGATTTGTATCTTAGAAATCAAAGAAAGGTAAAAAGACCTACTTGTTTAAAAATATTGGTCATAGTTATTCTGTGGTAGTAAAAAAGTGGAACTGAAGGGATGCCTGTTAATTGAGGAATGGCCAAACAACTTGTGGTATATGCTTGTAATGGAATACTATTGTATCATATGAAATGACAAACAATATGATCACAAAAAACCTGGAAAGAAAGATAAAGTGATTGAAAGTGAAATGAGCAGAACAGGGAGAACATTCTACATAATAGCAGTGATAGTATATGACGATCATCTGTGAATGATTGAACTATTATTAGCAATGCAAGGATCCATGACTACCATCAGGGACTCAGGAAGAGGAAGGTCATGTACAACCATAGAAGAAACTGATGGAGTCTGAATGCAGATCAAAGCATGATATTCTAGAAAAAAATTTGGAAGTATGTCCAAATGTTTATCAAACCGTATATACCCTTTGACCTAGCAATAACATTAGAAGGTATGTATCCTAAAGAGATAAAAAAAAAGAAGAAAGAACCTACATGCACAAAAGTAGTTACATAATTCTTTCTATTGTATTAAAAAGTTAGAAATAAGGAGATTGCTATCAATTGAGGAACGGCCAAATAAGCTGTCATAAAAATTGTAATGGAATAATATTTGTGATATAAGAAATGATGAGAAGGATTGTGCCAAAAAAAATCTGGGAAGACTTATAGGAACGAATGCAATATTAAATAAATAGAATTGAGAGAACACTGTACATAGTAACAATGCTCACAATGTAAGGGTGATTAATTGTGAAAGTCTTAGCTACTATGATCAATATAATGATTCTCCCCCCCACAAAAAATATCATAGACCCATGACAAACAATGATCTGATGAACTCTGAACACACAGATTGACAATTTCTTATTTATTTTCTTGCTTTTTCAGCAATCTAGCTACTATGGACACTTTTTTGCATGATTTCACACATGTAATTAATAGTGTATTGCTTGTCTTCTCAATTGGTATCAAGTTCTGGAGAAAAGGAGAGAATCTGGATCTCAAAAAAATTTTTTTAAATGTTAAAAATGGAAGTGGCAAAATGATTTATTAAATAGACATTTCTTGGCTACTTCCTTAGTCCTATTATTCAACTCTTCCTCCAACCCTCACAAACATTATAAATAGTACAATTGATTTCAGAAAGATAATTTTAATAATCAAGGAAACTTGTATTATATTTATTAATTTTTGCAGCAGACTATAGGAATGCTTATTTTAAATGTCCTTAACAAGTTATTTTTTCTTAATTTATCCATCTAAATTGTTAAAACTTCAACAATTTATAATTCCATAAATTTATAGATATATTTATAGAATCCAAAGATATGGAATGTCAAGTGATCCCAAAATACACTGGTACTTACTGAAGCTGTTCAAGAAAAAGAGATGTAAATATCATTTTAACACATATGGTTTACTTAATACCCACTTTGCAAAGCTGTAAAAATCCATTTCAAATGTATAAGATTCTTTTTCGTTTTATTTAAATTTAGATGTCACAAACTGCCTTATTTCAACAGTATATGAAAACTTGTTCTCAGGAAAAGAGCAATAGGTGTTTTTTTAACATTTGAGACATCTTATACATACATACATAGATTTTTTTCACTATGGTTAGCATTGTTATTTCCTGTCATTTGAGGGCAGCACTTGAAATAACAATGTGGGTTCCAAACACAATGAAAGTTTTTACTAATTTTCATAACCCTCATGCTGAGCACTCTAGCCACTGAGTGCAATAGCCAAGTTTTACACTCAGCCTTCAAGAAGTTCTCAAAGTAGAAGAGCAATATTTAAACCAAAGTTTTGAAATTGGTTATGTAAAGAAAGAGTAAACACAAAAAATTATGATTCGTCTATGCACACAACATTTTGTAGTTTTAACTGAATTGGCTTGTTTAAAAATAAATAATTATGTACAACTATTCTTCCTTTGGATGGGGTGCAGTAAGAATTGGTAGTAGAGGTTACATTATGCAAGGTAATATATTTGACTCATTTTTAGGTGGAATACTGTACAAAAGTTTAGACTTGGAAACAGGAAGACTAGAAAGAAAATCCCATCTCTAATGCTTCATAATCTTGTAAAAATAGTCAATTTATTTAATATTTCTCAGCTTCAGTTTTCTCATCTATAAAATGGAAATAAAAATTCCCACAATATCTACCACTCAGTTGTGAGTCAATGATGAAATAATATTTGTAAGGATTTAGCAAAATTTGGGGGGCAGCTGGGTGGCTCAATGGATTGAGAGCCCAGGCCTAGAGGTGGGAGGTCCTAGGTAAAATCTGGCCTCAGACATTTCCTAGCTGTGTGACCCTGGGCAAGTCACTTGACCCCCATTACCTAGCCCTTACCACTCCTCTGCCTTGGAGCCAATACATAGTATTGTAAGTAAGGGTTTAAAAAAAAAGAATTTTGCAAACTTTGAAGTACCAAATAATTTCAAACTATCACTGTCATTATCATTTCTATTTCACTGTTATAATTTGCCTCAACACACATTTATTAAGCTCTTAAAGTACTAGGCATTCAGAATCCAAAAAATGAAAATTAATACCTATGATGTTTTGATGACCTTTTCCCATTAGTCACTATTTTGCTTTGATTGCTGTGATCCTCCTAGCTGGTCAAAGTGCTAATGATACCTGAATTTCCACTCATACAAATAAGACTAAGTCAAAGATCAAGACACTTCTTTCATAATTATAGCTTATTTTGTATAAAAATGGCAAGTATAAGTCCTTTTAGAGAGACTAATAATTTCCAATAGAGATGAAATGCTGCTATAAATTATACTTCCTGAGCATCTTTTTTTTTGCTTCCATAAAAGTTTATGGCGTGTTTTAATATATTTATAGAATTTGATAGTTGGAAGGAATCTCAGCAACCATTTAGCTCAACCCATAAGCATGAATGCTAAAAGTTCAACTTTTTTTCATAAATTTTCTTTGACTTTCTTCTCCTCTCCACAACTTCCCACTACATAAGCACTCGGAGTCAGTAATTTCTTCTGTTAAGATCAAACACTAAAATTAAGAGAATTCAGGATTTCCTATGGAAGGTAGGGAGAAACAACCTAAAAACATAACAATTTGCTAAGTAAGCAAAAATAATTTTGAGTGGTAGGCTCTAAGCACTCAGAGACTCAAGACAGGCCTTTTTAGGAATATTCATGAGTTAAGATTTGAATGCAAGCTAGAATTACTATGAAGTGGAGGCAGAGAAAGTATCTTCCAAATTTGGGTAAAAGCTTGTGTAAATGTAATGAGGCTGAACATTAAATCTACTATATGTCCAATATAGAGTAGACAAATTTCTCTACAACATGAAACATGCGAGAGTGAAGTAATATGAAAAAAAAAAACTACAAAAACTAAAGTATATGTTGGAGCTAGATTGTAAAGCATTTTGGGTCTAGAGGAATCTGTATAGAAACTAAAGTATCATGAGTGATATACTGAGAGCTGTGCTTATGCACAGAAGATGGATCAGGGAGAGGAAAAGAGACAGAGAGAACAGCTAGTAGGCTATTCTAATATTCCGTTTGAGAGGTAATGCAGGCCTGATCCAAGATGTTAGCTCATAGGGTAGATAGAAGGGCACAGATACTATGGAGTTCTAATTGGCAGGAATTGCCAATTATTTGTATATAAAGGTGGAAAGAGAATCAAAGATATTTCTGATGTCGTGAACTTGAGGGCTTAGAAAGTTGGTGGTATAGGGCACCTAGGTAGCACAGTGGATTTAGAATCAGGCCTTAAAACAGGAGGTCCTGGGTTCAAATATGGCCTCAGATACTTCCCAACTATGTAATCCTGGGCAAGTCACTTAAGCCCCATTTCCTAGTCCTTACTAATACACAGTCTTGATTTTAAGACAGAAGGTAAGGGCATTTTTAAAAAAGAAAGTTGGCGGTTGTCTTAATGGAAATAAGGAATTTAAGAGGAGGTGTTATTTTCAGGGGAAAGAAATTAGTTTTACTTTTAGATGTTGAGTTTGTGATGACCTGAAGGACATCTAAGTAGAAATATGCAATAGGCAGTTGATGACTTGTTACTGGAAGCGAGGATAGAGATAAATGCTAGTTTTGCACTTCCTAATGAAAGTACTATTTCTACAGATGATAAATCCTACTAGTACTAATAATGACAATAATGAAAACATTTATATAGCATTTTAAAGTTTATAAAGTGCTTTACAAATATTATTTCACTTATTCGAATACCAATCCTGAGGTTCACATGCTATTGTTATTCTCATTTTATAGATGCAAAAAGTAAGGTAGAACAACATCAGGTCATAGGGCTAGTAAATGTCTGAGGTTGGATTTTAACTCAGGGATTCTTGACTCCAGATCTGGTGCACTATCAGTTCTGTCATCTATCTGCCTCAAAAAGGAGGATTATCCAGTTGTCCAAAGAAAATCTGATAAGTCATTCATATAGAGGATAGTTAAGTCTATGGGAACTGATAAAATCCCTGACAGAGCTTTTAGGGAAACAAGGGAAAAAATCTTCTACAGAACTGTGGGGCTTAGTTACACGTAGAGAATTTGACATAGACAATCATGTTGTAAATGAGGCTGAGAAAATAGGAAGAGCATCAAGAAAGTGAAATATATAAAAAACACATGGAGGAGAGATTATCTGGGAGTAAATATTGCTCACTAGCTTTCAAAGCTAAAGAGAAAGTCCACTATGGTGAAGCCTGAGAAAAAGTTATTGGATTTCACTATTAGGTCATTATTGGTGACCTTGGAGAGAAATTGAGTAATGGGAGGAGAAGTCATATTGAAAGGGAAAGAAAGTGAATAAGAAGTCAAGAAGCAAAAGTAATAAATGTAGACAGCTTTTTATAAGAGTTTGTAAAAGTAAGGAGTAATGCAGGACAACTTCAGATGACAATCAAGAGAGAATTATAAAGATATAAAGATAGAAAAAAAATCTGAGAATATTTGTTAGCAGAAGGCACAGAGCCAATGAATAAAAGGAATTTGAAAATTAGAGTAAGAGGATGAATAAATGTGTAAACTCTCAGAGGATAGATGAGAAGATGGTACATACGGAGTGCTTTGATTTAGCAAGGAGAAGGGATATCTCTGAAACTGGAGCAAGGACAGGGATTGGGAAATAATGAAGTGAATAGGGCACATTAGCATTAGGGAGGAAAGGGAATTCTGAAGCTATGACTTCAATTAAAAAAAAAAGATGAAGCAAAGTCCTCAGAACAGAGGTGGAGAAGATAGTTCAGAGAAGAGAAGAAAAAGTGCAAGTAAATATTGTTTTCTTTTAAACATCTAACTATAAGGTAGGAGGCAGGAAACTTATCTTGTACTTTTTAAAACAGTCACATAACAATTGAGATCTGCACAGTTATTTCTGGTAAATGTGAAATAAAATTATGCAGTCAGAGATGCATCTGGGTGTGTTATTGGAATAATTTTATTTTTTACATGGGGAAATAAAGTGCAATTCTCCCCATTTTATAAAAGGAGGACAAAAGGAGACAAAAACACACAAAAAAGATAGACACTAAATGATCTAGCTAATCTAGTCTTTTCATCAACGTTTTCTTTAACAAAAAATAATTTTTTAAATTTTATTAACATTCTTTAGAAAAGCAACATTTCTAGAATAGAATACTGTAGAAAATAGCAATTTACACATACATTTAAAAAAAGTAGCAATGCCAGTGTTCTCAAGTATGAAATAGCTTATCAAAGTGTTGTTAACCCATCTCACCAGCCTGTGTACTTCTTAACTGTCTTTCAATAAGAAACTGAATTTATATAATCTGGAGGTTGGTTTTCATGATTGCTGATTCACATTTGAATAAGATAAGAGCTTGTTGGTTTTCCAGTTAGCATTTATGCCTAAGTAGTTTCTGAATAGGAATTCATATCCACAAAGTGCCATTCATTTTCTGATTTCTTGAGAAATATGGAGGTAGCTACATTACAAACTGAGGTGGTGCAATTGAATGAGAGGGCAATAAAGTAAAATTCTTGTTGGTTTTCCCCCTTACATGCTATAGATGGTGGATGATAGGGCAAAGCAGACTTTTCCCAGACAACTTTTCAAGTAGTAGAAAGTTGTTTTCTCCAATTATTTCTCAACCAAACAACATATATTTTGTATTCAGCATAACTCACAGAAGGACAAAGGTGGTCTGTCTTTCTTTCAATGTTTTCTCTTCTAAGACCATGGTGGAAAGTAAAGGGCCATAAAGGAAAACCAATTTTCTTTTCTCTACAGGTTTACATACATCTAATAGTTTAGCAAGATCTACCCACAGGAGGAGGATTCTATTTTATCTATAGAGCTTCCAGAAGTTGATTTGCTTTCATGTAATCTCTTATTTGATTCCACTTAAAGCAATTGCTCTTATCTTTTTGTGTGTTTTTTTCTGTTTCTTCTAAGTATCATGTGGCAGGCATAGACATCAGCTTTCTTTCTTCATTTGACTAGGGGGTCTTCTTTCTTATCTTATCACTATTATCTCTTTAACTTCTAAGGCCTCAAGCCTAAAGTTTAAACACCATCTTCAATGTGAAACCATTCCTAATCTCCCCAATTGTTAGTGTCTTCTCTCCCCAACTACATCATAGTTAACTATTTTTTACTGATATGTAATTATTACTTTAAAATTTATGCTGTAATCATAGTCTTCTCATGAGTAGTGATCTCTCTCTAACTCTGGTAGAAAAGGCAATTCCATTGACTTATCCTGTCTAACAAAAAGAACTTGCAGGCAGAGCCAAGATGGTGAATAAGTAGTAGCAAAAGTTGAAGCCACTCTGACAATCCTTCCAAACCAATCTTTTAAAAGTACCTTAAAATGACATGAGTCAGAAGCCAACAGAAAGATAGAGGGAGGGGGCTCTCCTGCTGACCATAACATGAGAGATAGGCAGAGGGAGTCCATTTTCATAGCATAAGGGGTAACCAGAAGCAAACTTGTACACTGAGGAGTGCTGGCCAACTCCCCCCCACCTACTATGCCAGTTTCTGAGCCTGAGTATAGGTCTAATTCAGGATCCTGGGACCCTGCCTATTCCAATTACAGAGCACCTCATACCCCAGAACAACTCTCTGAAATCTCAGGACCTAGTACCAGTCTGCAGTGAAGTGCAGCCAAAGCATTTGGTCCTTTCAATCCTATGTTGTTTTAAAGCAAGGCAAAACAGTTCAGAGTGCTGACTCCTGAAAGTCCTCAGCAGAGGTGACAGAATCAGCAGCTTTCAAAACTCTGAATCCATAGGCAAAAAAATCTGGGAAAATGAGCAAAGAGCAAAAGAAACACCTAATCAAAGAAAATTTCTATGGAGAAAAAGAACAAGACACAGAGTGAATAGGGGACAGTGAAATCCAAGCAACCTCATGCAAAACTCCAAGAAAAATAATAATTTCTCCCTGGCACTGGAGGAACACAAAAAAGGAATTAAAAATAAAATAAGAGAGGCAGAAGAAAAATGGAAAAAAGAAATGAAATTAATACAAAAATAAAATAGCTTAAAAACCAAAAAATGTCAATGAGGGAAAGAGGCAGAAAAATCCAATGAAGAAGAGAGTTCCATGAAAAATGGAATGAACCAAATGGAACAGGAGAATCAAAAGATCATGGAAGAAAATAATTCTTTAAAAATGAGAATTTTTTTAAAGCTTAGATTGACTTTATTTTTTCTTTTCTTTTTTATTTCAGTTAAAATATTTTGATTTTATTTGTTTTTTTAATGTAAATTTTGAATATTTTTCCCTAGTTACACATTTCATGTTCTTTCCCTCTCCCCCAAACACACCTAACTCCCCTCAGCTGATTCACAATTCCTGCAATGATTTATATAAAGTGATGCAAAGTGAAGTAAGCAGAAACAGAACCCTGTTCAGAGTAACAAGAATAGTGTGTGATGATCATAACTGAAAAACTTCAATATTATCAACCCAGAATAACTTCAAGGGACTTGGGATGAAAAAGACTACTTTAAAGGGAAAGTATGGACATTTAATAAAATAGAAGATATCCAAGCATTCCTAAAGAAAAGACCAGAACTAAACTGAAAATTTGATGCCTAAATTATATAATAAATAATAAATAAAATTCACTATAACCATAAAAAATGTAAACAAGAAAAAGGGAAAAACATTTGAAGGGCTTCAATAAGGTCAATGTGATTATATTCCTATATGGAAAAATTATATCTATAACTCTTAAAATTGTTTTCATTATCATAGTAGATAGAAGAAATATCCATATGTAGAGTGTGTTATTAAGATGTTTAAGATATGTAAAAATTTGTTTTGAGGAGGGACAAAAAAAAGGAGGGTACTAAGAGAAACTTGAAGGAAGAAGTAAAATAGGATAAATTATACTACATAAAGAAGTATATGGGATGGGAGTTAAGGGAAGATCTTATTATAATTTATTTACAGTTTCCTTCTTTATATTTAAGTCTTTCACACATTCTGAATTTATCTTGGTAGGGTGTAAGATGTTGATCTGAACCTAATCTTGCCTATATTGTTTTCCAATTTTCCCAGCAGTTTTTGTCAAATACTGGATTTTTGTCCAAAAAGTTGGGCTCTTTGGGTTTATCATACACTGTCTTGCTGACATCACTTACCCAAAGTCTATTCCACTGATCCTCCCTTCTATCTCTGAGCCAGTACCATATTGTTTAATGACCACTGTTTTATAGTATAGCTTAATATCTGGTGCTGCTAAGCCACCTTCCTTCACGTTTTTTTCCATTATTTCCCTTCATATTTTTGATCTTTTGTTCTTCCAAATAAACTTTGTTATAGTTTTTTCTAATGTAGTAAAAAAGGTTTTTGGTAGTTTGATAGGTATGGCACTAAATAAATAAATTAATTTGGGTAGAATGAAATAAGATAGGTGAATGAAACCCTAGAAAAAATTGAGTTAATAAATATTTGGAGAAAAATAAATAGAGACAAAAAGGAATACACCTTCTTTTCAGCAGCAAATGGAACATTCACAAAGATAGACCATGTAATAGGGCACAGAAACATGGCAAACAAATGCAAAAAGGCAGAAATAATAAATGTAACCTTCTCAGATCATAATGCAATAAAATATGTATTAGTAAGAATACATGGAGAGGCAAACCAAAAACTAATTAGAAATTAAATAATATGATTCTCCAAAATAATTTAGTAAAAGAACAAATCACAGAAACAATAATTTCGTTGAAGACAATGACAATGATGAGGCATCTTACCCATACTTATGGGATGCAGTCAAAGCAGTTCTAAGGGGAAAATTGAGATCACTGAGTGCACATATTAAGAAATTAGGGAGGGCAGAGGTTAATGAATTGGGCATGCAACTTAAAAAACTAGAAAATGAAAAAGAGGGTCTGATGCATTCACAAGTGAATTCTATCAAACATTCAAAGAACAATTAATCCCAATACTATACAAATTATTTGATATAAAAAGCAAAGAAGGAGTCTTACCAAACTCCTTTTATGACACAAATATGGTACTGATTCCAAAGTCAGGCGGATCAAAAACAGAGAAAGAAAATTACAGACCAATCTCCTTAATGAACATAGATGCAAAAATCTTAAATTGAATACTAGCAAAAAGACTCCAGAGAGTGATCAAGATGGTTATTCATCATGATCAGGTGGGATTTATGCCAGGAATGCAAAGATGGTTCAACATTAGGAGAATCATTCACATAATCGACCATATCAACAAGCAAACCAACAAAAACCACATGATTATCTCAATAGATGCTGAAAAAGCCTTTGACAAAATACAATACCCATTCCTATTGAAAACACTGGAAAGTATAGGAATAGAAGTACCCTTCCTAAAAGTAATAAACAGTATATGTCTCAAACCATCAACAAGCATCATATGCAATGGGGATAAATTAGAAGTCTTTCCAATAAGATCAGGAGTGAAACAAGGATGCCCATTATCACCTCTATTATTTAACATTGTACCAGAAACACTAGCAGTCAGAATTGGAGAAGAAAAAGAAATTGAAGGTATTAAAATAGGCAAGGAGGAGACTAAGCTATCACTCAAAACCCTAGAGAATCAACTCAAAAGCTTGTAGAAATAATCAACAACTTTAGCAAAGTTGCAGGATACAAAATAAATGCACATAAATCATCAGCATTTCATATATTTCCAACACATCACAGCAGCAAGAAGTAGAAAGAGAAACACCATTTAAAATCACCCTAGACAATATAAAACACTTAGGAATCTATCTACCAAAACAAACACAGGAATTATACACACACAACTACAAAACACTTTCCAAACAATTAAAACTAGATCTAAACAATTGGAAAACCATTGATTGCTCATGGGTAGGATGAGCTAACATAATAAAAATGACCATTCTACCCAAATTAATTTACTTATTCAGTGCCATACTTATCAAAGTACCAAAAAACTTCTTTACTGAATTAGAATAAACTATAAGAAAGTTCATATGGAATAACAAATGATCAAGAATGTCAAGAGAAATAATGAAAAAAAATGTGAAGGAAGGGGGCCTAGCAGTAACAGATATTAAACTATACTATAAAGCAGTGGTCATCAAAATGATATGGTACTGGCTGAGAGACAGAACGAGGATCAGTGGAATAGACTTGGTGTGAGTGAAGTCAGCAAGACAGTGTATGATAAACCCAAAGAGTCCAGCTTTTGGGACAAAAATCCACTGTTCGACAAAAACTGCTGGGAAATTTGGAAAACAATATGGGAGAGATTAGGCTTAGATCAACATCTCACACCCTATACCAAGATAAATTCAGAATGGGTGAATGACTTGAATATAAAGAGGGAAACTATAAACAAGTTAAGTGAACACAGAATAGTAGAATAGTATACTTGTCAGATCTCTGGGAAAGGAAAGATTTTAAAACCAAGCAAGAGTTAGAGAAAATTACAAAATGTAAAATAAATTATTTTGATTATATCAAACTAAAAAAGCTTTTGTACAAACAAAAACAATGCAGCAAAAATTAGATTGGAAACAATAAATTTGGAAAAAAATCTTTATAACAAAAATGTCTGACAAGGGTCTAATTACTCAAATATACAAGGAGTTAAATCAGTTGTATAAAGAATCAAGCCATTCCCCAATTGATAAATGTGCAAGGGACATGAATAGGCAATTTTCAGATAAAGAAATAAAAAGTATCAATAAGCACATGAAAAAGTGTTCTAAATCTCTAATAGAGAAATTTAAATCAAAATAACTCTGAGGTACCACCTCACATCTAGCAGATTGGCTAAAATGATAGAAGGGGAGAGTAATGAATGTTGGAGGGGATGTGGCAAAATGGGGACATTAATGCATTGCTGGTGGAGTTGTGAATTGATCCAACCATTCTGGATGGCAATTTGGAACTATGCTCACAAAGGGGTATAAAAGAATGCCTGCCCTTTGATCCAGGCATACCATTGTTGGGTTTGTACCCCAGAGCGATCATAGATAAACAGACTTGTACGAAAATATTTATAACCATGCTTTTTGTGGCAGCAAAAAGCTGGAAAATGAGGTTATGCCCTTCAATTGGGGAATGGCTGAATAAATTGTGGTATATGCTGGTGATGGAATACTATTGTGCTTAAAGGAATAATAAACTGGAGGAATTCCATGTGAACTGGAAAAACCTCCAGGAACTGATGCAGAGCAAAAGGAGCAGAGCCAGAAGAACATTGTACACAGTGACCCAGGGCAATTCTGAGGGATTTATGGAAAAGAACGCTACCTACATTCAGAGGAAGATCTTTGGGAGTGGAAATACAGAAGAGGGGCAACTGCTTGAACACATGGGTTGAGGAGGACATGATTGGGGATGTCATCTGGAAACTACCACACCAATGCAACTATCACCAATTTGGAAATAGGTCTTGATCAATGACACATGTTAAAACCAGTGGAAATGTGCAGCGGCTATGGGGGTGGTTGTTGGGGGGTGAAGGTAAAAATAAGAGCATGAATCATGTAACCATGTTAACTTTTCTAAAAAATAAGTATTAAAAAAAGATAAACCCACATAAATCATCAGAATTTCTATATATTTCCAACAAAAATCAGCAGCAGGAGTTAGAAAGAGTAATACCATTTAAAATTACTTTAGACCAGTGATGGGAAAACTTTTTAAAGAGGTGATCAAAGGAAAGGAAATGCTCACCTGTCAGTCTTTTTCTAAGGCAATTCTTTCTACATTTTATTGTATTGTATCCTACTCATTGTATTCATCAGATTAGGAATAATTTTGCATGGGGATAGAACATTTCAGGGGCCCCCATCTGGCCTAAAGGCTGTAGTTTGCCCATCACTGAGTGCTCTAGAAAATATAAAAGATTTAGGAATTAATCTACAAAGAGAAACAGAGAAATCATATGAACACAACTACAAAACACTTTTCACGCAATTAAAACTAGATCTACTTAACTGGAAAAAATTAATTGCACATGGGTAGGATGAGCTAACAATAAAAATGACAATCCTACCCAAAATAATTTACTTATTCAGTGCCAAACCTATCAAACTACCAAAAACTTTTTTTATAGAATTAGGAAAAATTATAACAATGTTCATCTGGAAGAACAAGCGATCAAGAATATCAAGGGAAATAATGAAAAAAATGTGAAGGATGGTAGCCTTGCAGTACCAGATCTTAAATTGTACTATAAAGCAGTGGTCATCTAAACAATATGGTTCTGGCTAAGAGACAGAAGCATGGATGAATGTAATAGACAAGGGATAAATATCAGCAAGCTAGTGTTCGATAAACCCAAAGATCCCAGCTTTGGGACATGAACTCACTATTTGACAAAAACTCTAGGAAAATTGGAAAATAATATAGGAAAAAGTAGGTTCAGGTCTACATCTTACACCCTATTCCAACATAAATTCAAAATGGGTAAGTGACTTAAATATAAAGAAGGAAATCATAAATAAATTAGATGAACATACAATAGTATACTTGTCAGATCTGTGGGAAAGGAAGAAATTTAAGACCAAACAAGAGGTAGAGAACATTGCGAAATGTAAAATGAATGACTTTGATTATATAAAATTAAAAAGGTTTTATACAAACAAAACCAATGCAACCAAAATTAGAAGGAAAGCAACAAACTAGGAGAACATTTTTATAAACAAAACTCTCTGACAGAGGTTTAATTTCCTAAATATATTAGGAAGTAAGTCAAATTTACAAATAATCAAGCCTTTCCCCATTCAAAAAATGGTCATGGTCAAAGAGACATGAATAGGCAGTTTTCACATGATGAATCAAGACTATCAATTAATCCCTTAAAAATTGTTCTAAATCCCTCCTGATCAGAGACATACAAATTAAAACAACTCTAATGAACTACCTCACACCTAGCAGATTGGCTAATATAACAGCAAAGGAAAGTGATAAATGTTGGAGGGGATGTGACAAAATTGGGACACTAATACACTACTGGTGGAGTTATGAATTGGTCAAATCTTTTATTTATATTAAAATAATGGCATTAGAACAACTTAATATTTTCCAAAGTCAGATATTATAAAGTCAACATGGATTAAAGGTTCCTGAACTTAGAGCCAGGAGATACCAGGAATTGAATCTCTCCTGTGTACTCTGAGTCTTTTACTTCTCTATGAGGAAATGACTAGAATATTTATTATGTGTCCTCAGAAATTGAGTTCTGAAGTTTTTCTCAAATGTTTGTTTTAAAATTATTGCTGTTGTTTCACATATGGTCTTCATTTGTTGTTGTTGATGTTCAGTCAAATTTTTTGAATTGTATCTAACTTTTTATGACTTCTTTTGAAGTTTTCTTGGCAAAGACACTGGAGTGATTTGCCATGTCCTTTTCCAGCTCACTTTATAAGTGTTCGCCTGAGGCAAACATGGTGAAGTGACTTGCTCAAAGAAACACAGTTTACAAGTGTTCTCATTATGCTCGTTTAATTATGAATCAGTTCATATAAGGCTTCACACGGTTTTTTAAAATCCTCTTTATCATTTCTTATAGCACAATACTACAATATTACATTATCTAAAATAATTTGCTCTATTGTTTTCTCAGTTGATGAGCACTTTCTTAGTTTCTTGTTTTTTGTCACTGCAAAAAAAAGCTATAAAATTTTTGTGTGTATTCTTAGGATCTGTTTTGCTTAAAACTAATCCCTTCCCTGATGTACTCTCTGTCCAAAACCACTCTCTCCATTTCCCCATTTTCCCTACTATTCCCTTGTTAAGCAAAATATATTTCTGTACCCAACTTGTGTGTGTGTGTGTGTGTGTGTGTGTGTGTGTGTGTGTGTATTCTTCCCTCCTTTGACCAATTCAGGTGAGAGGGAGGTTTAAGTGTTACCTGTTTACCTCATTCCTTCTTGTTTCTATTGACTTGTCAAAAGGTTATTTTCCCTTTTATCTTCCATTCCTTTTGTCCCTGTTGCTCTGGTGGTGAACCCATGGGACATGTACCCAAGGGGCACTCAGAACCATCTCTGTGTGCACACACACATTTGTCCTAGCAGAGTTCACCAGAGGTCATTACTAGAAAGCCAGAGGTACATGGGCAAGCTGCTCCCCTCCCATTCTCCATGAGTTCTTGAGGACATTTCTCACATCATTCTCTCCTCTAGAAGGTTCACCATCAGTGCCCTAGCATATTCTTCCTTTTCCCTTTCCACACTTCTTTTAAGATAATGAAGACAAAACAGAACCGCTTCTAAGTCTTCTATTTAGACTCCTTCTGTGGTCCTTGATTATGCTAGGATTAAAGTGGGACATATGTATCATATTTCCATATTATAAAATAATTAATTTACCCTTAGTAGCTTATAACTGCTCATCCACCTTTTCCTTTTTGTGTTTTCCCTTTACTGCTTTGTTTCCATTCAAAAGTTTTTTTATGACTCTCTAGTCTTTTCATCAGGAATTCATGGAAATTATCCATTTTTGCCTCTAGAAATATTCTGAGTTTTAAAAAATGTTATTCTTGTGTATAAGCTTTTATTGTCCTCAGAAATATCACATTCCAAGCTACCGAATTCTTACTATGGCTTCTTAGTTCTGGGATTCTTTCTTTAAAGTTTCTTGCATTTTAAAAAAAAATTGATCTACAAACTTTTCATTCTTAATATAATAATCCCGTGATTTTTCACTTTTGAGTTTCTTTTAGCAAGTTACCAATTTATTTGTTTTATTTCTACTTTGCTTTTTGCTTCTAAGAGATCTGGGTAATTTTCTTTTATGATTTTTCAAAATATATATGATATGTAGGTTTTTTTTTTATTTTGTCATAGCTTTCAAGTAGTCCAATGATTCATTTTTACCACCTAATTTATTTTCCATGTCAATGCTTTTTACTATAAGACACATTATATTTTTGTTTATTCTTTTAGTCTTTCAACTTTGTTTTTAATATTCTTTGTTGTCTCATGGAGCCTTTAGTTAATATTTGGTCAGTTCTAATTTTCAGAGAATTTGTCATGTGGGCAAGGTTTTGGGCCTTTTATGTTGATCAATTAATTTTCTTTCTAATCTTTTTTCCAAACTCTATTTTTTTCTGATTATTCCCTCTCGCCCTATCATTTCATTCATAAAAGCACTTTTTAGTTCTTTTTATATGCTTACTTTATCTCTTCCATGAATTTTACTTGAATTTTTGTCCAAACTAGATTATTTCTTAAGGCTTTGTCTGTGAGTTATTTCAAGCATTCCCAAAGTGGTTTGATTTAGGGCAAAGTTTGATGACTGTTCTCCTTGGTCAGAACTCTGCAGAATACTGAATTTAGCTTGGATCTCAGTAATACCCTTATTTTTTGCCCTTTGGGGAGTTTCAGCACACTTCTATTGGACTCAGTCACTTTTGGCAAGCTGGAAAACTCTGCTGATTCAGTAACAGAGCTATGGACTTCTCTTTTATATCAGATTAATTCTCTCTTTATTTCTTCCTAGACAAGACTGTATCTGACACCCACTCTGCTTTTGAGATCTAGAAACCTGCTCAGATTAGAACCTGAGCCACATAGTTGGTGCTTGCTTTTAAAATTGCTCCTTGCTTCATACAGATTAGGGATGGTGACTAGTCTTCGAACTCTAATGCCTTCCCTTGGTGTATATCCCTTCTTCATTCTATACTGGGTCTGTGACCCAGAACTAGGTACTGAGTAATAGAGCTATCATTTGACATTTATCGTTCACCCTAAAAAAGCTTAGGCCCCTTTACTCTAGACTTGGGACTTCTTCCTAGTCTGATACATATGGCCTTATAGCTGTGTGGATTACTACCTGAACCTGGCCAGAAGTTATGTCTTCCTATGCTGTTCTACATCAGAAAAATTATTCTGTGTGTGTGTGTGTGTGTGTGTGTGTGTGTGTGTCTTGTATTTCCTCATTATTATTTATTTTGGTTTATTTTTTAGAACTACTTATAGGAATTTTCTCTTTTTGGAGGGGAATATGAGAAATTTCTTATAATTATTTCTACTATCTTGGCTCCATATTCACATCTTAGGATCTTAATGAAAGTTTGGTAAATTAATGAATCACTGAAATTGAGGCAAAGAGATGACATATAATTCTGATTTATTGGTATAATGCAACTTAATATCCTACTGTCAGATGGCACTGATCTGAGATAGGCATGTGGATTTTTATTTTATTTTAAAAGAAATGCCAACATATTTCACAAATATTTTCCCTTTAATGTACTCAAAATTATCTATTTTACATTTCACAAGACACTCTATTTCTTGTTGACTAATACATTCCTCTCCTATCCATAAATATGTTCTTCTAATTTACTTATATCTTCATTTGTCTAAATCATGTATCCATTTTGATCTTATCTTAAAGAATGGAATAATATATTTGTCTATATGTATTTCCTGACAAAGTAGCTTCCAGTTTTCCCAGAAATTTTTACCAAGTATTGATTTCTTATCCCCAAATCCTGGATCTATGCTTTTATCACATACAGGATTACTATGATCTTTTACTGTTTTTTATTGTATGTCTATTGTGTTCCATTAATCTACTTTTCTATTTATTAGCCTGTAGTTGATAACTTTGATAACTGCTGCTTTATAATATAATTTAAAATCTGGTACTTGTTCACCTCCTTCCTTTACATTTTTATTAGTTCTTTTTAATATTCTTGATATTTTATACTTCCAAATAATTTTTATTATTTTTCTATCTCAATAAAACATTTTTGGTAATTTATTAGGAATGAAATTGAGTAAGTGGACTAGTTTAGGTAGGATTGCCATTTATATTATATTGATTATTCTAATCCATGAACAATTAATATTTCTCAAGTTATTTAGATATGTCTTTATTTTCATAAAAATTGTTTTATAATTATGTTTGTGTAGTTCCTCAGTTTGTTTAGGCAGGTAAACTAGCAGTTATATTAACCTATCTGTAGTTATTTTAAGTGAAGTATCTCTCTTCTTGCAAGACTTTGTCAGTAATATATAAAATGTTAATAATTTATATAGGTTTATTTATGCTTTGGCTACTTTTTAAAAAGCATTGATAGTTTCCCTAACGTTTTAGTTGAATTGCTTAGATTTTCCATGAATACTCTCATGTCATCTTCAAATAGTTTAATGGCCTATTTGCCCATTCTGATTCTTTCAATTTCTTTTATTTCTCTAATTGCTATTTCTAGCATTTCTAATACTAATTCTATGTTAAATAATATTGATGATAATAGATATCCTCGTTTTACTTCTCATCTTATTGGAAAGTCTTTTAGCTTTCTTCAATGACTAATAATACTTGTTGATGGTTTTAGGTAGATGCTTCACAAATCTATATCTATATCTTTATCTATATATATGAATATATATTCATAAATATATTCATTTAGGAAAATGATTTATACCTTTATTTCCCCATGTTTCTAAAAGGAATTAATGTTGTATTTTGTCAAAGAAAATAATTTCTTAAGTATTAAAACTGGACAAGCAGAAGCTAATAACTTCATGATATATAAACAAGAAAAAATCAACAGAATGAAAATATGGAAGAAATATGAGATATAAGATGGTTAAAATAACTAACCTGGAATTATATATGTATATATAAATATTTTATACATACATACATGCATATATGCATATATATTTAATTTTATCTTTATTAGGCCACTTAAAAGGGCTTCACATAGAAGGCAAGGGAGTGAGGTGATTGTGTTGGAATTATCTAAAGTAGAAGGATGAGAAAGGAAAAAGGATGCTCTGGAAGATAGATAAAGGGAAAGGAAGAATGGAGAAAATTCACTCATTTAAAAAAAGGTACACAAGGAATGGTTTTACAGTGAATGGAAAAATGAGTGGTTGAGGCTGGTAATCCTTAAACCTCATTTGAATTAATTCAAGCAGTACTTGAATTAAAATTTATATCTGCAAGTAAACATATACATAAAAAAGAAAGGACAGATGAATGAATTGGGCATATAACTAAAAATAAAACTAGAAAAAGGACAAATTTAGAATCCCCAAATATAAATCAAGATGAAAATCCTGAAAATCAAATGAAATATTAATAAAATTGAAGGTAAAAATAATTGAACAAGAAAAATTAATCTATAAACTGATTGTATGATTAAAACTCAATAATATTAATATACTATTGAATAATTTGGTTTGCAAAAAAGAAAAATCACTAGTATTAAAAAGGTAAAAGGTGAATATATGCTCAATGAAGATGAGATTGAAGGAATACTTAGTTTATTTTATCCAATAACATATCAGCAAAACATAATCTCATGAGTTGGATAAATATGAACAAAAATATTAATCTCAGATTTCTAAAAGAAATTGAATAAGCTATACATGAGTACCCTAAGAACAATTCCCAGGACCAGATGGATTTACAAGCCAATTCTACTAAACATTTAAGAAACAAATAATTATAATATTATATAAACTATTTGAAAAGTCCTATTAATTCTATTTCTGACAAAAATGTGGGTTTTTATAACAATATCAAGAAAAGCAACAACAGAGAAGGAAAATATAGGTCAATTCTCTAATGAATATTAATGCAAAATTTTATATAAAATATTAACAAAGAGATTATACTTATCAAAAATATTATACAATATGATCAGGTAGGATTTATGCAAGGAATGCAGGGATAGGAAAGTTATCAACACACTTGACCATATCAATAGCAAAAATAATTAGAATATTATAATTATCTCAAAAGAAGTAGAACAAGCATTTGATAAAGCACAACCAGCATTCCTATTAAAAACATTAGAAAGCATATGAATCAGTGTAGCTTTTGTTAAATGATAAGTAGTATCTCTCTAAAACCAAGAGCAAGCATATTATCTGTAGGCAGGATAAACTTGAAACCTTCCAAATAAGATCATACATGAATCTAAAATGTCCATTATCACCATTATTTAGTATAGTACTATACTAAAAATCCTACCTATAGCAAAGACCAATAAGAAAGAGATTAAAAGATATAATCAGAGGCAACAAGTAAACAAAACAATTGCTGGTGTAGAGGAAATGATAGTATACTTAGATAACCCAAGAGAATCAACTGAAATACTAGTTGAATTAATTAACAACTTTAGAAAAGATCCAGGATATAAAACAAAACAATCAGCATTTCTACATACTACTAACAAAACCCAGTTAAAAAAAAGAAAAAGAGAAATTCCAATTAAAAATATGCGCACAATATAAAATATTGGGATTCTATATGCAAAGATGAACTAGGGGACAATATGAGGATGACTACAAAACAATTTTCAAAAAACAAAGGCAGTTCTACACAAATAGAGAAATAATCATTGACTTAGCTAATATATCAAATATGACAATACTACCTAAACTAAATTAGTTTTTGAATGTCAGGTGAATCAAACTTTAAAAAATAATTTTAAAGAGATAGAGAAAAAATAAAAAAAAATTATCTGTAAGAAAAAAGGATCAAGAATCCCTTGGGAATCAATTAAAATAAATGGGAAAAAGACAATCTTGAAATTTCAAACTACAATACAAATTAATAATCATGAAAACAATCTGGTAATGGCTAAGAAAAAGAGGGAGTAAATTAAATACAAACAGGAAATAGTAAATCACCATAGTAATCTCAAGTTGATAAACCTGACGATCAACATTTTGGGGATAAAAGCTTACAATTTGACAAAAAATTTGGGGAAAGCTAGAAAGTAGTTTGGCATTAACTAGGTGAAAACTAACTATACATCAAGGTAAGGTCAAAATGGAAAAATAACCTAGATGCAAACATTGATATCATAAATAAGTTAAAGGAGCATGGAAAAATATAACAGTCAAATCTATGGATAGGTAAACTGTATATGACCAAGCAAGAGAAAGAGTTCATGGAAAGTAAAATGGACAATTTTGATTACATGATTAAAACAATTTTGTGCAAAGAATACTAATATAGCCAAACTGTAGAAAAATGTACAGTTTCTCTGATAAAAGTTTAATTCATTCAATTTATAAATTGTCTAAAGATATAAACATGTTTCAGGAGAATTCAAATGTATCTATGGTCATATGAAGAATGCACTAAATTATCATTAGGTAGAGAAATGCTAATTAAAACTCAGCTTAGATAGAGCCTCACACCTTTCATATTGGCTCAAATGACAAAAGAAAATTTACAAATTTTGGGGGAATGTTGAGAAATTAGGAGACTAATACAATGTTGATGTAGTTTGAATTTGGTCAATTATTCTGTAGAAAAAATTGGAGTATAAGAACGATGCTATAAATTAAATCTGGTTATATTAGTTTAGAGATAAGAAGTGGAGAAGCTGGCTTGAGAAAGAATTGGAGTTTGAAGCAGATCTGAGACAGTGTCATTTCAAATGTTCACAGTGAGTATAGGAGATGTAACAGTTTTTCTGTAGCAGTTGCTCAGGGGTTGGCAGTTACTCTCTTGGAGTGGCAGTTGTTCTTTCTCTGAATGATGGGAGCAGGTGACATCTTTTCTCTCTTTCCTCATTTTCAGAAGGTAGAAGTAAAGGGGGGAAAAGTCAGACAGAGATAAGTAATTTCCTTTTCCAACTTGGGAAACACTAGTGACTGTCTATTGCTGTCTCATAGAAGAACAAAGGAAAACCTGGTCTTTGGTTTGGACTCTGAGCCTTAGAAGACTCAGAGTCCTAACTTAGTTTTTACTGAGGCTCAGACAGCTGGCCTTTGTTATTTTTATAACTTGGAGACAAAGTTAAGAATTACATACTAAAAAAAAATAGTGGGCAGCTGGATAGCTCAGTGGATTGAGAACCAGGCCTAAAGACAAGAGGTCCTAGGTTCAAATCTGGCCTCAGACATTTCCTAGCTGTGTGACCCTTGGCAAGTCACTTGACCCCCATTGCATACTCTTACTGCTCTTCTGCTTCAGAGCCAATACACAGTATTGACTCCAAGACTGAAGATAATGGTTTTATAAAAAAAAATTAAAAAAAAAACAATTACATGGTTCTTATAAGGATAATAGTGTTAGTTTATTGTAGAATAGGGAAAACTTGGATTAGACAGATCGGTATAGCCTGTGAAAACAAAGGAGTTTTATTTTGGTTTTAGATAGAATCTCTTAGAGTTAGAAATCCTTTTATAGCCTTTTATATTCTTATATTCTCAATAAATAGTTAAATTTTGTATAACAAGAGTCTCCTTAGCATCCTTACACCTGGCCCTGAAGAGAAGTTTCTTATGAGTTTCACTTCATTTATATAAACTGAAGATACTTTGTAAGCACAGCAAGCAGAGTATCTAATCAGTTTATATACATAATCAATTCATTGAGTGATTATTTCTACAGGAGCTATGTCCGAACTATGTCCACGGAGCTATAAAATTATTCATATACTTTAACCAAGCAATAGGTCTGCATAACAAAGAAGTCAAAGAAAAAAGGGTATTTATGTACAAAAATATTTATAAAAGTTATTTTTTGTGGTAAAAAAGAATTTTAAATTGAAAGGGCCTGTCAATTGGGGAATGATTGAATAAGTTCTCTTATATTACTGTGATATGCTATTGTGCTATAATAAATGATGAGGAGGATGGTTTTAGAAAACCTTAGAAAGAAAAATGAATTATTGCAAAGAAGAACACACTAATAGCAAAATTCCGTAGTGACCAACTATGAATGACTTAACTAATATGATCTATACAATGATCCAAGACAATTCAAAGGTCTCATGAGGGCAAATGCTATCCTCTCCAAGTAAGAGAAATGATGAACTAAATGCAGTTTGAATTGAATGAAGCATATTCCCCACCACCTTTTTTAGTTTTTTTTTTTAAATTAGGTCTTTTTTTTCTGAGATCTTGATTCTTTTCACTTTAATTGAAGCATAATAGATGCTACTCCAGACATTTCTTTCAATTCCACATTTTTCTTTCTGTACCTAGTGTATCTCTTGTACACAACATACTGTTTGATTTGAATATCTACTTTCATTCTATAGGTTATCTCATACTACTAACATTCACAGTTATGATCATTTAGTGCATTTTCTTCATTCCTCTTTTCTACTGTTTATCTCTGTCTATCTGTCTCTGTTTCTGTCTCTCCCTTACCTTTTCTCTTAAAGTCAATACTAAATTTTGTTTCCAAGGCAGAAGAAGTGGTAAGGGCCAATCGATTTGGATTAAATGATTTGTTTAGGGTCACACGGCTGGAAAGTTTCTGAGGTCAAATTTGAACCCAGGATCTCCCATCTCTAGACTTTGCTCTCTATCCCCTGAGCCACCTGGCTGTTGGTGTGTGTGTCCCTCTTTTTTCCTCTTTCCTTTCCTTTTTATTCTGAGACTCCTTAAAAGTCTGACTTGCTTATTACTGCCTCCCCCAATCTATCCACCTCCTTATCACTCTGCCCCTTATATCTCTGTATGTATGTGTGTGTGTTTGAAAGAGAGAGAGAGAGAGAGAGAGAGAGAGAGAGAGAGAGAGAGAGAGAGAGAGAGTATTTTCTTCCCTCAATGAACCATTTCCATTGACAGTGAGGTACAAACCAATCCCTCATTTTCCCCTTCATTACAAAATCTCTTTCTTGTATACCTCCATTATGTGAATTCTTACCCTTTCTCTCAATTCTTTCTCACTCTGACATTCATTTTTGGAGATTTTTCCCACGTAATCAATTCTGTGTAAATAGAAATTTTACCCTTGAACTACATTATCCTTTTCCTTTTTGTCCCCAAGTTGTGTGCTTACATTGAAGAGATAAAGTTGTGTGTACATTCCTGACCTCTCTTTTTTCACTCACAACTGTGGCTGGGTTAACTCCCTCTTTACTTAGCTTTTTATTTTCTTTTTGTTTCAAGTTATTTTAATAAACTTTGTAAAATATACTTGGAGTATTTGGATATTAATTTTTAATCTTACAATTTACACCTATGCTTTCTGTTGATGCACATTCCCTTTATTTATTTATTTGCCTTACATAATAGAGTTCTTGTATAATATGTTTATAATCTCCTAAAGGAATATAAACAGTTTAATCCAATCTAGTCCATTATTATTAATTCTTCATGTTTGCCTTTTTATGTTGTCCTTTTACTTGGCTTGCTTTATAAATTTTATCTTTACAAAAATATAGTGATACTACTATCCCTCTATTAACTCTCTTATCCTTTCCACAAATCTATTCCAAGTAATATTATCAAAGATAACTTTATCTTTGAAATCAAATTAACTCCCTTATATTAGGATTTCTTATTTACCTATTTTTTGAGGACAGTAGAAAATTATATAGCACTTTAAGGTTTACAAAGCATTTTATAGAATCCTACTTGGAACTATAATTTTTCAAATGAGGAAATTGAGGCCCTGAGAAGTTAAAAAATGACCTTGTCCTTATAACTACCATACAAAGCAGTATTTAAAAACAAGTGTTTCTGAGCTTTAAAGTTTAGCACTCTGTATAACTTTATGATATCATGATATTTTATTATTGGTTATTTTTCCCATCAATTGATGATCCTTCCTTCCTTTTCTTCTTCTTCACTCTCTCTTTTTCTTTCTTTCTTTCTTTTTCTTTTCTCTCTCTTTTTCCTTCTTCCTTCCTTACTCTTTCTTTCTTTCTTTCTTTCTTTCTTTCTTTCTTTCTTTCTTTCTTTCTTTCTCTTCTTTTTTTTTCTTCTTTTACTTCTGATTCCTCTTCTTTCATTAAATTGTATGTTATCTGGCTTATCATAGGCAGAGTAATTTCTCTAAATCTGTGATTTCATTGGAAAAGGTAACTTGCCTGCATTGATGCACTAAATAGCTTTCTCAATTCTCATAGCTAATAGACATTAGAGATTAGACTATAAACCAGGTGATTCTTATGCTAAATTCAACTTTATATTCACTTTGCTATTCTGCCTCTCTTAATATATACACATATATTCAAGTATATGAACATATATAATTTCGATTTTTCTCTTTCACCATCTTTTTCTAATGTAAAAAAATTTACTAATACAATAGGGAATAGATTTGGAGTTATGGATAAAAAACAGTACAATCTTTTTGCAAATTACTTAGAAAAATATCTTTTTTCTTTTTTCCCAAACTTTTTCTATTTTAATCCACTTTTCCTCTTTTCCTCCAATAAATGTCAAATTAAATTGAATAGTCTACCATCTTTTTTCCTTGACTTTTTTCATCTTAATTCTTCTCTCCTTGTCATATTAATATCCCATATGTTTTTGGTTGTAGCAAAGTTTCAAATGCTATAATAAGTTTTCATAGGAAAAATTAATCTTTTCTGTTGCCATTATTATATTTTTAGTTTTTCGAAGGCAATACAAGAATAATTATAAATGGCAGTATGTTCAGCAAAACAGAAGAAATGATTTCTTTGTAGGGAACTACCTTGGGTGACATTACCCCCAAAAAGCTCTCTCATAAATACTTTTAGTTATTTAATCTTTTGAAAATTAAATTTCCATTTGGAAAGGCCATGGATGCTCCAAAGAATAACAGTGATTTAATTATTTAAATAGAAGTTAAAAAATTAATAACAGTTTTAATTTTTAATATAAAATACCTGTATAAGTAATTTCAAGTAATTTGATTTCCTTACTTTACTTGGAACATACTGTAGAGATTCCAGAAAAATTCTGAACAATCATATGCTCTATGTCACATTTTTACCTATGGTCCAGGAGAGATTTCAGGGAGTCTTTGAATTTGGGTGAGAAAAGAATCATGAATTTATTTAAATTAATTATAATTGAGAGTTAGCATTTAATTAAAATAAAAATTTAAAAGAAAACATGCTCTGAGAAGAGAACCAGACATGAAAGGGGATTTTGCCACTTACACAAAAAGTTAAGAGTGATTTGTCTAAATGTAGTACTTTGAGGTCCTAGGTTCAAATCCGGCCTCAAACACTTCCCAGCTGTGTGACCCTGGGTAAGTCACTTGACCCCTGTTGCCCACCCTTACCACTCTTCCACCTAGGAACCAATCTACAGAAGTTAAGGGTTTTAAAAAAATTAAAAATAAATGTAGTACTTTGTTTAAATAAAAATATTTACATTCCTAATTTTTTTTGTGTATAGAGCTAGATTATTTAGCAAAATTAAATAGCTTGCATTTTAGGTGTCATATAAGGTCAGTGAATTTTACCATTACTGTTAATTTGTCAAATAACTGATGCCATTGATATTGTTTCTCCAACTCCTGGTCCAGATAGAAAACCATCTGCATGTTATCATTGTAAATAAAACTGATTTGTAGCCTTTCATAAATCCTCCATAATGTTTTTCTTAGCACATTTATTTAATGTCCTTGAGGCTTTCTCAAGGTCATCCATTTATTGATAGAAATAGATGAAGTCTTTCTGCCTCTGGCCATGTTGGAGTATATATCAATCAATGGGACCTCTGGGTCAAAAGGTATGGAGTAATTGCTCACTTAACATAATTCCAAATTGCTTTCCAAAACAATTTAACTAATCTACCAACCATAAATGCATACATCTTTCTCACCATAGCCCCTGCAACATTGACATTTCAATTATCAGTACGTATAGTGTATAAACAAATATTTTGTTTATTTTGTTTATACAAATGTTACATTAACTCTTTATGACAAAATATAACTTATTCCACATATGTAGTCTACCATTTCTTTTATGAGAAAACATAAAACAGAGGCAAGTGGCATGTTTTGCTGTCACTCTGCAATGACAATGTCACTTTCTAAAGAGGTTTTAAAACTTCTCAGACCTCATTTAATATATTCTGTTCAGTTCTAGGCATCACAACTTGGTTATAACATAATAACTTTGATAGCTTGGAGAGTATACAGAGTAAATTAATCAGAATGGGGAAGAGCCTTGAGTCTAATTCCAAATGGTTGAAGGAATTAGGACTTGGTAATAGATTTGATGTGAGGGGTTAGAGAGAACGAAGTGTTGAAAATGACACCTAGGTTGTGGGTCTGAGTGACTGGGAATATTTCTATGTACTTGATGCTAATAGAAAGGTTTGGAAATGTGGAAAGGTTTAAAAATGGTTTAAAGATGTAATGAGTTCAGTTTTTAGACATATAAGTCCAAACCATTTATGAAAGAAATGTTCACTATAATATGCCTGACAAATAATCATTTGGGCTTTAAGATTCATAGGGCCAGAAAATCCAACACCTTTCAAGATATCCAACTCCAATCTTTAACAAGATCGAATGTTAAAAATTTAATCTAAAACAATAAACCCAAATTTCTCTCTTTGCAACCTCTTCCCATTGCCCCTATTTCGTTTTTTGGGGGAAAAGAATAAATCTAATCTCTCTACAATGTCATATCAAATCTGTTGTCAAATTCTGCCAGTTTTACCTTCATAATATATCTTGTATATGCCTCTATTTCTCATATGAGAATACCAACACTCTGTATCAAACCCTTCTTGCTTCATGTTCATTAATCTCCCTGCCTCATTTATCCCTACTCTTGTCCATCCTCCATTCCTCCATTGAGTTATTCTTGCTAAAGTACAGATCAGACCATGTTTTTCCTTTATTCAATAAACTCCAGTGGCTTATTGTTACTTCTAATATAACATCAATATAAAATCCTCCGTCACTAAAATGCCAAATTACATGCAAATGCAAATATTTATATATACACACATGTAACACATATTGTATACAGATACATACAAAATACATGTATTTATTTCTATTTCTTTAATAACCTTATAAAAGGCTAAAGAATCTAGGAACAAATGATTCTGTACCTGGATTCCTCTTATCTCCAACCATATTCTACTGTATGACTGCCCATCAGTTACCCTTCTATGTTAAATTACTGTTATATAAAAGGAATAACCTACTTTTACTTATGAAGTTCTACTTCCCCAACTTCTCCATACATCCAACATAGTAGTCCCATCTATCCTAAATAGGCAACAGGATAACAATTAACTTGATTTTCAAGCCTCATTCATTTCCTTTTAGAATATTGACCTATAATCCATAAATGAGAGCAGGAGTATCTTGGATTTCTCACAATGTCATTAACAAAATAGATAGTTAATTAAGAGGTGTTAGCCTGTTTTCTAAGGAATTATTTTATTAATGAGGCCAGTATAAACATACTTGGTAATAATTATTTATTAAACTAAAAATTTGAAGCGTAATTTAAGAATAAGCATCAAAAGCACTGCTTAATCTAAATCTGAATTCTGTTACAATAGAATGATTTATATTTTTTGAATCCCTGCAAGATAGAAGTTTCCAGGGATTATCAATAGCTCAAATATTACTGATTAGCTTTGTATCAAAAGTCTTTGTAACATATTCCATAAGGGCTTTAAAAATAATTCTACATTAGTGACCCATAAACCCTTGTTAGCAAACAGTGAGATTTCCTATTATATTTCATATTATAAACATTTATTATCAACAATTTGACCTCTACTTTGTCTACTTTTTTCTTCATTACTTTTCTAGCTTCTTGGTAAAAGAAAAAAAAGAAAAAAGATAAGTCAATTATTCATACATTTGTCAATTGAGTTCATATAAACCCTGAGATTTTCTCTTTTTTTCTCTTCTTTTTCCCTCTTCCCTTTCTCTTTCTCTGATTTACTTCCTCTTATTAGGTATCTAGCTGTTAGACATTTACTGACTTCCAAGTTAACTATTTTTTTACCCCAAATCGTTAATCATTGAATCATCAAATATTTTTATGTACCAACAATATAAAAGTTTTTAACATAAGATTATGTATTCTTTTCCAGACATTCTTTCCATCCCATCACATCCAAATTGATATAAATCCAACAAGTATTTTAAGCACCTACTATGTGCAAGACATTTTTTTTTCAGAAACTGAGAATAAAAAGCCAAAATGAAAAAAAAAATCTATCCTTACAGCACAGTCATAGTTCTTCACATTCATGTACCACAATTTGTTTAGCCTAATCTAACTGTATCACTTTTTCCCAGTTCTTTGCTGCCACAAATAAAAACAATTCTAATTGTTAACATGTTCCTCCTTATATTGAACTATTAAAAGGAAAATTCTTTTGTTTCTTCCATTTGGATTAAGGAGGCAAAACTCAGAACAAAGAGAATTAAAATGACTTTTTTATTAGTATGTCAAACACTTAGGTTGATTACCGGAGACCAGTACACAATTTCCAGGTGGGTCTGGTTTGTATTGTTAACTTTAGTAATGAGATGAAGATTATTTTTATAGGCTCACATCAGCAAAAGAGGCTGGACATTTCAATATCAATTCTTCTCAAAGGGTAGCACACAACAATTTCCAGGTTCAAACAGGTTGTGAGTGAACTAAATATGTGACAAATATCAGGAAACACAAAGTTGCAGACTGTGGGATGCCTCCCTCCAACACTGATTGACAAGCAGTTCTGGGAATAGTGAGTCACTGAGTCCAAACAAATTTCAATAGATTAAGTCTGCCTCTCTATAATTAGGCAGAACTCTCCCAATATCATTGTTCTACCATCTGAAGCCACATAAAGCTGAGTATGTCATTTATCTATATAAGGAACCTCCACATATTTTAATGTGTCGAAATGGGAAAAATGAACTAGAAATTTAGCCTCTTGACTAAGTGGAATGTTCTTGCTGTATTCTATACTATCCAATTTGTTATAGCATTAGAATTACAGATCATATGCAATAGCAATATTTAGCCCTAATTCTGACCTAAATAGGCATCTCTCTCTCTCTCTCTCTCTCTCTCTCTCTCTGTTCCCCAAAATGATCATTCAGCCTTTGCTTAAAAACCTGGACATATGGATAACACAATATCACAGAGGGAGTGTGTTCCTTTATGCACAAGGGTTCCCTTCTTCCTCTGCCTCACTGAAATGCAACTTGGTAGCCTGGGAGAGTTTATAGATCTAGATAGGCCACACTGTGAGTTTGTTTTCTGCCATTATTTACTTGTCTTAGAAATAGGCAAAACCATTACCATTTCTTACCGTGAATATAATTGGAAATGCTGAAGAAAACCTACCCTGAAGACATTAACTAAACTGGTTAAAGTAGCAAGTGTGAAACAATCTAACAGGCCATCATAGACAAATTAGAAAGAAAATAAAACATCCCCATGCCTACTGAATTCATTAGACAGTATCCAAATGATTAGAACTTACATCACTTCTAGAAAGAAATGATTGGATTTTTAATGATTTAACCAATATATGTCTATATTTCCAATTTATAATGGGGTTTCAACAGATGGTAAAAGATTATGCATTCTCAAAATCTTCCAGGAATGCTGGAGGCTTAATGCTTGGTACTGGGAAATATTTGTTCATATTGCCAATAATCTAGATGTTTTAGGAACAACAACTAATAAGGATGTTCCTCTGTCTAAAAATGATTGGGTGTGTTTTTTAAGGATGTTATGGGCATCTGGAAATAGTCATATGCTAAAATTTTCTTTTCCTTAGCTTGGTCAGTATTAAATTAAAGAGAATTAAAAATTACAGATTTAGTGGCCAAAAGAGCCCAAAGCAATTTACCAATATAGAGAATGAATAAAAAAGAAAAGATATTATGATTAGCTGAGTGATCATTAGGACTATCAGAAGTATGTTACATATATATTAACAGAGCCTACCAAAGAGTGATCAAATAAGTTATAAACAAAAAGGAATCCAAAAAAATGAAGAATTTGGGGGTGGTTTATCATTATAACTAATAAAACAAACATATATATACACACACACATATATACATATATATATATATGTATTTATACCTAATAAAAATTTCAGAGAAAAATATTGGAAGACGTGTGAATTGATTCAACCTGAAGTGAATGATTCATACTTTAACAGCATAAAAATGAATAAATCTACTAAAATAGCCAACTGAGATTGCAGAGAATCAATGCTATCAATATCATAAAAGGGACAATAACAAAATGTGAAGAATGTGTCCTACATTTCTGGATTTGATTGATGAGGGAATCTATTTTGCTTGACTATGAATATTGATCTCTTTGAGATACAGATTTGTGTCATGGTATTGCTAGATCAAAGTATACACCCAATGTATAACCCTTTGAGCTTGAACCAAAATCAATCATATAAGATATAGTAGGAATTTACTTTGATAATTTCTTGAAAAAATGATGTCTAGGTCCTTCTTTTGATTCATGGCTTTTAGGCAGTTCAATAATTCTTTTTTATTTTAAATTTATTTATTTATTTGTTACATTAAAATAACTGGGTAATTCCCTATCACTTATTCTGCCTTCCATCAGAGAAGGTATCATTTGACAAAAAGATATATGTATATTGAAAACTATTTCTTTTTTCTATTTATCTGTTCTTTCTCTGGAGTTGTATATAAACTAGTCATTTTTCAAACAATACTTCTGTTACTGTATATAATATGATGTTCTCTTGGTTCTGCTTGTTTTTCTTTTGATAATTTCATATGGGTTTTTTCCATTTACTTTTAAATTAACCTTCTTGTCTTTTTTAATGCACAGCAATATTCCATTACAATTATATTTCATCACTTGTTTAGCCATTCCACAGTTGATGTGCATTCCTTCAGTTTCCAGTTGTTTGCTACCAGAAAGAGAGCTACTATAAATATTAGAGGACATATGAGCTCTTTTCATTTTTCCCTAATCACCTTAGGACCATGTTGGTGAAGTTATAGCATGCATGCTGGAGGGAGCATCTCTCCTTCCCCTCTCTGCATGTGCCTGAGGATATTTCTTACATCACCTGCCCCTTTGCCCAGCAGCTGAATGGGGGTGCTTCTTCCCTCCCCTATCTGGGGTAAGGTGAGGGGCTTACATGTGATGTGAGGGATACAGTTTGGGCACTCAGTCTCTAAAAGTTTTATCATCACTGCTTTAGGATATAATGCTATTATTGGTTTTGCTAGGTCAAAAGCAATAGACAGTTTTATAATTCTTCAATTATTGGTCAAACTCTATGAACAAAGAGTTTTGGGATGAACAAATCACAGTTATATATAACTATTTAAGATGCTCTAAATAATTATTTTATTAGAGAAATGAAAATCAAAACAACTCTGAGATATCTTCCCATATCTATCAAATTGGTTAAGATAATGAAGGGCAATATGACAAATGTTGGAAGGGATGTAGAAAAATAAGGATGCTAATACACTGGGAACTGTGTAATAGAACTGTGAAATGAGCCATCTATTTTGCAGAATAATATTGAATTAATTTGATAATTCTTAATTTATTTTCCTTACCTTTTCTGGATTGAGAGCTCTGGATGTTCCTGCTATTATAATCAAAGGATCCAAGTCCACCACTAATGTTTCTGTCTTGTGCGCTCAGGCCAACACTCTTTTTGATGTCACAGGCCTCTCCTGTCTACCATCTAAGTTGTCTTATGATGGAAAATGTGTCTGACACTAGAAATCTTTTTGAGATGACATTGGAAAATTATTTTGGTGGGAATATTGGGAGATTTAGGCTGAATTTTGCCATCTTGGCTCTGCCTCAATAATGGATTCTATTAATACTATATATGTGTGATCTAACCATTCTGGATGGCAATTTGAAACTATGCCCAAAGGGTTTTAAAAGACTGCCTGCCCTTTCATTTAGCCATGCCATTGATGGGTTTGTACACCAAAAAGATCATAGATAAAAAGACTTGTACAAAAATATTTATAGCCGTGCTTTTTGTGGTGGTAAAAAACTGGAAAACGAGGGTATACCCTTCAATTGGGGAATGGCTGAACAAATTGTAGTATATGCTGGTGATGGAATACTATTGAGCTCAAGGGAATAATAAACTGGAGTAATTCCATGTGAACTGGAAAGACCTCCAGGAATTGATGCAGAGTGAAAGGAGCAGAGCCAGAAGAACATTGTACACAGAGACTGATACACTGTGGTAAAATAGAATGTAATGGACTTCTGTAGTAGCAGCAATGCAATGATCCAGGATAATTCTGAGGGACTTATGGAAAAGAACGCTACCCACATTCAGAGGAAGAACTACAGGAGTGGAAACACAGAAGAAAAACAACTGCTTGAACACGTGGGTTGATGCAGACATGATTGGGCATATAGACTGGAAATGACCACACCAATGCAACTATCAATAATATGGAAATAGGTCTTGATAGATGACACATGTTAAAACCAGTGGAAATGTGTGTCAGCTATAAGGGGGCATTGGGGGGAGGTGAAGGGGAAAGTAAGAACATGAATCAAGTAACCGTGGAAAATTTTTCTAAAAAATAAAAATATTAAAAAATACTATATATGTGTGTATGTATATACTTATATATATATATAATTTTCCTATTTTTCTAATTATTTTTTGTAATTGAGCTAGTAAAAATATGTCAAGAAGGCTGGGTAAGTGTAGATGAAAAAGTATTACTATAAAATCTTAGTATAATACTAAAAGAAATAAGTATCTGGTAAGAAGAGATTATTTTATTCTTTATGTTGTTATAGGCAGAGCTTACAATGAATAGACAATGCTTATTTACTTGTTGAATGATGGATTTATTTTGGACATTTGACTTCATTGGTATAGAACTATTAGAATCAGAGTGAATAATTTCCTCTATGTTGGTCTTTATATTCTTTTTTATATATTAAATTTTATTTTATTTTCCCTCAATTATATGTAAAAAGAGTTTCCAACATTTTGCAAAGAAAATTGAGTCTCAAATTCCCTCCTTTCCTCTCTCCTTCTCCCACAACTGTAACCCCCTTGAGATGGTAAGCAATCTCATGTAGATTTTACATGTAAAATCATATAAAATATCTTCCCACATTAATCTTTTTGTGGAAGGAAACAAATAGAAAAAGTTAAGGAAGTTAAAAAAGTTTGCTTTGGTTTGGATTCAGATTTAATTTTTTTCTGAAAATAGATGGCATTCTTTTGCCATGAGTCCTTTGAGACAGTTTTGGACCATTGTAATGCTGAGAATAGCTGTTATTCACAGTTATTCCCTGTAAAGTATTCTTGGCATTGTATAATATTCTTCTAGTTCTGCTAATTTCACTATGCTTTAGTTCATGTAAGTCAAGATTTTTCTGAGCTTCTCCTGCTTGTCATTTCTTGCAGGACAATAGTATTCCATTATAATCATATACTATAACTTACTCAGTTATTCCCCAATTGATGTGTATCCCCCAATGTTCTGAATCTTTGCTTCCTTCCTAGAAGGACTCTGTTTTTCAGGGTAAGTTATTCTTGGTTGAAGTTCTATTTGTTTTGTCTTCTTGTATATCATATTACAGTTCCTCTAATCCTTTAATGTAGAAGCTGCTAAATCTTATGTTATCCTGACTATGTAACTCAATAATATTTGAATTATCCTGATATTTTCTCTTTTAAATGGCAATTTTATAATTTGGTTATGATATTCCTGGGAGTTATCACTTTGGGATCTTTTAGGAAATTGAGGGGCTCTTTCGATTTCAATTTTGTCCTCTGTATCTAGAATATCAGGGAAACTTTTCTTGATTATTTCTTGAAAGAGGGTATCTATTTTTTTAAATTAGGACTTTCATGTAGTCTAATAATTCTTAAATTATATCTCCTGGATTTATTATTTTCCTGGTCAATTGTTTTTCCCATGAGATTGTTGACATTTTTTCACTCTTTTGACTTTATTTGATTGTTTCTTGTTGTCTCATGGAATCATTAGTTTCCACTTGCCCAATTCTAATTTTTTAGACATGATTTTCTGGAGTGAGTTTTTGTATCTCCTTTTCCACTTGGTCAATTCTCCTTTTTAAAAATTTCTTTTCCTCAATGAATTTTTGTACTTCTTTTTACAAAGGTTTAATTCTGTCTTTCAAGAAGTTTTTTATCTTCAGTGCATTTTTGTCTATCTTTTTCCATTTGGCCAATTCTGCTTTTTAAGAAGTTCTTCTCTCCTTTAGATTTTTGTGCATCTTTGGCCAGTTCGGTTTTTTAAGGTGTTGAATTTCTTCAGGTTTTTTCTGCTTCTTTAACTAAGCTGTTAACTCCTTTTTCATGATTTTCCTAAATCACTCTCATTTCTTTTCCCAATTTTACTTCTACTTCTCTTATTTGATTTTAAAAATCCTTTTTAAATTCCCTCAGTAATTCTTTTAGGATTTGAGAGAATTAATATTTTCTTGGAGAATTTGTATTATTAGTTTTAATGTATTACTAGTAAAATAACTAGTAATATGACATATTACTAATTATATAATATAATATACTAATATAATAACTAATTACTACTATTAACTTTGTTTTCTTTTTCTGAATTTGAATCAACCCTGTCACCAAAATAACTTTCTATGTTGAGTTTCTTTTTTTGTTGTTTGCTCATTTTCTTGCCTTTTTATTTTATTTTAAGAAATTGTTAAAAGTTGATTTTTGAAACTTTGGTGAAATGAACACTTTTCCAAGCTTCAGGTTCTTTGTGAAGCTCTCTTCAGAACTGGAACTAGATATCTATCTGCTTTCAACCTTCTATGGTGGTATAATGTAAGGAGAGGTTTGTTTAATAATCTTCTAGTCTGTGGTCTGGTCTATAAGTATCACCAAAGCAGTCTTTTACCCCTTGGAATTGTGACCAGGGTCAGCTGCTCCCCAGTGGTGCTGATGTGCTTTTCCTCACTGTATGCCTATGCCTTAGGACCTGGTTCTATATATGGGCAATATAAGAATCTTGCACCCAGAGACAGCAAAAGGGACACCTGTAATTTCCTTCTGAGCAGTTGTCCAACCCTCCTTACCACCTGTGGCTGAAAACTCTGCGAGCCTTGTGTTAAACACTGGGAACACCAAGAAACATAATAATATGCCCATTGCCCTCAAAGAGCTCACCTTTTATTAGGGGAAGGAATGTACATACAAATATGTAAAGATTCACAATAGATTCACATCTTCTAGTTGCAAAGATAGTCAGCCTGCCAAGGACCCTTCTAACATCTACAGAAGAACAAAAATGCCTGAAAATGAATCCTGGAACAGCAGAATGAACAGAGAGACTGGTGAAACAGTGCTCCATTCCAGATCAATGTGGAGAGACAGCAAGGAGGATTCATCTTGCTGGGAGAAGAAGAGTGAGTCGTGAATAAACCCCAGCACAGCTGGGACCAAATACAATACAAACAGCAGGGGAAAGAGCAGAGCCAGTTCCATGTAGTTTTAGCAGGCTAAGTGAAGAAACCAACACAATACAGATTAAGAAGCAGTGGGAGGAAAGTGGCTCCACATAGTTCAACCATAACAGAGACCAGGCAGGACCCAACATGAACAGCAGTGGGAGGAACTCAACCCAACAGGGTCTAGCCTCAGCAGAATTAGGCTGAGTGCAATGCCACTCATCATGAAAGGCATCTAAACTGAATAGCTGGAAATTGCTGCATAGCAGGTCAACCAAGCTGCCTCTGCAGGGTGGTTAATATTGGACAAAGAAAAGTGAACTGACACCAGGCACAGCACAAGCTTGGAACAATACTCAATTCACCTTGGATTGGAGCTATCCTTCAGCATATAGACAAAATCAAGGGGGAAGTAACCTTCAAGTGAACAAAAGGCAGAAAAAACTCAATGCTAGAAATTTTTTTCAGCAACAGAGAAGACTAAAATATAAGCTCAGAAGAGGAGAGCAATACAAAAATTAAAACATGTAAAAAAAAACCTCAAAGAAAAATGTGAAAGGCTGTCAAACCCAAGTGAACTCCTGGAAGATCTCCAAAGATAGATAAAAATAAAAAAAAGCTTGGAAGAAAATTTAAAAAAGAAAATAATAGGAAAAAGTTAAAACAATAAACTACTGAAAAAAATAAGACACCAGGAAACTACAAAACAAAATCAAACAAATAGAAGAAAATATGAAATATCTCACTGGAAAAACAACTGACATGGAAAATAGATTGAGGATAGATAATCTAAGAATAATTGATTCCTTGAAAGATGATCAAAAAAAAGAACCTGAACATCATATTGCAAGAAAATTTCAGAGAGAACTAGACTGAATGGCCAAAGGGTAAACTCTTAATAAAAAGTTTTCCTTTCTCAAACTTAGAAATTCCAGGACTATTATAGTCAAATTCCAGAACTATTAATCTAGGGGGAAAATACTATAAGCATTTGGAAAAAAACACAATTCAAATATTCTAGAACCACCACAGTCAATATTACAGAACATCATATTGCAAGAAAATTTCAGAGAGAATTTCCCTGATGTTCTTGAACAGGAAGAAAAAATGGAAATGGAAAGAATACACAACTTGCCTGCTGAAAGAAATCTCAAACTTAGAAATTCCAGGACTATTATAGTCAAATTCCAGAACTATTAATCCAGGGGGAAAATACTATAATCATTTGGAAAAAAACACAATTCAAATATTCTAGAACCACCACAGTCAATATTACAGAACATCATATTGCAAGAAAATTTCAGAGAGAATTTCCCTGATGTTCTTGAACAGGAAGAAAAAATGGAAATGGAAAGAATACACAACTTGCCTGCTGAAAGAAATCTCAAACTTAGAAATTCCAGGACTATTATAGTCAAATTCCAGAACTATTAATCCAGGGGGAAAATACTATAATCATTTGGAAAAAAACACAATTCAAATATTCTAGAACCACCACAGTCAATATTACAGAACATCATATTGCAAGAAAATTTCAGAGAGAATTTCCCTGATGTTCTTGAACAGGAAGAAAAAATGGAAATGGAAAGAATACACAACTTGCCTGCTGAAAGAAATCTCAAACTTAGAAATTCCAGGACTATTATAGTCAAATTCCAGAACTATTAATCCAGGGGGAAAATACTATAATCATTTGGAAAAAAACACAATTCAAATATTCTAGAACCACCACAGTCAATATTACAGAACATCATATTGCAAGAAAATTTCAGAGAGAATTTCCCTGATGTTCTTGAACAGGAAGAAAAAATGGAAATGGAAAGAATACACAACTTGCCTGCTGAAAGAAATCTCAAACTTAGAAATTCCAGGACTATTATAGTCAAATTCCAGAACTATTAATCCAGGGGGAAAATACTATAATCATTTGGAAAAAAACACAATTCAAATATTCTAGAACCACCACAGTCAATATTACAGAACATCATATTGCAAGAAAATTTCAGAGAGAATTTCCCTGATGTTCTTGAACAGGAAGAAAAAATGGAAATGGAAAGAATACACAACTTGCCTGCTGAAAGAAATCTCAAACTTAGAAATTCCAGGACTATTATAGTCAAATTCCAGAACTATTAATCCAGGGGGAAAATACTATAATCATTTGGAAAAAAACACAATTCAAATATTCTAGAACCACCACAGTCAATATTACAGAACATCATATTGCAAGAAAATTTCAGAGAGAATTTCCCTGATGTTCTTGAACAGGAAGAAAAAATGGAAATGGAAAGAATACACAACTTGCCTGCTGAAAGAAATCTCAAACTTAGAAATTCCAGGACTATTATAGTCAAATTCCAGAACTATTAATCCAGGGGGAAAATACTATAATCATTTGGAAAAAAACACAATTCAAATATTCTAGAACCACCACAGTCAATATTACAGAACATCATATTGCAAGAAAATTTCAGAGAGAATTTCCCTGATGTTCTTGAACAGGAAGAAAAAATGGAAATGGAAAGAATACACAACTTGCCTGCTGAAAGAAATCTCAAACTTAGAAATTCCAGGACTATTATAGTCAAATTCCAGAACTATTAATCCAGGGGGAAAATACTATAATCATTTGGAAAAAAACACAATTCAAATATTCTAGAACCACCACAGTCAATATTACAGAACATCATATTGCAAGAAAATTTCAGAGAGAATTTCCCTGATGTTCTTGAACAGGAAGAAAAAATGGAAATGGAAAGAATACACAACTTGCCTGCTGAAAGAAATCTCAAACTTAGAAATTCCAGGACTATTATAGTCAAATTCCAGAACTATTAATCCAGGGGGAAAATACTATAATCATTTGGAAAAAAACACAATTCAAATATTCTAGAACCACCACAGTCAATATTACAGAACATCATATTGCAAGAAAATTTCAGAGAGAATTTCCCTGATGTTCTTGAACAGGAAGAAAAAATGGAAATGGAAAGAATACACAACTTGCCTGCTGAAAGAAATCTCAAACTTAGAAATTCCAGGACTATTATAGTCAAATTCCAGAACTATTAATCCAGGGGGAAAATACTATAATCATTTGGAAAAAAACACAATTCAAATATTCTAGAACCACCACAGTCAATATTACAGAACATCATATTGCAAGAAAATTTCAGAGAGAATTTCCCTGATGTTCTTGAACAGGAAGAAAAAATGGAAATGGAAAGAATACACAACTTGCCTGCTGAAAGAAATCTCAAACTTAGAAATTCCAGGACTATTATAGTCAAATTCCAGAACTATTAATCCAGGGGGAAAATACTATAATCATTTGGAAAAAAACACAATTCAAATATTCTAGAACCACCACAGTCAATATTACAGAACATCATATTGCAAGAAAATTTCAGAGAGAATTTCCCTGATGTTCTTGAACAGGAAGAAAAAATGGAAATGGAAAGAATACACAACTTGCCTGCTGAAAGAAATCTCAAACTTAGAAATTCCAGGACTATTATAGTCAAATTCCAGAACTATTAATCCAGGGGGAAAATACTATAATCATTTGGAAAAAAACACAATTCAAATATTCTAGAACCACCACAGTCAATATTACAGAACATCATATTGCAAGAAAATTTCAGAGAGAATTTCCCTGATGTTCTTGAACAGGAAGAAAAAATGGAAATGGAAAGAATACACAACTTGCCTGCTGAAAGAAATCTCAAACTTAGAAATTCCAGGACTATTATAGTCAAATTCCAGAACTATTAATCCAGGGGGAAAATACTATAATCATTTGGAAAAAAACACAATTCAAATATTCTAGAACCACCACAGTCAATATTACAGAACATCATATTGCAAGAAAATTTCAGAGAGAATTTCCCTGATGTTCTTGAACAGGAAGAAAAAATGGAAATGGAAAGAATACACAACTTGCCTGCTGAAAGAAATCTCAAACTTAGAAATTCCAGGACTATTATAGTCAAATTCCAGAACTATTAATCCAGGGGGAAAATACTATAATCATTTGGAAAAAAACACAATTCAAATATTCTAGAACCACCACAGTCAATATTACAGAACATCATATTGCAAGAAAATNTAATCCCTGAAAAACCTCCCTACCTTCCCCTTCCTCTTTTATCAGTAAAACCTTCATCTTTTGGAAGCAGTGCCTGTTTATTATTCTGGGAATACTTATATCCAACTTTAGCTAAGTTTCTTTCAGCTATCTGGCCCATACAAGTTAAGTTTATCTGTCCCTGATAACAACAAAACATCAAGCTTCTCCTATTGTCCCTCAGTCAAACCTGTGGGGAATATAAATTGAGAAAGTGAACATCATTGGAGATTTGCCTTGCTGAGCTTTGTCAGAATACATCAGTCCTGCCTCCATTTCCAACTGATTTCCAACTGCTTGGTGGGAGGGGTGAGAGTAAGGAGTACCTACCCCTCCCAACTCACTCTAGCCTATGTTTGTGGGAGGAGTGAGTCCCCCAGGTTTCTAGTTTCAGGACATCTCTTCAGCTTCCCAAATATCTCTGTTAAGAACTACATAACAAGGAGAGGAGAAAACATTTAAATAAATATATACAAAGGATGTTATGTATTTGATAAATAGGACATAATTTTCAGAGGGAAGACATTAGAATAATAAAGAGTTTGGAAAGTCTTCAAGAAAAAGTTGAAATTTTAGTTGACAATTAGAGGAAGTCAGAGAAACCAAAGAATAGACAGAGGAAATGCTTGGTACTGAGAGGAGTGTCTTGTTTGTAAACATCCAGGAATTCACTGTCATTACATCAAAGAGTACACATTAGGGTATAAGATGTAAAAAGAAGGGGAAAGTAGGAGAGGACTAGATTAAGAAGGGTTTGACTGCCAAATAAATCATTTTGTAAATGATCTTGCAAAAAAAATGTTAGACTCTTGAGTATCATTGATTAGGGGCTGATGAGTGGACCTACACTTTGGGAAAATCACATTCCTTGCTAAGTGGGAAATGGATTAGAGTGGGAAGAGACTTGAGACAGGCATATTCATCAGGAGGTGATTACAATAATCTAGGCATGTTCAAGGGCCTGTACCAAAATGGTAAATTGTTTTTAGGTATTAAATTGTATTTTCACCCAATTACATGTAAAAGAACCATTTCCTACATTCTCTCTTTTTTATTCAAAGATATTTTATTTTCCCAATTATGTGTAATAATAATTTTCCATATACATTTTCCAAAATTATAAGATCCAAACCAATTCCTTCTCTCCTGTCCCCCCCCCCACAGAGATGGTAAGCAATTTAATCTAGGTCTTATATACATGATCATGCAAAACACACTTCCATAGTGGTCATTGTTGTAAGAGCACATTCATGCAAAAATTAAATCCCCCAAATAAATCTGTAAATAAACTTCTATGAAAGATAGTATGCTTTGATCCACATCCACATGACTCCAACAGTTCTTTTTCTGGAGGCGGATAACATTCCTGGTGATAAATCCTTCAGAATTGTTCAAGATCACTGTATTTTTGCTGTAAGTAGTCAAGTTTTCATAACTGATCTTCATATAAGATTGCTGTTACAGAGTGGTAATGATTACAGATGAAAAAGAGATACATTTGAGAGATAGTGCAAAGATGAAATTGGACATGGCAGCAGATTAGATATGGAGGAGTGAAGGATAGTGAGAAGTACATGATCACTCCTAGGATGTAAACATGAAGGACTGGGAAGAAGATGTCCTCTTTAGTAATAAAGAAGGAAGGAGGGATAAGATAAAAAGTTCTGTTTTGGACATGTTGGGTTTAAGACAGCTACTACATTTTCAGATTGAAGTGTATGAAAGGTATTTGAAAAAGAGAGACTGGAGGTCAAAAGAAAGTTTAGGACATGATAGACAGTTATGAAAATCATCAATATAGAGATGCTATGTAAATCCATGAGACCTAATGAGATTACCAAAAACTAAGTAGTATAGAGAAAGAAAAGAACTAAGGATTGAAACCTGAGACACCTATAGATAAAGGGTATGATTTGGAAGGGGATCCAACAAAGGAAATAGGAAAGGAGTAATCAGATAGGGAGGAGGAGAACCAGGAGAAAGTGATGTTCCAAAAATCTAGACAAGAGTAGAGACTGATCAATAATCAAAGGCTGTAGAAGTCAAGGAAAAAAAGATCAAATAAAGACCATTGGATTTGACAACAAAGATTTTATTACTAACTTTGGAGAGAGCAATTTTAGTGGAATGATGTTTGGAAGCCTGTTATAAAGAATTAAGAAGAGTATGAAAAAGTAAAAAGTGGAGGCACCTATTGCTGTCAGTCTTTCTGAGGAGGTTAACTACAAAGGTCAAAAGAGATGTAAGAATGCTAGGAACAATAATAAAATTATTTAGGGATAACAGGTCAATGAAATTTTCTAGTCAGGAAGGTAGCAGTTTCACTCTGAAGTAGTATAGTATGATGGAAAGTTTGTTGAACTTTTGAAGTTTAGAGATTGGTGTTCAGTTATTAAAGTTGAGTCTAACTCTTTTTGAGCCCATTTTTTTTTCTTTTTGGAAAAAGATACTGTGGTGATTTGCTATTTCCTTCTCTAGATCATTTTACAGATGAGGGAACTGAGGCAAACAGTATTAAGTGACTTGCCTAGTGTTATACAACTGGTAAGTCTCTGAGGCCAGACTTGACTAACAAGGATGAGTCTTCCTGATTACACAAGAAGGATCATCCAATTTGACTGAAACGTGGTACTGTATAGCTACTTAAGCCTAGCCTAGTAAAGTATTTGCTTTATGTTCCAAAACAAGATAATAGATGTGTAGGAATTAAAACCTGGGTTTTCTGACTTCTAGACCTCATCTCTTTCCATTTTTCCATTCAAATGATGTTCTATGAGGTGTAATGAATACAGTGTAAAAATGCAAAAACTTAGTAAAATAATATTTTTTGCTACAGGCAGAAAAAGAATGGATTAAAAATTATAGTTTTGCTGAAAATAATATATCATTATCTAAACATAATATGACTAGATTATATTCTAGCACAATTATATTGCATTATGATCCTTGTAAGAACTTGATGTGGAATTTATTCAAAACATTGTATATTTTTAACTCTCCTTTTAATAACTTTTCTCAGATCGTGTCCTTGTGTTTTATGTAATATTTGCTGCTGCTAACTGCCCAATTAAATTATATAATGCCACCAATTGCAACCCTAGAACTCCAATGAAAATTGATATATAGCATGTAGACAAAAGCTCATCATCAAAATGAGGGTTTCTCACTTTTTTAAGGGATATTTCTCCTCATTAATACCAAGAATTTTGATGAGAAAAACAATGGGCTCAAAGCTGCAAATGGATTCAATCAAGTGAGTTATTTCTTAACTGACTACAAAGTGGAGATAGAGAGTACAACAAAATCATGTTCATTTACAATTTATACTCCTTTAAAAACAAATTATATGCTGGCTTTTCCCTCAGAAAAAAATGACAATATCTTTCCAATCCCAAGGTGCTGAATGATTGAGTGTGTGAGGGCCAGGTAATCGGGGGTAATAAACCCACAGTCACAGCCAGAAAGAGAGGGAGAGTAAGCTTACTAAGGATACCATGCCCTCACAAGCAAGGTAAAGTGAAAGAGAAAGAGAGAAAATGATAGGAATAGAAACAGCAGATACCTATGTGTCTGTGAAGAACTCTGAGAGAGAAAACACACAGCACAGTAATTGTAGTTGAGTTTTATTCATTTATTATAACAAAGAGCAAGACTTTTTACAGAATATAGAATTTTAAGTATTCCATCATTCTTAGGGGTGTAACTTTTTCAAAGGAAATTGTGAAAAGACTTTAACCAAAGAATTTCTACAAACCCCAGCAATTGCAGAATATTGACAATAGCCTGAAGATGTACAGGGGTTAGGTGAAAAGAGAATCTGGGACATTTGGTCATGACATTACAGAAACTTCTTTGATCATCAAAATAATGAACAGCTCAGGGATATTATGAAGGAAGCTTTTCAAAAGATGACTATATTTTGATTATAGTTAGACAATATTTTTTGAGCTGCTATTTTGAGATCCCAGCCCTGCCATAGAATCCTAGGCAAACTCATAAGTATGTCTTTATGGCTGCTTTTCCTCAATTGATCTAATTTGTCTTTAGGTTCCTTCATATATCCTCACGCCAATTCACTTTATTAATGACTCTGTGATGACACTTTTTCTTTGGGACCTTTAAGTTCAAAACCCCCAAATTAAAAATAGTTAAGTAGAATTTAAAGAGTTAGTGAAATGATTTTAGCAATATAATCTGCAGTCTGGTATCAAAGATTAATTTTTTGCTTAAGGTTTAAGACTTCTTTTGGGGGGACAGGGTCTGGCCCTGTGATTTCTTCACTGATTCTGAGTGCCACCTGGCCTGAAGTTTAGACTCTAAGAAGGATGATTGAGGCAATGAGAACTTAAGTGATTCCTGTTTACATAGGTAGTGAGTGTCAGAGGTAGGATTTGAATATAAATGCTCTTGTCCCATGGATGAATCCTCTATCCATTATGTCAGATTGCCTTCTTTAATCTTTCTTACATAGTAAATTTAATTTCGTATACAAACAATATTATTTAAATCCCATTGAAGAGGTAACTAACTACCTGTCACCAATTTCATGTTCCTTGTAAAATGGAGGCAAAAGATTCTTGGGGGGTGGGTGGAACGTTGGAAGAGGAACAGGAGACAAAATGGCAGTTGAAAGAGAAAAGGGACTTCTGGGGAGGTTTTCCTGAGAAGAGAGTCTTCAGGGATAAGAGCTTGGTGAGGGGAGAAGGAGAAACAAGCTCTGAGCAATCTGAAGGCTATCCTTGAGAGTTTCCTGACCTGATTCAGAAGATCTGATACCTTTGTTCACTGTCAACTAGATTCCACCTTAGTCCAAGACAGTGCCAACAAAGTTTGGGGGTTTCTGTACTCCATCTGGGAGCAGATCCTTGAACCCTCACTTTCCTTGAACCTTGCCTGTCAGAGACCCTTATCAAATACAGACAAACTGATTAGAGATATTAGGCATAGACTTAGCAGGAAGGGCAGGAGAAGCTTTGAGTTGAGACAGACTTGGTCTCCTCAAGGCAAAGGACCTGAAGGTGTCAAGAATTAGGGCTTCCTGCTCCCATTGACCACCACCTAATATCCAGTTCCCTGATTAACTTCATTAAATACTTATAGTCTTTCAAAGTATTTGAGAGACAATTGAAGGAAGGAGTACAACAGCTTTGCCTGTCTGGGATCTATCTTTTAGGCAGCAACAAACCAGGTCACCACATATCCCAGCCTGTGTAGAAGCCTTCCTCAAACCCTCGAGGGGTGGCACTCCTTCCCTGGAGTACCCCAATTTCCAAGGGGACCCCCATAGTCTCACAGTTTTAGTGGCCAACAGTGAGTGTGGAGGGGATTGCTACACTGATTCCACCTTATCCCCTTAGCTATATCCTCCTCCTCATTGGCCACCTTAAAACATCCTTTATAGTCATAAGATCACTGATTTAGAACTCAAAGGTGTCTTTGAAGCCACTAAGTCTATCTATTTTATTTTAGAGGAAAGAAAATAAAAGCACAGATATTAATCAACTCATTTGGGGTCAAAGATTTAATATCTGTATCAGAGACAGAATTTGACATCATATTTTCTTTACTCTAGGCATGGAACTCTATGATGTCAAGTCTTATGTCTCTATGATCCATAATAAAAGATTAAAAAAAAATGAACATTTTGACTTTTCTATGAACATATTCCTGATTTAAGAGAATATTTCATCATTTTGTCTATTTTTCTTAATATTTTCATAAATGCCTTGATTTATTGAATTAGAGTTCATAAGATACAGAAATTTCCATTTTCCAGTGTACCATCTATATGTTTAATCTCCCTTTGCACAACACTCAAAATATATTGTTAAAATAACTATTTCCATGGTAACTAAGAGTATTGGACTATTTCCTTTTTTGAGAAGTGAAAGAGAATGGAAGAAGAAAAAGCTTTGAGAAAAAAATAATAACTCACCACTCTCCTGGGCCTTCCAACATGGTCAGGGTATCTTTTAATTATAATATCATTCATCTACATAATAACCAAGGGTAAGCTGAAAATAAAAAGCACCTCAGGAGCTTTGCCAGACAGTGTGAATTCAGCTCCTTTACAGTGTGATTCATCTTCATTGAGGGCCTACTCCTAGGGGAAGGGTTACTTGAGCAAGGGAAAAATTGTAATCTAGGAAAAATTGCCAGGTAGGTTGAGTATGTATTTGTGTCATCAATAATAAGGTGGTCCTTCTAATTAAGGATTGTATCTCCATACACCCTTTATCATCCTTTCTGGGTTTTAATGACATTATTTTCTCCTTCTACCTCTCTCCTCTTGGATCTCCTACCTGTCTGAGTATTCCTTAGACTCTTTTGCTGTGATATTAACTCTATCATCCTGACTCTTTGTTTATACTCATATATTCTGTTCTAGGTATTTTCTATCTAATTTGCTTTGTATTATATTGTTCTCATTAAGTGATAATATCTAGGTTTACATCCTTACTATCCAATCAGAGAGCATTTATTAATTACCTATTATGTTTTAGGTGATGCACTAAATACCAAAGAAGTAAAAAAACAAAAATGAAATTATACTCTTTTGGAAGAAGTATATGCACATATAAATACTCAAGAATATAAATTATAAAAAACATTACATGAAAATATGATCCAAAGCACTAACAAAATAACAGTAAGTTTTACCTCACACTTCTAAGACTGATGAAGTTGAAAAATAAAAGGGCTTATCAGAGGGGCACTGGATAAAAAAAAAAAGACATAATAATGAAGTATTGGTGGAGTTACTCTGGCAGAATTATTCTGTAATTTTGGAACTCTGCCCCCAAAGTTACTAAATTGTGCTAACCATTGAGTGAAAAATCAGAGAAAAAGAAAAAAAAGGACTATAAAAATGGTCACAATAGCTCATTTTCTATACAGGCAAAGCATAAGAAATTAAAGGGGTGCCCCTCAATTGAGGAATGAACTGAACAAATTTTTATATAACAAAATAACATTCTGATATGAGATAAAACAAAGGATGTTTTTAGAGAAATCTAAAAAGACTTGTATGAACTAAGGTAGAATGAAGTGAGAAGAATCAGATGAAAAATGTATAAGAACCTCATTGTAAAAATTCACAACTTTTAAAGGTTTAACTCTGATCAACACAACAAACCATAATTGCAGAGGACTAATGGTGCAGAATTCTACTTTTTTTAGAGAAATGATGACCTAAATATGCAGAATGACACAAACATATTTTGAATGTGGCCATTGTGGGACTTTGTTTGGTTAACTTTACACATTTGTTATAGTATTTGATGTTCTTTTTCTTTTTTTTTTCATGCAAGGGATAGTAGTGGGAAGTAGGAGGACAAAAAGTAATTGCAGACTAATTAAATACAAATTTTAATTAAAAAGAAATAATTACAATTCTAATCTGACAGGATCTACTAGTTTAGGAGGATTAGGAAAGATGATGAAAAAGGAGGCACTAAAGTTTGACCTTTCAAGGAAATTAGAGATTCTAAAATACAGAGAGATGTTTATGTATATGTGTATGTCTGTGTGTGTTTTGGAGGCTGAAGTTGAGTTACAGCATTTTAGCAATGAGAACTATCCTATGGAAAGAAGTAGGAAGTAGAATATCATGTGTGAGGAGCACTATGAAGAACAGTTTGGCAAGATTATGAATTGTTCCCTTTTTAATAGCAGAGAGATGAGAATATAGAATGAGCTGAGATTTGCTATGAAATCTTTTTTTGTGGGTGTTCTTGTTATAAACAAAAGAGGTCCTAAGGAAATATAGATATACAATGATGTTGATGTATCTATCTGTATTCTCCTCAGCTGCAGATGATGGAGGAACACCAACTCCAATCACCCCTAACAGTTGTTATAATTTCCCTTTCTCTTTAACAGTAGCCCAGGGAGGACCCTTGAGAGGTTAGATGGATGGGTAACCCCTTCAGGTCCAACCTGGGGTTGGATAAATTAATACTGGGCTCTTGATTTGCCTTGGATTATGTTTGGAATTTGACTGCGTTGATTCCCTCCCCAAGGGTCATGATATAAAGACCACTCAGGAAGGTACTTGTTAAATTCTTTTTATCTATAATCAGGTTTCTCAATACCAGTGTTTGGTGATGCACTAGCTCTCACAGTCTTTCAGGAAAGAGCTTCAAGGTTATTCCTACCCTCTTTTTCATAGACCTCCCTGCCTCCCTTCACCACCCACTCAGAGATTTTTCCCAGTCCAGAGACCTCCAGAGCCCAGAGAGACCTCCTCCAAGTGGCTGTCAAGGGTATTTATACTCTATGGGGCCAACCAACATTTGCCCCTAGCTAACAGCACCTAGGAACATTCTGTGTCTTCCAACTGCCTTCCTAGTCATTCAAGGTGGCATCCATCACTTCCCAGATTATGAATATAACATTCTCAATTCAAATTCTTTAAAAAAATTCTGTATGTCAATCCAATTTTTATAATTGTTTTTGGACATTCATTTTACAATCCTTTTTCTCTCCTTCACCCCCCACTTTTTCCTTCTCCCCAATATATCAGGTAATATGATATAGGTTGTACATTTATTGTCATTCAATACATTTTCCCATGTTCATCATGTTGTCAAAGAAGATACATATTTGCACTAGAGAAAAGTTTGAGGAGAAATAAGAGTGAAGAGAGGTATACTTCAATCTGTGTTCAAATTCCAACAGAGTTCTTACTATGATGGTAAATAGCATTTTTTGTTATGAGTTGGAGTGTTTAGAAATAAATAATTATGTGGATTATAAAAATATGTTCAAAGTTGACCCTAAAAGACAATGTTGAGGGGAAGTGAAAGCAAGATTTAATTGCAAAAGCAATTTTCTTGTTATGATCATATTTGGAAATTCACAGGATTGATATATACTGAAACCTTCAATAAAAGAATTGATTTGGAGCTAAAGTCTCAGGAAACAAACTTACCTCAACCCTTTCTAAAAAAAGGATACATCCTCTTAGCTACCCAAAAGAAACAAACAGAATAAGCAGATTCCTTATTTACCAGTTTTCCAAAAGTCAGGTAGCAAGCAGTTATTATCTGCTTAAAACATACATCTGTAACAGCAGGAAAGGGATCCTATAGATAGGTTACAATATAAGGAAGATCTATGAAGTCCACACAATGTCATAATTTGCAGGAAGCAAATATACTTATTGTAATTCATTTTAATTTAATTTAATTTATTTTTTCTCTTAAACCCTTACTTTTAATCTTAGAATCAATAGTATGTATTGCTTCCAAGGCAGAAGAGTGGTAAGGGCTAGGCAATGGGGGTTAAGTGACTTGCCCTGGGTGACACAGCTTGGAAGTGTCTGAGGCCAGATCTTGAACACAGGACCTCCTGTCTCTGGGCCTGACTCTCAATCCACTGAGCCACTGTTATATTGATTTCTGGGAAAAGATTTATATTTTTTATAATACCACACAGCTGCCCCTTATGCTTCCTTTTTAGATCTTCATTAGAAACAGTTTTTCTAGACCATAAAATGGGCTCCTTTTGCTTTGTTGGGGGCAAAAAAGGTTAAGGAAGTTAAGGAAGATTAAGAAGAATTTTGGGCCTCTGTTTGAAATGTACGAGGCTATGATAATAAATTTTACTAAGAAAAATCGAATCACTTTCATTCTGATTCAAATTTACCTAACAACAACAATTATCTTCATACTGGGAAATAGAGAATAATAATAGTGAACAAGGAGTTAAAACATAAAATATGTAATGTGTCAAGAACTGCTAAAGTGAGTTTGAGTTACCAAATCTGAAACACTTCAGGAGATTGTTGAAGCATTACTATCAGTGATTCTCAAAACAATGTCACAGGACTGAAGGTAGACAAATGTTAGATCAAGTTTGAAAAAAAGGTTCTAAAAATAGAATGCTTTCTATCTCTAGAAGAGAAAACGAAATCAAATCCAGGAAAAATTCTTAAATTAATTCAAAAATGGGTTGTATTCACACCTGGAAAGGGAAGTGATCACTATAAACTTCAATATCTTCATATAGATTATGTCACAACAGATAAAACATTTCATTTTTGGCAGACTTGCTAAAGTGAAGTGCTAAAGGCATGATCTCTTAGTGAACTGTATTCTAGCAGACCACATTTGACAGGCACAGGTGAGTTTTTGGTTCTACATTTTAGAGAGGACATCAATAATTTGTGGGACATCCAGACAAAGGTGATAAAGTTGGTGTTTGATGAGGAAATTTAAAACTGTCATAAAAGAAGTGGTAGAAGCAAATAGGTAAGTTTAGACTGGAAAAAAAATGTTTGTTTTTTTAATAGTGGACAGGGGGTTGATTTACGATCCTTAATTATTGGAAGCAATGCCATATGAAAGATGCAAGGGACTTTTTCTCTTGACTGTAGGCAAGGACCTAAATATATATATATATATATATATATATATATATATATATATATATATATATATATATATATATA